>NW_017306390.1:2192155-2204173 GCF_000935625.1 Nanorana parkeri
ATTCCTATTGGCTATTTCAATTTGCAATAGCCAATAGTAAACTAGCATTGTACCCACCCTCTGCTGATGGACCTGATAGAGAACTGCAGCAGGGGGCGGGTACAATGCTAGTTTACTATTGGCTATTGCAAATTGAAATAGCCAATAGTAATGTACCAATGCATTTCAATGTGAAATTTTTTTTATTTATTTTTTCTATTCCGACATGCTCGTATCAGAATAAAGAAAAAAAAGACACAGCAGTGTTTCTCTCCAGCATAGGTTCACCGTGCGTCTCCTGGCCTTTTCAGTCGGCGTGAGGGGTCGCCGCATGGTTCCTAGCTCCATTGGCTCCTCCTTAGGGGGAGGTCTGGCTCCTTTTGAGGCTGGTGTGGGGGTGAAGACCCTTTCTGCTCTCCGTTCACGCAGGCGGCAGTCAATCGTGACAGAGCGTTGGATTAGCTCATCTAAGGTGAAAGGTAATTCATCACGGGCAATTTCATCTTTCAAGGCCTCCGAGAGGCCGAGGCGGAATTGGTTACGGAGACTGAGATTATTCCACTCCGTCTCCCTAGCCCACCGCTTAAATTCGGCAATATAATCTTCGACTGGTCGTCGGCCTTGTTTGAGTCCTCTGATGGCAGTCTCAGCGGTCAATTGTTTACTAGAGTCATCATAGAGGAGTGCCATGGCCTCCATGAATCTGGGGAAAGAATCTAGGACCTCATCCTCTTATTAAGGGCCCATTTAAATTGCTGGAAAAATGCACGCTACATACACAGACACGTGTGAATGGACCCCTCAGAGTGTGGAGATTGTACAAAGGTTTATTCAAGCCAGATATTGCAATGTGGCAGTCCAGATTATACAAAGTTTAGAATTTTAAAACTGTTATGAGTTCAGTTTCTCACGGTGGGTCACATTCATCCAGGTGGAACCCTGGCTCAGGTTGATCACTAATTGGTGTTCTGTGCAGATTGCTATATTAAATAAGCCCACATGTGTACCAAACAAAGCTTCATGTGTTTTGTGATAGAGCAACAAAGCCACTATTCTGTAAAGAGGATGTGTTGCACAGCTGAAGGCCCCTTTTTTTTCACATTTCCACCAAAACAACTTGGCTGAACGTTAACACCTCACACACTGCTGCATGAAGCAGACGACTCTGAATGGGTTGACGGGAACTTCCTCATCCAAACTATTTTCCACAGTATTCCCTGTGGGCTCCTATTCTCTGTGAGGGTAGGTTACAGCTCAATGAAATGTTTATAGTTCCGTTTCCTGTCTGCTGCTGGCATATGAATCCCATTGCTGGCCTCCCTGTGACTCCTGAACTTTTTCATTACAAAGAAAACTAGCAAGGCATGGCTGAGCAGGTTTCCTGGATGTGAAATAGCTAATAGCCCAGTCGGCAGCTCTGTCCCAGAGGAAGTGCGCACGCACCGCATTGATTAAAGCGGCAGTCTTGCTCCAGGGCTATGGGAGGAATATATATAAACAAATAAAAATGAGACTGCCTGTAGGAGTGCTAACCGAGCAAAACGTTTCACAGTGGTGGCTTTTATAAGAGCCTTGTTGTTATTTGGAAGCAGGGCAATATTCACAATATTATATTGCAGATTTATACTGTGTAATGTTTGTGCTCAGTATTTTCATCATATGCTATATTCACAGGTTTCTAGCACTGCCATAAAAACTAGGGAGTTTACTGTTTTTCCTTATGGCTTCAAGGGAAGGGATTCTATGAAAATTCAACAAGAATTAAGCAAAATCTGTGTTTAATGTTATTAGTGCAGAACTGAGGCTAAGGCCCCTTTCAAACGGGTGCCAGCCTGATCCGATTGGAAGGGGATCTGTGCACATATCCCCGCTGATTGGAGCAGTACTGAACAGATGTCTCTTTCTTGACATCCGTGTCTGTTTTTTCCTCCCTCTTGCAATGGAGGAAAAACTTAACTAAACAGACTCATTTTAGGTCTATGGGCAGTTGGATGTAAGCGAACATAAATAATTACTTCCAAATTTGTTATGTTCAGGTCCGCAAAAACGCAACTCTTTTACGTTTCGTAGAAGGACTTGGAGGTAAGTGGATGTACATGAATGCCCGTCGATTTACATCCGCTGGCCCAAAGACTAACTTTGCTCTTCGGATCAGGTGCATCTGAAAAACCGACAGGAGGATCTGATTGGAACACCCTGTGAAAGGGGCCCAAGGAATGAAACCTAATGTCTATTACGAGCAACAGTGCTATTTTTCTTTGCTCAGGTTTTCGTTTATAAGCCAGTTATGTGCATATGTGTTTAGGGAAATGCTCTAGCTAGAAAAAAAACAGTAGTTCAACCAACCATCTGACGCGGACCAGGAAACGTCAGTTGTCATTGTGCAAGACCAAAGGTGCCCATACACTGGCCGAATTTCGGCCAGTTTTTAATGTACTGGATGAAATTCGCACAGTGTGTGGGGCTGTTGGCTCCCTTTAAGCCGACATTCCTCGATCAGATGATCAAAGGAGCTGGCTGGAAAATCTTCGTACGATCAGAGTCAGCAGCCAATGAGCTGCCCGCTCTGATCGACTATTCTGACAGGTGCTGGCGGCACCTGTCACAATACAATGCAAACAGCTGCGTTTCCTCAATTAACGCGCTGTTTGTGTTTGATGGAGGAATCGCGTCAATTTTTTTCATTCAGCTTGCAGGTTGAACTAAACACATTAATAGGTGTATGGCCAACCTAAACTGTGTTTTTTTTTTTTGTTTTTTTGTTACCCTGCCCCTGATTGGGAATTGAAAGTGGACACAATTTTGTCAAGTGTAAATCAGCCATTATTTATAGGTTGTAGATCCTGTTTTAGATTAATTCATTTAGGATACATAAAATGCAACTTCTGCCATGTATTATACAATTGTATGGGTTAGAAAATAAGCCAAGTACCAAAAATTTCCCAGCATATTGAAAAAAGGTTTTACAATCTGACGAGTAATACTATTCTAGAAGAGAACAATTCTTAGTTGGGAGGCGAGATTAGGGCTTTGGCCATAGGCTATTAAAGTGACCCTGTCACCACAGGGAAGAGTGAATATACTTACTTTTTTGGTGGCCCTTGTCTTGAAACCCCACTGGTTCGCTACTGCCCAGTCACTGCAAATATTAGACCCTTGGGTGAGTCAAATATTCAGATGAGTGAAATATTGAATCCAAGCTTGACTTTTACAGAAGGTCAGTATTTACATATTGCTTAACTGCTTGTATCTGTGGGTCAGTGTAATCATATTGACACTAACAGGGTTATTCACAAAAGGGTGAAGAGTTTGGAGAAGGCAGGAGAAGTGAACAATCTAGGCCAAAATAGCTGATTTGGAAAAATTATCCAATTCAGCTCACTTTCCAGTTCAGCTATGTTGGCCTAGATTGTAAACTTATCCTGCCTTCTCCAAACTCTTCATCCTTTTGTGAATAACCCTATAGGTTTTCATTAAAGGAAAGCTATGTGTAGGGTTTTTTTCATTATAACATTATAAACTCATTTTAAACTGCAAAGGTTTATTTCAGGTATACAGGTTTAGTCTTGTTCTCAGCAGCTTAGATCACTCTGATCACCCCTACAAGCAGCTTCCATCCTGCTAATGTAAACATAGAGCAGGCACTATGGGAGGGGGAACAGGATGCGCTGAACTGTTAAAATAACTCATTTGTACAACTTTAGTGCTTCTGGTGTAAACTTTGAGGATGACTTGCTCTACAGTGCCTGCAGCTGCAGGAGTCAGCGAGGGCTTGTTTTAAAGCCCATTTGCTGTTTGCGAGGAAATTGCAAATGCCCATAACCAGGCCACATATTCACTTTAAGGTTGGTGTGTATTTGTTTTTCTATTGTTAGAGATTTGCAAGTCTTCCCTTTATCTTCTCTTACATCACTTTTTCTATCACCCGGAACTAGATACATCTACAGAAATTCCTGCAAGGACCTGTGCATACTTATACAAATACTGTATATGTATTTCAGCTAATTAGTTGGAACCTGTGGGTAACTGGTCCATCACAGATTTCAAGCACGGGGTGCTATGCCACTGCATCCTTTAAAAACCTACCACATATGAATTACACAGGTTATTTGACTGATTAAATGTAAGCAAGGCACTGAACGAATCTAATTAACCACATAACCTATATAATTTATGTGTCAGGATTTAAAGGGATGAGGTGGCAACCCTTCTGCTATGGCTACGTGTACAGTTTGATAAACTGTGCTTTTTCAAGTGCAGCAGAGTAAACTATCCTACGCTCAAATACACTAATATGTGGAACGGAAAAAAGCTTTCATATTTTTCACATATCCAGACATCCCAACCTGCAAAACCTTATTTCAGGGAGGTTCCCGTCTCATTTCAGGGAGGTGCCCTTTCTGTTTTTTGGGTTTTTTTTTTTACAGTGGCCGTCGTCAGAATATAAAAGAAATAAAACCTTACCCACTGATATCTTACCGGAAAGGTTTACTCAGAGTAAACCTTTCAGGGAGAAAATGCCTCTCTCGCGGACATCAGGGAGCTGCTGTCCAAAAGAGGGAGACTCCGTGAACATCAGGGAGACTTGAGATCCCTGCATATCTTTCCTTGGGGAGCTGCTAGAAGCAGCGAACAAGATCGCAGAAGACTGCGCACTTCAACCATTGCATTGATACTGTGAACATTTTAGAGCCACCCTGCATATATTAATAAGAGCAAACTGTGCATTCCGTATCTAGGAAATGGCGTTCCCCTTGATGGGTTATGCCAATTGTCTCCAGCTATGGGCATCAAAAGGGTTTAGGAAGTGAGGCGAGCAGGGGAACTCTGTACACTGTTGAGAGCTTCATTACACCACCTTTACACCAGTGTGGTAGTATCTAGAAGAGCTGAGTTTTCACAGTGGCATTATGTTATGACGAGTACAGGGGTTGTTGCTGGTTGATCCATAAACAGCTGCTACCTTAAAGTGCACTTATTATTTGCCCATTCAGGTTCACTTTAAAGAAGAACTCCATGCAGAATAAAACTTAACCCTTGCAGTGAGACTACTCCTCCACTTCAAGGATTAAGTGCTCTTTTTTGTCTAGGGTCTAAAATAACAAAGGTATACTCACCCAACCCTCTGCCCCACCTGGCTGCTAGACCGGTCTATGCAGCCTGTCTCCAGCAGTCTAATGACCCATGAGTCATCACATCTGTGGTAGAGGTGACAGGTTCTCTTTATTGACCCTGTCACCTCCAGGACAGAAGTTCTAGCACAGCACTTTCATTACATTGGCGGTCAGTGCGAATAGTTTCATTACATTGGCAGCCGGCAGGACTGGACATCGGGCATACCAGGCACTCCCCCGGTGGCCAGCAGCTTCGGCATAGGGCCCGGGACGGGCCGAACATTAGGCTGATTGTGTTCGGCCCGTCCCGGCCCCTATGCCCGAAGCTGCTGGCCGCTGAAGGGTGCGGGGGCAGGGAGAAGGGGCCGTCAGCTTAGCTGCGGAGGGGATCGTGGCAGGCAGTGCTGAGGTCCCCACGCTGCGACCTGTCCTGTCAGCTCGCTCTCTCCTCCCGGCCGCTGCAGCTACAGAACGGCCGGGAGGACAGGAGGGATCGCAGCTGCGGACACTGTCAGATGCAGATGGTGTAGCTGAATCTGCGCCGACACTCGGATCCTTTCGGCCAGCGCTCTTTCAGTGAACGCTGGCCTAAAGTATTGTGAAGAAATGATTGGTAAGGTCTTGGGAGGGGGGAGGGGTAACGGCACGGACTGGGGTTGTGTGTGTGTTTGCATATGTACAGGGGTTGTATTTTTTTTAACGTGTTGTGGTGGTGAGGGGGGGTTGGGGCGAAGAAGTGTATTAGGCTACATTCACACCTTTATTTTAAGTGCAATTAGGGATTCCTGCGTCAGGAACTTGCGTTTTCCTGCAACAGAAATCCCTAAATTAGCGTTTACAAATGGCAGCTGTCACCTAAGTTAATGATCAGGTGACAGCAGTTGCATGTAAAAGCCTGCACACCGCATGTAAAGATATGTGATATGTTTACATTCGGTTAGGAATCAATCACTCTCGCTGGACGCAATGATTGTGCATCCAGGGAGAGTGTTTTCTAACCGCATGTAAACATATCACGTATCTTTACATGCGGTGTGCAGGCGTTTACATGGAGCTGCTGTCACCTGATCATCAACTTGAATAGGTGGCAGCTGTCACTTGTAAAGATTAGGGATTTCTGCTGTAGTAAAACGCAAATTTCTGATACAGGAATCCCTAATCACACCTGAACCTACAGATATGAATAGGGCCTTATTGTGTGTGTGTGTGTGTGTGTATTAGTGTCTGTAGTACTTAAACTGGATATAGTTACATTTTATTTTAAAGTATGAAATGTGGCAAGCGGCCCGCATAAGAGAAAAAAATTTGTCGAGTGCCCCCGAGACGGAAGAGGCGAAGACACGGAAGAGGCAGAGACACTGACGGAGGAGGCGGGAGGCGTCGCCGAAGCTCCAGAATGTTCCAAAGAGGTGAGGTCGTGCAAGGTAAGAGGACTGTGCTGGCAGAGCCAAAGAGTCTCAGGTGTGCTGTGCAATACCCTTTGGTGGGCTCTGCAGGATCTGCGGGGGGCTTTGCTGGGTCTCAAGGGGGCATTGCAGGATCTGTGGTGATCTCTGCGAGGTCTATGGTGGAGCAGAGCCCACCACAGATCCTGCAGAGCCCCCTGAGACTGCAGGGTCTCAGGGGGCTGTGCAGGATCTGTAAAAATCATCAACCGGGTCTCAGGGGGGATTTGCAGGATCTGTGTCGGGGTCTATGGTGGGCTCTGCAGGGTCTCAGGTGGGCTTAGCAGCCTGAGACCCTGCAGAGACCACCAGAGATCCTTCACAGCCCACCTGAGCCACCACAGACCCTGCAGGAGTAAGGATGGGCTCGGGCGTGTTCGCTGCTCCATGTGCCGGGCCCGCTACGAAGCCGGCAGCGCCAATCACAGGCACTGAGACATTTCCCGATCTCTGCAGCTGCGGACCAGGAAAATGTCTCACTACCTATGATTGGCGCTGCGGGCTCGACACGTGGAGCTGCGAACACGCCCAAGCCCATCCTTAATCAGGAGGAGAAAAGTTCCAACTTCTGAGATCTCCAACTACCTGACTTACTTAGAAGTAAGAGGATTGGCCGAGAAGGCTGTACTGCACGTGGGCCACCCGCGGCATTTCAAAAATACACATACTACAGATTTTAATAAATATTAAACTGAATTAGGGTCAGACTAATCCAGGACATTATTCATCTAAATTGCCCCACTCAATATGGCCACCGCTTGAGCCCATATTGAGTGGGGCACTCAGATTAATAACATGCAGTATTAGTGTGATCCTAGTTCATTTTAATACTTTATTGCTCTGTAATTGGCAAAGAAAGAGCGGGTCCTGAAGTGAGGGCACAAGGAGGCAGCTGGGCATCATGCTGGACTGGAGGCTTCACCTGAGACTAGAACCCCCCCCCAGCGCTGGCCTCTACACTGTAAGTCACACCTCTGTCCGTTGCACTCTGCATCACACCCTGACCACTGCACTGTAGATCACACTGCTGACCTCTGCGTCACACCGCTGACCTCAGCACTGTGCGTCACAGCGCTGCCCTCTGCGTCACACTGCTGTGCTCTGTGTTGCACCTCTGACTTCTGTACTCTGCATTACACCACTGACTTCTGCGTTGATTTGGCTGTGTTGGGTCCCGCGCAGCAGCCTTTTGGGGAACCACGCGGTGCCTTCTTACCGGGCTTCCACCAGCTGCCTATCTTCCCCTTCTGAGACCCTTTGCCTGAGAATTCAGGCTGGTACCCCGGAGCAGAGCGGCAGCACAAAGTATGTACCAAATTCATATACTATTATTCTGCATTGCTGTATAATGTTTTGCAGGGATTTTTAGTCCTCTATAGCTGATGGTATTATTCTGCATTAGAGTGTAAGCTCCTCTGTACAGAGACTGATGTGACTTCTCTGTACAGCACTGTGGTATAAGTCAGCTATACAAATGTATAATAATAGTGTGTGACTGTGGGGGGACATTAGAGTGTTAGCTACTTTAGTGCAGAGAATGCCATGGGGGTTGGGGGGCCAGTGAGATCCGATTCTCTACAGCAATATGTCTGTGAAGGTTCTCATTCATCCAGGTCATGGTATATCTATAAAAAATAAGTCGAGGCAACTGGACTTTCTGTATTTTACTTCAAGACGTTTCACTGGCCATCCAACCAGCTTTACTCAATTCAGAAATTTCTGAATTGAGAAAGCTGGTTGGATGGCCAGTGAAACGTCTTGAAGTAAAATACAGCCAGTCCAGTTGCCTTGACTTATTTTTTACAGATATGTTCTATAGCATGCTTCCTACATTGTTGCAAGGTTTGTGTATTGGTTGTAGCAAGGCTTGTGTGTCAGCTGTAGCCCTCCGGTACTTACTAGTGGCCGGCCCTGCCCCCTCGATTGTGCTTCTGTGTTTGGCTCCGCCCCTGTTGTGAGAGGTGGGGCCTGTTGGTGGTCACGTGATTGGTCTGCTCAGTCTAAAATGCCCGGGCCTATTTTTAGTCCCAGTCCGGCCCTGGAGCCAGGTATTTGTCATTGGTTGCTAGGATGCTGTCATCTGCACAGCCACCAGCCTGCTAGCAACCAATGATGTGGCTGAACAGCAGTGAGTGGAGCTGTCTGTCCTAGGATGACAACTCATACTCCCTTTACTGCATCTATGGTTGAACCAAACTGGCACTCTAGGCTGCATTTTCCTGATTTGAACTACAGCAAACCCCCTCTTCATCTCAGTTACAAGGGAGTTTTTTTAGTCCAGAGAGTGAAGTAAGCAGGACTGATAATACTGGTTGGGATGTCAATGCACCTGAGATAAAGCACACAAGAAGTTAGAAGCTCACTGAATTTTTGTCAGGATTTTAGGCTATGTTCACGCCATGTCTGGAGCAGATCTGCTGCACTCAGTACAGTGCATTCTTACAGCGATTTTACGGCATTTTTTTTTTTTTAGCTTAAATTGGTGCAGTCCAGTGCGTTTGCGATGTGTTTGCATTTTTCCAGTGCATTCCAGAACAGAGAAAATTAGACAAGCAGTATTTTTTATTTTTTTTTGTCTGGTGTGAACAGAGCCCAGAAATACCATAGGGATACATTGGGATGCTTTTTTTGGTCCGGGAACAAACGGCTCTGGTCTGGACATTGTGTGAACAAGCCCTAAAAGATAATTTTCTGTACAGACAAAACATGTATTGGAGAGATTTCTTTCTATTTTGTCCTGACACACACTTTAGTTTCAACACAACTGGTTTGTAAGCATTGTGCATGTAGTATATGCAACCTTTTGAGAATTCTGTAATGCAAGGAAGCGACTTTTTAATGCTTCCTTTGTACAACTTACACAGACTACAATAATGTAGAATCCATAATATCGGCATTCTTCTTAGCAGCTTTCACAGGGAAACCCTTTAGTGATCAAATGGATTATTTGTGTACTTGCCTATCTCAGATCATGAAGAATGAAAGCATGATGTTGCAAATCAACATCTCTCAAAAGAAAGACATCAGTAGGCTTATTTAATAAAGCATGTGTCCATTGCATAAAACAAAAAAGTGAACTAAATTATAACAGAAGAGGAAGAAAAACAGTTTGAGAAAATGTAAAAATAAAAATTTAGTTTTATTCGGTAAACTTAATTTCACCAGTATTATTACCATAGTTTTTATACCACATGACTAGATTTATCAATTTTGCCCCCCCCCCCCACTGAACCCAAATAAATACTCAGACTGTGCATCATGTATTCGAAACAGCCACAACAGCCCTTTTTCAGCCATAATAAAACTATTAATTTGATTTTTTTTTTAAATACAAAATAAACCATACCTGATAAATAGCATAACAACTAATGGATTTTAAGAGGGGATCTTTATTGTCTGCTAACCTAAAGGCTTGACCAAGATTCAAACCTATGCCCAGCTACACCACAGCAGCTTAAGGACAGCTCCATATTGACTATTTTCTGCTTTCACAAGGGACGAATTTCCAGTATATACAACTGATACCATAAGGGAAAGCACCATACCACAAGATCGGCTCCACATTTTGCAATCATCCAACTATTTGTCAGACCCACAAAGACCCTCCAAGCTGCCATGACAAGTCTTTCTTTAACCTAAATCGGCAATCACCAAAAGCTCCTAATACCTGTGACTCCTCCACACCACTTGATCGTCAACCTCCAATTGTGTATGACCTCTTGCACCTACACTGTCCTTATACATTTTAACTCTTTCTGGTGAATATTTCTCCTTCCAGTCATGTAGCCCCTCCATTAATCTTATTTCACCAGGTCTTAAAGACTTTCCTATTACCCTTTCAATTTAATTACTGTACTCTCTAAATACGTTTTCATTCTATTATATGGCTCTACCCATCTCATGGTAGTTTTAAGTAACAGCTGACCCATAACCACAGCAAACTGTTAACTCATTTGTTGTTCCCCGAATGGTCCCTACTAGCCTAATTAAGGATTACAGTAGTGTTGCAGCCCCAATAGCATTTACCAGCCCTCAAGTGGAGACCGATAAAACTGAAGTCTACACAGAAGATATGATGCTGAAGAACTTTGGGAGAGAGGGTTAGAGCACAGGACACCCAGGATGTAATAGACTCCAATAGTTAAAGAACAAAGTACTTGCAGCCTTAATAGATAAAGAACGTTTAAGCTGATTGCGGCAATCTGTGTCTTGAGCTCCTGGCTGTGCAGTACTTGATGCAATAGCTGCTAATCCATTTCAAAATAGATCTCCATGGTACCACAGAGGATCACTTCTCAGGCTCCCTACACCTGGTGCAGTTGCTCTGTCATTTCCATCCTCCGCTTAACTCGCTATGCCCCAGGCCCAGACCTCAGTGTGAGCACATGGCTTCCCTTTCTAGGCTGCAGGCCTAGACAGGTCAGACAATCCACATCTACCCAGGCAAGAGCCCATTAGAGAAAGAAAGCCTCACATGCTCCGCCCCAAATATTTGTCCTCCCTCAGCATGCACCACTGGCCATGAGCCTCCTAGTGATTGGCTAGGGAGACGCATATATTCATAACACTCCATTATTGGTTGCTCTGCTCTGTGGCAAGATTACACTCAGCAGAAGGCAGATGCAAATTATAACAGAGTGTTTAGGAGAAACCAAATAAGCACAGACTATTAAATCGGGATCAGATTGACTACAGTCTGACAGCAGCTTCATTTAAATAGACACTCCTGTCTAAGGGCTCGTTCATAATCCAGTGCATTCGCATGGTATGAATGCACTGGATCGCATAAACAAAGCCTCCCGTGTTCTGGGGTAGGAGGGGGCATGGTGGTGCCATGAAGTGCAATCTCCCGCACTTGAACGTGGGATACCGCAATGCCCTGTGTTCCAGTGGGGTGCGATCACAAAAAATTGTGCATGTATAATCATACATTGAGGGGAATTTATCAAAAATAGAGCAGACAGAATTTGAAGCAGCTGTGCATGGCAACCAATCTTGTTCTATCTTCTTTATTTTCAAAGCTTAACTGAACAAACTGAAGGTAGAAGCTTATTGGCTGCCATGGGTAACTACTTCAGATTCAGTCTACTTCAGTTTTGCTAAATTCCCCCCATTCTGGTTTCTTATACTGTATTGTTCAATATTATTGTTATAGGTGTAAGTGGATCTGTTACAGCGAAGACCATGTCAATGTCACTGTGGTGCAAAAAGTTGCAATAAGTATTGTTTTTCTATTGCTTATATGGGAGATTAAGTATATTTTAGGTTCTGTGTATTATATAGTACTTTGATATTTCAACATTGGTATGTTACATAATATAGTGATTTGATGCTGGGCATGTTAGTAGTATAACAATACTGTATATTGTAGGTTTTTATTTATTGTTACTGCTTTGTATAATTTTGTCTGCATACTTGGGTGGTTTCAGGGTTTGGTTATTAGATTGGAGGGGGGGGGGGGCTTGTTAGAAACTTAAAAA
>NW_017306390.1:2204193-2213508 GCF_000935625.1 Nanorana parkeri
GTCCGGCTTCTTGGGTGGGTTACGGGGTTGGTTATTAGATTGGAGGGGGGGGGGGGCTTGTTAGAACCTTAAAAAAGCAGACAGCTACACTTGATACTGTCCATTAGCATGAAGATACATTATATTGTGGTTTAGCTTAGCCGAGTGCCCTGAGCTCAATCTCTGGTGCAGGGCATATGTGGGCACACTAGGGAGGAGGCATGCAGAGGTCAAAAGTATCCATGGTCAGGCACTGAACACCATGTGCTGCAGCCCTGAACACAGATGCTGCCTTGTGATAACAGAGGGGGAAACCATATCGTCACCACCAAAGAGCAACAATACAATGTAAAATGTTAAGGGATCCAAAGCAGATAATTAGATCTCCACGGGTTGGTGAAAATTGCTAAATGATTGATATGGATTACTGCACTTTGCACATTGTCTTATTGATTAGGATTAAGGCTGTCAAAAAAGTACAGTATTATCTTAGATAAAAAGGAGCCAAATGTATAGGGTTATTTTAGAAAGGACACATTAGCAGAATGGTTCAGGACACAAGCTGTTTTTTCTGTCTGCTAAATAATAATATAACTTAAATATATAAATGTGATTTGCCTGGATTTGTTTTCTCATTTTTGTCATAGTTGAGGTCTACCTATGATGCCAATTACAGGCCTCTCTCATCTTTTTAAGTGGGAGAACTTGCACAATTGGTGGTGCTGCAAGAGAAAAGGATTGGGACACTGTAAGTGTGAGAGACAACACGAGGATTGGTGAGCCCGTATCTGTTATATGCTGCAGCAAGCTATTTTATGTTGGACTTCTTGATTGTCTGCCATTTGAAAGAAAAATAAAAACTTTCTTAATGGAAAAACGCTGTGCGAGTGCTCTGTGAGCTCCCCAACATTATATACACTGAGTGGCCAGATTATTATGACCATCCCATCAATACTTCATTGGGCCACCAAACGTCTGGCCACTCAATATATATATACAGTATAATGAGCTCTGCTTTTCTGGTGGGAATTTCTATGGCCAATAGAACTATTACATCCTGCAAATAGTACTATCAAATATATATGCAGGTTAGAGCAATGAAGCAATAGTGCAGTGTAGAGCTGAACATGTTTTGTTTGGCAAACATACCTTATGCAGGATATAGCTGCAGTAATTTTCTGATGCTTGCAAATATTGTACATGTTTTACTATAAATAATATACCATATAAAACAAAATATTTTTTAAAAACCTAACAAAAGTTTCCAAATCAAAGTCATACAAAAAATACAAAGTGGTTTATTACAAATGTGGATAATGAAGAGCTTGTCCATAGTAGCCAATGATGGTCTAATTATATTTTGTAACATCAACTCAAAAATGTTATGGTGTGATAGCAGGACAGATTTTACTTGCTAAAGCACTTGCTACTAGTTTATACCTCATACTATACAAGTAGGATACCACATACTATAATATTACTATATCACATACTGTACTAGTACTCTACCACAAAATATGCTAGCCTTAAGCTAGCCATACACCTGTCAATTTCCTTTGTTCAACTCACGGGCTCAACTGAAGTAATTGATGCAATTCCTCCATCAACACAAACAGCGTGCCGATCGAGAAATCGCTGCTGTTTGCATTGTATTCTGACAGGTGCCGCCGACACCTGTCGGAATACCCGATCACAG
Source organism: Nanorana parkeri (assembly GCF_000935625.1). Lineage (NCBI taxonomy): Eukaryota > Metazoa > Chordata > Amphibia > Anura > Dicroglossidae > Nanorana > Nanorana parkeri. Next base: position 2,205,869 of record NW_017306390.1, read on the forward strand.
TGTGCAGCTCATTGGCTGCTGGCTCTGATCGTACAAAGATTTTCCAGCTGGCTCCTTCGATTAGCTGATCGAGAAATGGCAGATGAAAGGGAGCCGATAGCCCCATACGCTGGCCGAATTTCATCCGCTACATTAAAAACCGGGCGAAATTCGGCCAGTTTATGGGCACCTTTTTTATATGGCTCTAAAAAATATATATAAAAATGAATATGCAAATTAGTCATGTAGACGCTATCAAGTTAACTGACACATACGTAATTGAGCCTGGAGTCTAGGCTTTAGTTATCTCTGGTCACCACATGGTTAAGGTGGCCATACACTTTACAACCATCGCAAGACCTTAGTCTTGCGATGGTTGTAAACTAATTTAAAAAACGCACGATCTGGGGGCGTGGTTTCGCTATGGCCGCGAGCGGACGTCTGTTCTAGAGCTCTGGCACCAGCCCCTAGGCCAGCGGTACCAGAACCTATCCTATCGCCTTCTTTTTGGTCCATATGGGTCGCAATACACAGCGGGGCTCTCGCTCGCAAGAACCGAAGGACCAGGAAGCAAGCTATTGAGACCTTCTTTCCCAAAGCAGGGCGCTCTGCCCAGACGCCGCGAGGTGCAAAGATGGCGACGGGCAGGGAGAAACGGGCCTCGTCACCGGCTCATTCTTCCCCTGAATCTCTTCAGTCGGACCGCACTAGTGGAGGATGGGAGTCCGCGGGCTACAGTGACATTGAAGGGGAGGATGCAGATGTGCCTACTTCGTTCCGCAAGTACTTTGCACTTCTGCCCACGAAGCAAGACATTGCAGGCCTATTTAACAAGCTGGAGTCTGCCCACAAACAAGATATGGCAGAGCTTCGTGAGGGCCTCCAATCTTTCCACCAGCGCCTGGACTCTCTTGAAACTGTCATGCCCGCGGTGACCTCGGCCGTTGAAGAGCTGCAAGAAGCTGCCCACCGTCACGACACAGCCCTGCATTTTATGTGGTCAATGATTGACGATCAGGAAGACCGCAGCAGACGCAATAACATTCGTCTCAGGGGCATACCCGAGGCCACCGGTACACGAGATCTCCGGGCCACAGTGGTCAATACCCTACTTGGCCACCCTGTTACAGAACACATTGAAATAGATAGAGTACACCGGGTACCCGGGTTCCGTAACCCCAACGCAACTCGCACTCGTGATGTACTATGCAGGGTGCATTACTATATATGCAAGGAAGAGATCGTGACCAAAGCACAGGCTAGTGGCCCTCTGGATTTTGATGGTGCACAGATCTCCCTATTTCCAGACCTGTCGAGGCGCAGCCTTGCCAATTGGAGGGCTCTCAGTCCGCTCACTCTAAAGCTACAAGAGGCTGGAATACCTTATCGTTGGGGTTTCCTGTTCTCCCTCTCTGTACGAAAGGACAGCAGGGTTCATTTCTTCAGAGCACCATCGGATCTACAGGCCTTTGTCGCAGCTTTGGGTATACAGGAATTCGCCATAGAAGCCTGGCCGGACCCCTCCTTGCCGGAACTCACTCACATACCGAGCCGGGACCAGTGGCACATGGTCACCCCCAAGCCCCGCAGAGAACGGAGATCCTCATCCAGACCCACTCCGCGTTAAACTCCTGACAGTCCAGGTTGTTTCCATTTTTCCAGTTGACAGCGAGATGCCATGTTCAGCTCCGGAGGACAGAATGTGATGACTGTTATGGTCCTATGGCACGCTACGTCCCAAGGACACTAACGATATCGTACTGCTGCACAAGGCTGCCGGCCATGCCCTTTTACCACCTACCATGCACTGTTCATTCACCATCGCACAGTGCCATGCCTACCCCGGAATCCTATGTGGTGTTTTGCCCGCCCTGGTGCTTATTATTATGTTGCTGACCTCTTTGCCCTGAACATTGAAGGATCTGCTGTCCTGAAGTGTTCTACATCACATGTTCCTTATACTTTAGTCGTTCCATTGTGAAGGTTCTTTTATATTGTTATACAAGTGTTGCTTTTCATTTTCTGGTCTAGGGGGCTCCCGGACCACGTCGCATTCCTTGCCCCCATTAGACTGTGCTCCTGCAGCTCCGGATGGTAGCTGGGGGACCGCATGTTGGGCTAGCGCTGATCCACCTAGACGGGCCCTCTCGACTATATGTGATCTCTTGCTGCAACTCTGCTTCTCAGACGTTCCCAGGTATTTCAATAAGTGGGCGGCGGACCTTGCGTGTACCTTTTCCCCCTCGGACATTAACAGGTCCCTTGCTTTCACGTATAAAACCTCGATACTGTGCTTTACCAAAGTATGCCATATCACATGAGTGCCCTCGGAGGAGGTCAACTCCCTGCACGGGGTATATCCAGAAGTTTAGGGAAGGCTATGTACGATCCTACATGTTTATGCTGAAACAATTTGGTATTTTACCACTGTGCCTGCCTGTTGTATTACACTGTCGACCACATGTACAGACTGGGTATTTTCTATCTCCTGTTCTACGTATGTAAATGTTGTCATCTATGACTTTCTCCAATAAAAACATTATCTTTAAAAAAAAAAAAACGTACGATCTGCCCATCTTGGACAGGCAGATCGTACTTGCAAACATTGCAAGCCTGCCCCCCTGAGGGGCGGGCTTCCGATGACCGCAATGCTGAACGGGCGCACACCGGCCATTCGGCATTTGTCTCCCGAGCATGCTAAAAACCAGCCGAAAATCGTACGATTCTCGGCTGGTTTTCTAGCATGCTCCTTAGACAAAAGACGTGCGACCGTACAGTAGAAGCGGTCGCACGTCTTCATTCACACTGCACGATTTCCGTACGATCGCGGGATTTCCCGCGATTCTCGTACGAGAATCGTGCAGTGTATGGGCACCTTTGCTCATAAGATTACACACTGTGGTGGGGATGTTTGTTTCAACTTAAGTCTAGGATTTCTTCCCTTCCCAGCGAAGCACTTGATCACATTGCTAGTAATATGGTTATTGTTATTATTCTGCTGCGCAAACTGTTGGCGCTATATAAATCCTGCATAATAATAATAATAATTCAAAAGCACTGTATAAAGTCCTGTAAAAAATATGGATGTAGCTGATATTGGCTTAATACATCCATTTATTATTTTGATGAATTATTTCTTTACAGGATGGCATTCTGGCAAAATGTAGCCATCCTTGTCAGTAGAAAATGCTGGTGTTCTGCTGTGGGCACATTCTATTATTTTTTTACACATTAAATAAGATCTGAATACCAATCTCTTCAGAGATCTTCATTGGTGCAGGAACATGGAACTTTCAGATTTCCCCAAATGCCTTTTTAATATATGCGCTGCCTGCAGCGAAAGCTAGATTACAGCAGAGAAGTGCCATATTCCTGTGAAACAGAAAAATGAGATCCTAATCCCAATTACCTATCGTTCATCATACTATTGATCTGCTGTCAGATAAAGTGACTAGCGTTCTTATACGCTGAGCAGCAGAGTTGCAGCCAGGAGTCCTTCTTAACGGGATATACTTTTCACCTGAAGTGTAATTACTTTTAAGGAGTCTCGAGTTGTATTAAGATGTGCCAAAGAAAATGGCCTTCGTTTTCACAGAGTAGGCAAGCCCTGAGAGCAGAAAACTGCGTAATCTGTTCAACTAAAGCATAGAAAAAAATAGGGGTAGAAAAGCGGTGATACAAAAATGGAGGCGATTCAATATGCTCTTAAGCAATAATTATACCTTTTATAGGTTAGACCCTGAATAATGCCAGGATGGAGGCAGACAATAATAAAAAAAATGTACGTGACACATTACTTTTTGGAGTATTTTCTGGTAATGTCAGTGGAAAAGACTAAGGCAGCTTCTACAACATTTTGTTAAACTTAACACAAGTTAAGTAAGACCAAAACTGTAGAAACTGTGCTCAAAAAAGGCAAGCAGAAGGCAGAGATGTAGCTAGCTCCTTTTGTGCCCAAGGCAAGAAAATAAAATGTGCTCCCCCCACAACAGGCGTGTGATGTCACCCAGCGCTGCGCATGCGCGGCGTCATGTGATGTCATGCGCCCCGCCTCCGGGATGTGTTTTTATTTTTATTTTTTAATTTTGTTTTACTGTTGGGGGGTGGGGGGGCTTCAGGGAAATATTAGTGATCTAAACAGCCCCCTGATATTTCCCTTTTTAAAATAGAAAAATAAATTGAGGACACAAAGTCCTCAATCTCTTTTTCTGTGGCCTCTTTTCTAAATGAATGGAAAATACAGAGGCTTCCCATTCATTCAGAAAATATTTACTGTCAACCAGTTTCTGAATGGGGAGTAGTGCTACTCCCCATTCAGAAACTCATGAAGGAACAGGAAGTGATGTAAAGCACATCCTGTGCATTCATAACTGGGGACACATACATAGTACTATGTGTTTTTACAAACATTGGAGTGATCAGCTGATCGCTCCAGTGTTTGCTCTGCACAGAGGATCGCTACATATCACTGATATGTAGCGATCCTCCGCGGCTCGGCGACGCACAGAGGGGGGGCTCAGCCTGCAGCTTTTCCTCTGGATCCCTGCTGCTCTCCTGGGCAGAGGCAGCGGGGATCCGAGGAGAAGTGAGTAAAGTGCTGTCAGATCCTGGCCAAGCGGCTCTCTTTCTCTCCTCACTGCTCGGTCATGCTGCTGCGACAATGCCCCCTGCCGGCTGCAGCGCTTCACTTCTCCTCGGATCCCCACTGCATACAGATGAGGGAGAGTAGCAGGGATCCAGAGGAGAAGCCCCACTTCTCCCTGCAGGCTAAGCCCTGGCTGTGCCCCCGCCCCCCGCACCTGCACCCGAGGCGAGAGCCTCAGTTGCCTCGCACTTGCTACAGCCCTGGCAGAAGGCAACGAGCTAGTCAACAGTATTGCCTGTGTTCTCCCTGCTGCTGGTCTTTTCCCCATTGCTAACTTATCATGCCTTGTTCTGCATTGTGTCTATGTATGCAGATGACCATCTTGGTAGAGCCATTGCTTTGTTTGTGTTTTTTCATGTTCAAGCTGTCCGCCTGATTATTGGTGGTCTAATGAATGGTGGATATTCAAAAAGTAGCAGGTGAGGTGTTGGAGGCCCAGAATTAAGCAGAAGTAGGTAGATCCTTGTGATGCAGGTCCTCAGGTACAGCTTACACTCCAGCAGGGAAAACAGTAAGCAGCACAGTAGTGACATCACCAAATCTTACCATAAATCTTCTGGGACTAGCAGTCATAAACTCAGGTCTCTTACACTGCAGATATACAGCTTTGAGGCTACACAACAGGAGTGCCTAGGCACAGGAAGTACACTGCTATTTTTTATGAGGAATTCAAAATGTAAATAATTCATGGTACTGTTTAGGTACAATTACCATTTTTAGATGTTCCCTATAAGATGACAAATCTGCACATTTTTGAGTGCAGGTCCACTTTAAAAGAAAAAACCTGTACTGGAAGAAATGTAAGGCTGATATGGTATACTTGTTTCTGAAAATGCTAATTTCATGGCTGTCTCAGGCTTTACTATTTTATGCACTGACTCTGAATTAGCATGCAGGAAAGGCAAAGTTAAGTCAAAATGATCGACATACTTTTTCGAGGGAGGTAGTATTTTTAGAAGAAGAGGTCAGCAATGGCAGTCTTCATACATCTTGACAAGTTTTTTTTTTTTATTTAATGAATGGGGTTCTTAACCATTTTACAATTACAGACCCCCAATGGATTTCCCAACATGTCTCCATACCCTCTCCTCCAGGCTGTCCAAATTTCATCCTCACCAGACCTATTAAATACCAGTATAACTTCAAAATATGTAATTAGCTTGGTTGTACTTTACATAAAAATTGGAATAAACTAAAATAAAATGATAAGAATATTATCAAATTTTTATACAAAAATGTAAATCACAAATGCAAAGTGATTGTAGGGAGAATAATGTTTCTTTTTGTGCAATCAAAACTTTGACTTGACGTACAATTGGGGCTGATTTATAAACTGTTTGCACAGTGAAGAGGAAATTTCCTATGCTCCTTGGCTCCATTTCGTAGCCATACAATGCTGCAAATCTTGTTGATTTGAAAGGTTCATAAATTAGCCCCTTGGTGACAATGCTACCCACAGGATTTAGGTCAATAATGCATAGAATCCTGTTTCAAATTTTTAAAAATGATTGATAGATCCAGTCTCATACTTCCATCGTTTTTGTTCTCATACTCCCGCTTAAGAAATCCTGCTTTAAATCCCCCAAAATTTTTAGTTTTAAATCCGCAAAATAAATTCCAGGTATATCAAAACAAAAGGTGTGCAAAGTGTTATCGCTCATTTTTAGACAGCAGACGGATCCGAAATTGAATTGTTTGTCATTCGGATTTCTGAATTTTAATTTCAAAACAAGGTCACATGACCATGACTGTAATGCAACCCCCAACAGCCAAAAATACAAACAAAACTGACTGGCCAGAGAACAATCACATGTCCAAATAAGTTTTATTTGGAATAATATTTGGACGAATCCAAATTTTTGTTAAATGCGCATTTGGGTGCGTTCGCAATTATGCTCGTTAGAATTTGGAAATTTGGATACATCTAAATTTAATGAAATCCGTATGCCTATCCATTTGGAATGAAATTTACATGTCTACTCATTTTTTTTTTTTTTTAAGAAAGCAGACACAACCTCCGTAGAAAAGTCTGTCCAGTGCCAGTATACTGCAGAGAAGGACTCGTTTTCTGTGTGTGGAAGCAGTGAAGGACTAACGCACCTCTACTGACCTAGTCTTCAATAAGCAAACCTCATGCTCCTTGCTGATTGGAGAGCTCCAGCTCTAGCTCAGAAGAGGGGAATGTCAACCCACTGCATTGGGCTTTAATGCAAATAAAAAAGCTCAAAGGTACAATAAGTTTGAAGAAGGCTAAACTGTAGACATGTGCAATTCGCTGCATTCCGAATGGAAATTCGGACAAATATTTGCATATTCGGACATTTGGATGCATCTGAATTTCTGAATTAAATAAATAAATCCGAAAGTACCGGAATTTTCCGATAATGAAATTTGGATGCATCCAAAATTTTGTCCGAATGTCATTCGAAATTAACTTGTGTTGTTAAAATAAAAACAAAAGCATGGAGACTCCTCCCCAATTCATACCAGACCCTTTAGGTCTGGTAAAAATTTATGGGGGACCCAAACGCCAAAATAACAAAAGCATGGGGTCCCCCCTAAAATCATATACCAGACCCTTGATCCGAGCAGCAGCCTGGCAGAACATGGGGAAGGTGCTTTTCCAGAGGGAAACCCCCTGACCCCATTTCAATGAGGACAAGGGCCTCTTCCCCACAACCCTGGCCTGTTGGTTGTGAGAGTCTGCAGGCAGGGGAGCTTATCTGAATCTGGTTACCCCCTTTATGAAAGATGCTGCCCCGCTCGTGAATGAGTAAAGAGTAGTTGATACCCCTGCTAATGCTCCAAATACAGTAAAATAGTAAATATTAAAAATATTTGGAAAAAAACATAACACCATGACAGCTCTCTGTCCCCTAATGGATTGTAAACAAATGGGTGGAACAAGTCCCATTACATCATGACTCGCTCTGCCCCTTTGTTTACATTCTCGAGCAGAGCTATAATTTTGCGGCCAGTGTTCATTGGGATCAGCCGTGGCGGCGAGCATTTTTTT
>NW_017306390.1:2213676-2224346 GCF_000935625.1 Nanorana parkeri
CCCCCCCCCCCCCCCCCCTTTTCCTGCTCTGCCAGGCTGCTGCTCAGATCCAGGTTCTAGTAAGGGATTAGTTTTTTGCCATTGGGGTCCCCCCTAAAAGTCCTGCCAGGTCTAAAGGGTCTGGTATGAATTGGGGGGGGGGAACGACTGCACGGTGTATTTTCTTTTTGTTTGTTTTGTTTTTTCTGTTGACTGTCAAAAGTTAAATTTTTTTGCTGCAATGAACGTTCATTCGTAATTATCTAATGCATCTGAAATTAATGAATATTCAGACAAATCTGAATAACGAAACAAATCAACCTTCCGACCCGAAATCCAAAATAACGAAAAATCCGAAACAAAACAAATCTTTTGCCGGCGCATATGTCTATTAAACTGTATCACAGTTGACATGTATCACAGCTGACATGGTGAGAAGGAGCAAGACTCCACTAAGTTCCATTTCACAAATAACAATGTAATGAAAGCACTCAGGAGTGCAATCAAATCATTAAAATACAGAAAGAAATGATATGGCTGGATCATGGCTTGGTAATTTAAAAAAACTGTATTTTCAGTTTTGGAGGAAAGCGCCCTTGTAAAAAAACATGCCAGAACATTATATATTCATTTGTTTTTCATTTTTCACCCCTGTGGGCTTGTCTTATGGGATATCTAGTAAATACCAAATTACAGTAGTGGATGAAATCTGTACATGAAGACCTTTGTCCAATGAAAGGTGTTTTCTAGGATAAATTATAAATGAAAGCTGTATCTGAGCCCCTGGCACTTTCTCTGTTCTGTGACAACTAAGAGCAGTACCTTCCAAATAATTTGCAGCACCACCACTAGTTAAACCTGGCATTATGGCCTGATAATTCACATAAAACATATCTGTAACTGCCTAGAGGAGTCAAGAGCTTTGATTCCCTTATACTTTATCCTGGAGTACCCTATTAAATATCAAGGTGATTAGAATTGGTCATTAAAGCACCTTTTTTAATTTCTGAGATTTTCAAGCAATTTCCAAAAACACTTTGCTGCTGAATTGGTGAGATGGATACCACATTCTTAAGTATTGCCCCAGACCCTTTACTGTCAACCACTTTAGGAGGATCACATTTATGCTTTTCTGATTATAATCTCCCAAACTAAAAAAGGGCAATGCACACAAAAGGTATATTTCGGTTTTAGGTGAAGTTTGATGTGCTAAATCACAAACTTGAGGTGGTGAGGTTTCAATGGCTCTGCCACCATTTTCCTGAAACAGTTGGGTCTTTCTGTTCTGCCCATGTTTTGTTGTTTCCATTCATTTATGTAAAATAAGAGTAAAAATTATCAGCGCATTTCCATTGAAGTCTATGGAGCAAAACGAGCTGATGAGCACCACAAAAGAAGCTCAAGGACTATTTTAAACGGGTGTATCTTTACGCGCAACTCAATGTGTTTGCGTGAACAGCACCACATAGGAATGCATGAGAGTTTGATTTCCACGTGTTTCAGCGTGGAACAAAACGCACGTCCAAATGGGGCCTTAAGGCAAAAAAGCAACATGAAATAAAAAATATATGAATGGCAGATAGTCTAGAGGTGTCATTGAGTAACCCCAAAGCCCCAATTGACTTTTCTTTCCCCTTTTCCCCATAGCTAATATTTGTAATATTTGTCTGGTTTTTCATTCTCTTTTTATTTATCATATGTTGCAGCTCACATGAACACAGGTAATGTGATGATATCAGTGTCCAGAAGCTTTGCCCTACATGTTTAGTCTAAATAGATGTCCTCAGGGGCAACATATATAATTACATTAATTTTGAATGTTATTTTTTAGTGTCGCTTAAAACAATGTTAAAACAATTTTTTTTATTATTTGCAAATCACTTTTCCATGTTTTGTTCCAGAAACCTATTTTTAATGTTATTTTGAAAGAGACAAGTTATAGAATAAAATGTATAATTTTATTCACAGCAAAACTACTTTTGTTTCAACTAACACTGGTCAAAATAGAAAAAAACACATTTAGCATTTTTTATGTCTTTTGTCTATAGCACACTAAAAAAAAAAAATTATTGTTGCAAGACAATATTGCCAAAAGAAAGTCTAGTTTGTCCCCATTAAAAAATACATAAAAAGCTTAAGTAATGAATAAACAGGCCCATAGTGATAATGTACAAATTTCTCTGGTCCATGAGGGGTTATAAAAGTACAAGAACTGAAGTGGTTATATTTTAATGCACACTGATGATAAACAGCCAATTATAACTGAAATAGCTGCTTATAGCAGCACAGAGTGTGCTACACAGAGCGTGAGTTTAGCTGTCAAACTGACAGCAAGTCCCAGCAGCTACATGTAATTTGCATTAGGGATGCACTGATAGCAATACCAGATACAAAAAACCAATACCAGCACTTTACAATTTTAAGTTGATTCAGCTGCCTGAGGTCCCGTGCTTGCTGGGGACCTTGCAGCAATCTTTTGGGGTACCATGCAGAGCCTGTTTACATCTGCCCCTGCTGAGACTCTCCACATCTGCCCCTGCTGAGACTCTCCACATCTGCCCCTGCTGAGACTCTCCACATCTGCCCCTGCTGAGACTCTTCACATCTGCCCCTGCTGAGACTCTCCACATCTGCTCCTGCTGGGACCCTACAAATCTGCCCCTGCTGAGACCCTCCACCCAAGACATTAGGCCAGCACCCTAGAGCAGAGCAGCAGCACAGAGTATGTAGCACATTCATATACTATTCTGCATTGCTGTATAATGTATTGCTGGGATTGGTAGTCCTGTATACTGATGGTATTCTAATAATACCATCAGCTATAGAGGGCTACAAATCCCAGGAATACATTATAGAGCAATGCAGATTATTATTATGTATGCATTGCTGTATAATGTTTTGCTGGGATTTGTAGTCCTCTATAGCTGATGGTATTATTCTGCATTGCTGTATAATGTGTTGCTGGGATTTGTAGTCCTCTATAGCTGATGGTATTATTCTGCATTGCTGTATAATGTGTTGCTGTGTACTCGGTCTGAAAAATTGTATCGGTGCATCCCTAATTTGCATATTAATCATCTTGGCTAATTATGTATTACTGGCCATAGTTATGCAGACTTTGCGGCCAGTTGAATACAGTCTATGCCTTTTTTGTATATATCCAAAGGACTTCTACCAGACCTCTTCCCAAAACTTTGCATAGGTGCCAAACAGTACTTTAAAACCTGTATGTATATTATAAAAGATATTGTATTGCTGCCTGTTTTCCCATCGAAAGAAATTCCCCCTAACTTTCTGTTCTGCCTGACATGCAACAAATAGACAAGAAGTGATGAAAAATCTCTGAAATGGGCTGACACAGGAATACAAAATTGACATGGGTTCTAACCCTTGCAACACATAAAATGGAGCAACTCCGAGTGGAGTTAAAATGCTGTTTAATGAGAGTTCCTTAAAATAGATAAATTACTAATATGAAGGAAAAGCAACTAAATAGCTATGTGATAGGTACATGAGTTAATGAGAAGATTATATACGAATAAACAGCAGAGATAACATAACTCAAACAGTTTAACAAATTAATGCTTAATCTGTTTCTACCTGAAAGTAGGTTGCTCCCTAATTTATGACCTATTCAGATACTAGAATGCCAACATTTTGAAGAACTTTCAAAGAAAGCTTTTTTCTTAATGGGAAAAAGATTTGAATGTAATGTTCACCTGATGGCATGCTGCTTTCAAATTGTGAGAATTATTTTGCAACTGAACTGACTACCATTTCTAAATAATAACTCACTAAAGCTAAATTTCTAAACATACAAGTATATTAGTTCCAGTTCCCAATTGGCACTAAAAAAGGGCTTGCAGGAAACAAACCTAGGTCAACAAGCCAGTTAATTTCTTTTATGCTGAACATATCACACACTGCAAGTCAGCGTTTATTCTGACTGTAGCATTTATGGTATTTAAAGTGTATGTACAGTATAGCCAAATCTTTTTCAGCAATGGATAAAACCCCTGTCAGTTTATTTTTTTGTGTCTGTGTCACCTCTTTGATGGTGTCAACTCTAAGAGCTAAAACTACCTAGCAAGGAAAAAGATAGCAATAAAAACTTGATAGGGGTTCTAACTAAAAAGAAAGTTCTGACTATTGTGACAGGGTATATGACTTTGTGTATGTCAGTGAAAGATTGAAAAGGGCAACTTTCCCTGGCTAGGAAGGGGTTAAGCCTTGCCCCAACAGGTACACCTCCTCGCTATTAATTAGCCTGCACCTGATAGTGACTGAGAGAGGGAGAGAGCTCAGAGAGAGATCCATACTGCACTGGGTGGATGCAGAGACAGATTGGAGAGCGTCTGAATGTCTGTGGGATAAGGTCTGGCAGAAAAAACTGTATGTAACGGACTGTGATTTTTCTATGCATGTCCATTTATACTGGAGGCTGGGATAACCGCCCCAGTAGGAAGTAGTGAGGGCTACTACTGTTAGTTAGTCTCCTAAGCTGGAGTAGGCCTTTTTGTTTGTATTACTTTTGAGTTTCTGCCAGAAATGGTTTTGTTTAAAGAAGGGAAAACGTACCCTATCGATAAAAAGAAACTGTTTACATGAACGCAATAAAGTTGCATTTATTGCCAATTCTGATTACCGACCAGTGACTTTCTTACACTATACATAGACTTTAAAGCCATTATATCAAGGCACCAAACGTCAAAAGCAGATACCTGCAAAGAAGACATTATATATTCAGCACACGGAAACAGAGGCCACCAATCACGAGAGTATACAGTGTATTTTTTGGCAGGAACCTTTTACCATATTTTTGATGCAACAACAGAGTAACTTTAAGCTGGTATTTAACCTCCCTGGCGGTAATCCCGAGTCTGGCTCGGGGTGAATTTTCCATACCAAGAGCGGTACACCCCGAGCCAGACTCGGGGCTGCAGAGAAAAGTGACACTCACCTTGTCCCTGCAATCCCGCAGCGTCCTCTGCTGTACGCGGCCCGAAAATGAAACTAAAAGCCGGCATCTGACTTAGAGCTCACTGGTCGCAGAATCCTCGCTGTCCTCACTTTCAGTGTCTGTTGAGGAATTTCCCAACTAATAGCTATCACTCAATTCTATTGTTAAACACAGGATTTCTTTTCTAATATTGCTGTTTGGACCAATACATTTTCTGTTGGAAATAGACGATTACCTATTTCATGTATTTTTTATTTATTTATTGAATAATTGTATGTTGGTCAATGATATTTGGTAGAACTTGTATTTATTGTTTAAAACACATAGGGGTCTATTCACAAAGCTGCCGAGGGCAGCTGAGTGAATGACCGATAGTTTATACTAGCGCAGTGCACTTGGTTTATATATAATAGTGGAGTGGGTGTACACACTCCCAGAGCACCGCAGCTGACAGTGTAATATCCCTTCCATAAGCATATATCCTTTTATTTATAAATCTAAATTAAATGTTCCAGAGAAGAAATGCATGTTAATGGCTACAGATATGTGAATTTCCTATTAAACTTCCAATCACATTAAATGGTGAGCAATTTCAATAAGCAGGTCATGGTGTATTTTGGTGAGAGAACAAAATGTTTTAAAACTAAAGGTGACCAGATTCATTAAAGTTCACCCTGCTGACAGTTTGCTCAGTCTGCATCCTTTATAGGGATGAACAGCCATTTAGGTAAAATTGATATATCTGCAAAAACTTTAAATTTTGCCAAAACAGAGGTTCTCAATTTTGCTCATTAAAATAATGAATAGTTTTTGTTTCCTTTATTTGGGGGGGGGTTATTATAATTTTTTGGGGGTTTTTAAATATTAGGCATGTAAAGTGCTGATGTCAACTTTGTCTTTGTCCAAAACCCAGCAGAATAGAAGTGTAGTGCTTACGGAGTTGCTACAGGATTGAACACATGTCTGCCTGTAAATAGTTAATTGTTTCTGTGCAGCCTGTGGGACACAGAGACTTGTGGGAGTTGCAGTAGAGCCAGGGACAAGCTGTCCTGTGAGAAACTGTTGATACTATGATTCCCAGAAAGCTGTGATTTGGAGAGGAGTTGGTCTGGAGTTTCCTGGCGCGCTTAGTCCAGGGAAAGTCAGCAGACTGTTTAGATCAGTGTGTATTGTTGATATTCATGCAGAGGAGCTGTAGACCCTGTGTGGATCAACTGAGTACAGTGTGGCCAGCTAAAAAGGGACCCAGAGAGAGAGACTTGCCGGCCTACTGTGCTTAGTGCTATTCGGACGATTGTTTCAGCGGGAAGCTGTGTGATCCTATACCGCAGGGATATTGTGGCCTGGACGACCATTCACATTCTGTGACCGGGAGACCTGCTGAGGAATCACAATCAATGTCCTGCGGAGGGATATATTTCTGCGGAGTGCCAAAAGAGTTTTATTTGAATGCTGTTTCTCTTTGCTATTGTACTTTATTCCCTTTGTTGGTCTAATATAAAACATTATTTATTCAGTGAAGCATTTAAATAAGCCACAAGGTGTGTTGTTGTGTTGTGGATCCTGTCTGGGCAGTATATCCTAGCTTGGGGACAGAAGAACTCGTGTATTTTCAGCGGCTCCTTCGGGGGTAAGCGCTACATTAGCAATGTGGCAGTGGTGGTATAACTATTAATTTGTGTCAAAGGGATGTGGATATAAATCATCAAGTATTCAGGATTTATTTATTCTGACAATGGTAAATCTTCCCAACAATTGTAATATTCCTTGGGGTGTCTATGCCATCTGCTCAAGTATGGGCAAGATAGCACCTTGATCACAAACTAAGCCAGTTCAAAGTTTTAACCTAGTTTGCAGACCCAGTATTCTACTAAATGGAATGTATTATGGTTTGTATACTTTGTTGGGAAATACAAAATATTGTTTTAAAAACTATATCAATTTCCTGTTTTTAGTCAGATTTTTTTTAAAAATCAATATTTTATAGTGCAAGAGTGTTATACCTATGTTCATATGTCTTCCAGTTTCCATACCTCCTGCTAAAACTGCGACTTTTTTTACATGTTTGAGCAGAAACTCGCCACAATAATTCATGTTTTTCATAAAAAAATTGGCATAGATTTCATTGAGATCCAACCTGCCTCAAAGGAAATTGTTACTGCTGTGCGGGCTCTTTAGATAACCCTTGCTGCTTTTGGAATCCTTGGTCATGCATTAAATGTTTATTTGTAAAACAAAGACTGTAGATACAGTAAGTGTAGTAAAAAAAGATCTAAACTTTAGTTTTAAGTAGGGATGCACAGATACTTTTTGAGTACCAGTGCAGATACTTGGCATTTTCATGAGAACTACCAGGGTTGCAGCGGTTGCCGCTGGGACCCAGCTCTGGCACTCCACCACTGTCCTGAAATCATTAGTCTGTATTGTTTTAGAAAAACTGTCACATGACAATAAATAAAAATGTATCAGTACTCGTACTTGTAAGTACTCGGCAAGTACCAGTACTCGTACTCGCAAAACTGCTATCTGTGCATCCCTTTATTTATATTTATAAAAACAAAATAATACCTTAAAACCGAGATGTACAAATCCCAGGAGCTCCGTGTGCTCCTTACAAATGACAGCTGCCTCCTAACTTTTACATTTTTCTCTAGTGTAGTCTTGGAGCTCAAAAGTATCGGTACTTGTACTCGTACCTGTACCGAGTACTGTACTTGGTATCTGTGCAACTCTAGTTTTAAGCTATAAAATTTAAAGAAAGTGTTCAAATAAAATTGATTGGGTTGGTAATTTCTTTACTAGGGGGCTAATTTATGAGGAATTAAATACTTATGTGGAAAAGTGTACATAATTAAGAATATAGAGAAACCCTGACAGTATTTCTTGCAGAACAACAGTATGGTAGTTTTTTTTTAGTTTTTTTTTTTAATAGTTAGAGACATTTAGGCCCCATTCACACCTGTAAGTTCAGGTGCGATCAAGGATCCATGCTGCAGGAAAACGCAAGTTTTTGACGCAGGAATCCCTAATCGCACCCGAAGTTACAGGTCTGAATGGGGCCTCATGTTTGAATGCAGCCTTAGTGTGTGTGTGTGTAGGAAGAACATTAGGAAAATGACAGTGCTGCATGACAAATGCAGGTGTTACTTCTTGCCCAAGAACTGCAATATAGTAACTGTCCTTCACGCCTATGCATTTTTATATTAGAAGACTACATGTTCATTTAGATGGGTTATTATTCAAATTAAAAAAAAGAATGATGATTTATACTGGTTTTTAACCCCTTCGTGACTGACGACGTACTGTGTACGTCGCCAGCATCGGGGCTGTTTAAACAGACTCCCGGCGACTTTTGCCGCCGGGACTCTGTTTAAACTTGTAGAGCCGACTGTCGGCTTACAGATACTTGGCATTTTCATGAGAACTACCAGGGTTGCAGCGGTTGCCGCTGGGACCCAGCTCTGGCACTCCACCACTGTCCTGAAATCATTAGTCTGTATTGTTTTAGAAAAACTGTCACATGACAATAAATAAAAATGTATCAGTACTCGTACTTGTAAGTACTCGGCAAGTACCAGTACTCGTACTCGCAAAACTGCTATCTGTGCATCCCTTTATTTATATTTATAAAAACAAAATAATACCTTAAAACCGAGATGTACAAATCCCAGGAGCTCCGTGTGCTCCTTACAAATGACAGCTGCCTCCTAACTTTTACATTTTTCTCTAGTGTAGTCTTGGAGCTCAAAAGTATCGGTACTTGTACTCGTACCTGTACCGAGTACTGTACTTGGTATCTGTGCAACTCTAGTTTTAAGCTATAAAATTTAAAGAAAGTGTTCAAATAAAATTGATTGGGTTGGTAATTTCTTTACTAGGGGGCTAATTTATGAGGAATTAAATACTTATGTGGAAAAGTGTACATAATTAAGAATATAGAGAAACCCTGACAGTATTTCTTGCAGAACAACAGTATGGTAGTTTTTTTTTAGTTTTTTTTTTTAATAGTTAGAGACATTTAGGCCCCATTCACACCTGTAAGTTCAGGTGCGATCAAGGATCCATGCTGCAGGAAAACGCAAGTTTTTGACGCAGGAATCCCTAATCGCACCCGAAGTTACAGGTCTGAATGGGGCCTCATGTTTGAATGCAGCCTTAGTGTGTGTGTGTGTAGGAAGAACATTAGGAAAATGACAGTGCTGCATGACAAATGCAGGTGTTACTTCTTGCCCAAGAACTGCAATATAGTAACTGTCCTTCACGCCTATGCATTTTTATATTAGAAGACTACATGTTCATTTAGATGGGTTATTATTCAAATTAAAAAAAAGAATGATGATTTATACTGGTTTTTAACCCCTTCGTGACTGACGACGTACTGTGTACGTCGCCAGCATCGGGGCTGTTTAAAAATAAAGGAAGCAGGAAGCTATCCTTAAATGTCCTAACTCTGCCCCTGCTTCCAGATTGATTCCCAACCCTACTCCGACCCTTGGTATCATCCCTGCCCTGACCCCTGGTATATAAAAGATCCTAAAACTAACCTTGCCATGCACCTGCTGTGTTGAGAATTGCCAAGTAGCCCTGAGCCAGGGCAAGGAGATTGACCAGGGCATAGCAGTAAATTGAGTTAAAAGGAAGTGGGAATGGAAAATAGGCACTCATGTGTGATGGAATGGATGGGCACAATGGCAGTGATCTCCTGGTGATGTTGTCGTGAGGTCTGAACACCCGCCTGTCACCACGACCAGACCTTACGACAACATCACCAGGAGATCACCGCCATTGTGCCCATCCATTCCATCACACGTGAGTGGCTAATTTCCATTCCCACTTCTTTTACCTCGATTTACTGTTATTCCCTAGTCAATCTCCTTCCACACAGTCTGTGCCAGTTAGTTGAGCTCCTTCCCTTTCCTTTTTTTTGTTCAGAAAACACTACAGTGCATGGCTAATAAACTGAAGCGCTGCTTGGATACCTGGAGGAGTTTGTGTAATGCCACTGCATTGTTCTCTTATTGGCACTGAGCTTTTGGCACAATCTGCTGCATAAAATACCCTACTACCAGGTGCAAATTTGCCTTTTATGGGTTGACCCTCAAACCAATGGAATCAGTTTGCTTATCGCTATTTAAATCTGTGTTCATATTCAAAACTTAAGCTGCCCTTTCACTGTAAAAATACCTTTCATCAACCCAGCTAAATATTCATTTTTTAAAAACCAATTTCATTCTGGCATAAAATAAATGTAAATAACATTTACAAATATGTGTGCCCCAATATGGGAAAATGTACACCTTAATCGCAAAAGCCACATTAGTAAAAGCAGCAATTTAACAGCCTACTAGTCAGTGACCGTCTTTCTAAGCCACTAGCCACAGAGGTTTGTTCTCTTATTGAGACGATAGGTCATGTTTTATTGATGTGGTCATGCATTTGGTCTGAAAAATGTTTCAATAAGAAAATAGCAAAAGTTTATTTTAACAGCTGAATTTAAGGAATAAAGTAAATATTACTTGTTATGGTTCTCTCTCTCTCTCGATCGATCGATCTTGGTAATGGCCTCTGAAGTTAGCTTGATCAGAGCATGGATCCAGATCCAGTAGTGTCTGTAGTTGTCCCAAAGATGGAAAGTTGAGCCCTTATGAAGCTATTATGTACAGAAGATCTTCTTAGTTTAAAAAAAAATGCTCTTTGGTTGGACTTTTAAAGGTTTAAAATACCTGTAGGT
>NW_017306390.1:2224365-2226271 GCF_000935625.1 Nanorana parkeri
GGACTGTCCAGCAGTAGGTGACCCCAATCTTCACTCCTTTGAAGATCTATGGCTGCCAAAGAATCTTCATCCAACACACTTTCAGGCATTTTGGATGCCTGGGAAACAAAAGCAACACAGAGCGCCTCCATAGTGTAAAACTTTTATTTGATGAGTACAACACGCAAGTGAAAATGTACTTACACGAAAGCCAATGATCATAAGCGTAAAAGGAAACGATAAAATATAAAATCTCCAGCAGGGGAAGTCTGAGGGGATCTCCAAATCAGCGTCCTCTGCTCCCGTATGTTTTTTTAAAAGGTCTACGCGTTTCAGGGGCACGCCCCCTTCATCAGAACCTCTGATGGTGTACCAATGAACTTTACAGCCGGATTTCTCTGCAAACCGGGGGCGCCGGTATTGCTTTTTTTGATTTTGGATGCCTGGTCACTCTAAGGGCCTGCTACTAATATCTTCGCTTTAGGGCCATGTAGTTGTGAAAGCACATTCAGCATTTGTGTTGGCTATGTTCAACCCACTTTAAAGTGACACTAGGGGTTAAATCTTAAAAATGCATTCAAGAACCCTAACTATTAACAAAAATGTAGTTCTTGTATATCACTCAGCTGTAGATTCTCTGAATCGGCGCTAAAACTGTTCTTCCTTCTGGAGGGTGGCTACTTTTGTTCCCCATGGTCCCGGTGTGTGTTGTAAAGTAGCCACCACTCCAAGCTTACTCCCGCGATGGACTACAATCTCAAGACACATTAGTAAACTAAACATAAGAGGGACTACAATCTCTGGAGCAAGCTTGGAGTGGTGGCTACTTTACAACACACACAGGGACCATGGTGAACAAAAGTAGCCACCCTCCAGAAGGAAGGACAGTGTCTGAACCAATTCAGAGATGATTTGAGGATCTACAGCCGAGTGATACACAAATAAGATACATTTTTGTTAATAGTTAAGGTTCTTAAAGGCATTTTTAAGATTTAAAGGAGAACTATGGGGGTTAAGGCTTTTCACCATAGTTCTCCTTAGGGTAATGGGAGCACACAAACTAGCGTCCTCCCGTCACCCTAAGCTCAGTATACCGCGAGCTACAGCTCGCGGTATACTGAGACGCCACAGTATACCGCGAGCTACAGCTGAGACGTCGCAGCTGAAGCGGACCCCGACAATTATGTCTGGATCTGCCCAGCTGCGTGAGTGACAGCTGGATCTGCCTATCTAGAGGCAGAGCCAGCTGTACCAAGCCCCCTACCCCGTCTGATCCGCCAGTCAGCGCTGACGAATCGGAGGGGGGAATCCAGCCCCTCCCCTGTCACGGCAGAGAGCTGTGACAGGATCAAGAGGTGAGCGAACGCCGGTATGTGTTCGCTCACCTCCCGATCTACTGAGCCGACCTGTGACAGTCTCATTGTCACAGGTCGGCTAGAACTATGAGGTGAGTGAAAAGCACTCACCTCATAGTTCTCCTTTAAATCTAAGCCACTAGCCACAGAGGTTTGTTCTCTTATTGAGACGATAGGTCATGTTTTATTGATGTGGTCATGCATTTGGTCTGAAAAATGTTTCAATAAGAAAATAGCAAAAGTTTATTTTAACAGCTGAATTTAAGGAATAAAGTAAATATTACTTGTTATGGTTCTCTCTCTCTCTCGATCGATCGATCTTGGTAATGGCCTCTGAAGTTAGCTTGATCAGAGCATGGATCCAGATCCAGTAGTGTCTGTAGTTGTCCCAAAGATGGAAAGTTGAGCCCTTATGAAGCTATTATGTACAGAAGATCTTCTTAGTTTAAAAAAAAATGCTCTTTGGTTGGACTTTTAAAGGTTTAAAACACCTGTAGGATCACATTAGTTTATTTTGGACAAGAACCCCCCCCCCCCCCCCCACGCCCATTTTTTTCTTATATCTTTTTGAC
>NW_017306390.1:2226324-2265314 GCF_000935625.1 Nanorana parkeri
ATTCAATTAATTCTCAGAGGGACTGTCCAGCAGTAGGTGACCCCAATCTTCACTCCTTTGAAGATCTATGGCTGCCAAAGAATCTTCATCCAACACACTTTCAGGCATTTTGGATGCCTGGGAAACAAAAGCAACACAGAGCGCCTCCATAGTGTAAAACTTTTATTTGATGAGTACAACACGCAAGTGAAAATGTACTTACACGAAAGCCAATGATCATAAGCGTAAAAGGAAACGATAAAATATAAAATCTCCAGCAGGGGAAGTCTGAGGGGATCTCCAAATCAGCGTCCTCTGCTCCCGTATGTTTTTTTAAAAGGTCTACGCGTTTCAGGGGCACGCCCCCTTCATCAGAACCTCTGATGGTGTACCAATGAACTTTACAGCCGGATTTCTCTGCAAACCGGGGGCGCCGGTATTGCTTTTTTTGATTTTGGATGCCTGGTCACTCTAAGGGCCTGCTACTAATATCTTCGCTTTAGGGCCATGTAGTTGTGAAAGCACATTCAGCATTTGTGTTGGCTATGTTCAACCCACTTTAAAGTGACACTAGGGGTTAAATCTTAAAAATGCATTCAAGAACCCTAACTATTAACAAAAATGTAGTTCTTGTATATCACTCAGCTGTAGATTCTCTGAATCGGCGCTAAAACTGTTCTTCCTTCTGGAGGGTGGCTACTTTTGTTCCCCATGGTCCCGGTGTGTGTTGTAAAGTAGCCACCACTCCAAGCTTACTCCCGCGATGGACTACAATCTCAAGACACATTAGTAAACTAAACATAAGAGGGACTACAATCTCTGGAGCAAGCTTGGAGTGGTGGCTACTTTACAACACACACAGGGACCATGGTGAACAAAAGTAGCCACCCTCCAGAAGGAAGGACAGTGTCTGAACCAATTCAGAGATGATTTGAGGATCTACAGCCGAGTGATACACAAATAAGATACATTTTTGTTAATAGTTAAGGTTCTTAAAGGCATTTTTAAGATTTAAAGGAGAACTATGGGGGTTAAGGCTTTTCACCATAGTTCTCCTTAGGGTAATGGGAGCACACAAACTAGCGTCCTCCCGTCACCCTAAGCTCAGTATACCGCGAGCTACAGCTGAGACGTCGCAGCTGAAGCGGACCCCGACAATTATGTCTGGATCTGCCCAGCTGCGTGAGTGACAGCTGGATCTGCCTATCTAGAGGCAGAGCCAGCTGTACCAAGCCCCCTACCCCGTCTGATCCGCCAGTCAGCGCTGACGAATCGGAGGGGGGAATCCAGCCCCTCCCCTGTCACGGCAGAGAGCTGTGACAGGATCAAGAGGTGAGCGAACGCCGGTATGTGTTCGCTCACCTCCCGATCTACTGAGCCGACCTGTGACAGTCTCATTGTCACAGGTCGGCTAGAACTATGAGGTGAGTGAAAAGCACTCACCTCATAGTTCTCCTTTAACTCCTGAGTTTGGTGTCACTTTAAAGGGAAACTATAAAGTGTAAATGATCATAGTGCTGTAGAACAGAATACAATGTTGAATTTGCATTTTGTACAGTCATTGCTGTGAAATTCGAGCAGTGGAAATATATATGAGTGCCTTCCTCCTTAAATTCCCATTTCTACAACAGAAAGCTGCCTGCTCAGGAGTGCTGCTGTTCTGTCATTGGACCTGCCAGGAGTAAATAATTTAATGTAACAAGATTTAACGGAGAGCTTTTTACATGCCAAGGAATTTTTGATTCTGTATAAATCTTTTTATGTACACATTCTTCACACTGCACAGCTATACATGTGGCAACCCTATTCAATAGCTCAACAATGCAGATTCCTGTATGACCTTCTTGCCTTCACTTTGCTCTTTGGTCAATGAATCGGTTTTATCTGCACTATCCAGTGTGCTCCGTTTCTTTTTTTATTTATGTATTGCATATCTATTGTGGCCCTACTGTTCTATTTAAGTAGGGTTCTAGTGAGTTCCAGTGCATCAAAGCACACTTTTCATGCTTTTCACTAATAACACAGGAGTGTCAATTTCAGTGTGACAATTCTCCTTCTTTCCAACTCTCAGTTTGCTGTTATATATATTTTGAATTCCAGTGATTATACTCAAATAGAATGTCCTACCTGATAATCTGGTGACAACAAAAATTCATTATGGGTCCTCGTTGGGTTTCCTCAACCACAGGATGTATACACCAGCCCTAGGAATATATTATTTTCTGTTGATATTGGAGGAGTCAGTCCACTTATCTTTGTGGAACTTCCTTCTCACCTGGGTGCACATGACTGTAGGCTGCTAAAGATGAAAGCAGGTGTAACTTGTGTGACAATTTTGTGGTAATTTGGCAACATAGTCACCCAGGACTCTCAGCCAAAGGGGCTGAGGGGTTTCAGGAAGAAAGTGTTTTTACAGGGAAAGAGCTGGCTTTTTGGTGTGTTCCAGGTTTTCTGGATTCTAGTTGGTATCCAAAAACTAGGATCCTAAAACTGGGAGATTTCAAAAAGACTTGGGAGGGATGAAATCCATTGTCCATGTTTTCGTAGTGACCAGCACCCATTGATTGCACACCTATGCACAGACCTTATGGTAAGGGTGCTACCTAGGGTTCACCTGGGAGACAGAGGTTCTCTGTCCAGGAGTCAGCAGGACTCCATCCAGTAGTCAAGAGTAGAGCCAGGTGGCTCTTTCTGTTGGTGGAAAAACAAAAGACTGTCTTTTTTATATGTTAAAGGCTTGAGAGTGGACACTAAGCACACTGGTGGAACTACTGCCATCGGGGGGCCAAGCGTGGCCGATATGGGGTCCGGGGCAGAGGGGGTCCGTCAGCAGCAGGAGGGAAGGCTGAGGTGCAGGTGTCCTTAAGTTCCGTGGCCATTAGGGCTGCAACAACTAATCGACATAATCGATTATAATCGATTATTGAAAAAGTTGTCAACTTTTTCAATAATCGATTAATCGGCTTCCGATCAGTTGGCCCTGTTCACGGCTCCACACGCTGTGCGCCGCACCTCCTCCCCACCTCACGCTCGCCGCTGCCAGACCCGCTCGCATCCACGCTCCACATGCCTCACATTTCCTGCCCATTCACATCCACGATCGGCACAGGGACGCGGGGAGATGTAGTAAGGAGGAGCAGGTGTGGGGGGATGACAGCTGCTGATAGACAGGTACGATCTCAGAAGCGCGTTGCTGGAAGACTGCACTTTCCCACACATGGTGCTCTATAATGTATTGCTGGGATTTGTATTCCTCTGTAACTGATGGTACATTGTGCTGTATATTATACATAGGAATACAAATCCCAGCAATACATTATACACTGTATGTATAATGTATTGCTGGGATTTGTTGTACTCCACTATAGCTGGTGATATTCTGCATTGCGCTTTATAGAGGACTACAAGTCCCAGCAATAATACATATATACAGCGCAATGCAGAATACCACCAGCTGTAGAAGAGTACAACAAATCCCAGCAATAATGCATTATAAAGTGGTACAATGCTAAATACCACCAGCTATAGAGGACTACAAAACCCAGCAATAGTACATTATACAGCGCAATGCAGAATGCCGCCAGCTATTATGTACTATTGCTGGGATTTGTTGTATTCCTCTATAATTGGCGGTATTCTGCATTGTGCTGTATAATGTGCTTTTGCTGGGTTTTGTAGTCCTCTATAGCCGGTGCCATTCTGCATGCATTGCTGTATAATTTTACACTTTCCATTTCACTATATTGCACACCACACTGTCTTTTTTTTTTCTTTTTTACTTCCACCGGTCCAAGCTTGCTCCTGTGATGGACTACAACCTCAATACAAACTAGTAGTCCATCACCGGAGCCATTTTTTAAACTTTATTTTATAGTTTATCCGATTAACCGATTAATCGAACTTAATAATCGGCTAACTAATCGATTTTGAAAATAATCGTTAGCTGCAGCTCTAGTGGCCATGCTCAGTTTTTGACATGCGGCGACATGTAACTGTTGCACCTCAGTCTCTAGTCTCAGCCTCTTGTGGGTGAAGGTGCTGTTAGGAACCTTAGCAGCCTACTGCGGTTTCTTAAGGGAAGAGTTTTCAAGGATGCAGCAGGCCTGTGAGCAGTGTGATTGGTATGTAGTGTCCCCTCCCCCTTCTCCAGCCATGTATACTGTAGAGATGTCACAGCTCTGGACAATCGGGAGAAGGGCCCTGACAGGGGCTAGTGACAGCAATGAGAGTCGTCTTCCTGGCCTGCCTGAGAGCACATACTGGAAATTCCACCACAGCCCTCCGGATCAAGTAAAACCCATACACCTTGTATAAGGGATCAGTGGCCAAGTCCTCACCCCTTACACCCTGTACAGGAGGATCAGTAACTGACTTCTCACCCCGTGCACTCTGTACCAAGGAACAGATCGTGACCATGTACCCACCCCATACACCTTGTATAGGGGAACAGATCTTACATTCACCTGAAGCTGACTGCAGGTGAATCTCTTGGTGCATGTATTTTAAATGACAGTGATTGATTCACAAGCAGCGAATGTTTAGTGAAAGACACTGCTTTATATAGTGTGTGTGTGTGTGTGTGTGTGTGTGTGTGTGTGTGTGTGTGTGTGTGTGGTATTAAAAGTGAAGTGTTGGGTCTCGTTCACACAGGGCTTTCTGTTTAAAAACAGTCGCTGTACCTTCAGAAAAAATGACAGGGTCGCTGTGGCCGCATCTGTAAGTGCAGTCCGAGTGTAGTCGTATGTGATATACAGTTTGGAATAGATCAATGTCCTGGAAGCATCTATCCTGCATGTGATCTATTCCAAACTGCACGTAATCATATCATATACAATAATTTATCACATGACTGTAGCAATGTGTTGTTCAGTGGCATTTTTTGGGGAGGGGCCCCATACAAAATTTTGCTATGGGGTCTGTGATTTCTAGTTACGCCCCTGACTAAGCACTCACCATATGTGCTAATATCACCTAAATATCACACAGGCTACATATATTGCAAGGATATAAATCCATTGTACCACCTGCAAGGAACGTCGCACCTAATCTCAGGACAAAATGCTGTCCTTTTTCTAGGACACCTGATGAGGTGGTTTGTAATTTTCTCTGGAATGTGTAACCTCTCTTGCATGAGCCACAAATGACTTTATAATCGTGCCGCCGCAAGCAGCCTTTTTTATCTTTGTTATGAGGGTGTTCTTGACACAAAATTATTCAAGACAAGTAAAGTCCAGTTTCTTTTTTATATCTAATTTTGTGCACCCAGGATAACATAGTCTACATATGATCATATCGCCTACAAATAAATGTGTCCTTAAAGATTTTGCAATATTAGTGCTAGTGGTAATAGAAATCTGTGGTGAGAGAAATTAAGATGCTATTGCTGACCACCAGCTGAAAATAATACTGCTTGAATGTCATGTTTTAAAATAAACCTTTGGCCAGGTTATGGACACTTAAAGTGACATTAAAGTCAAAAATCCCCCCCCCCCCCCACCCAATGCTGCTTTAGGGCTTACCTTAAATGATGCCTCTTGATCCGATCATCTTCTTCTTTCCAGTAGTTTTCAGGAGTCCCTCCAACGCAGGGGCCTGTCTCTGATCCACAACACTGCTGTGTCTTCCTGTCCCACGGAGACTGTGCGAGTACACGCTGCCGAGCTGCTTGCATTGATGTACCTTGTGTCTCTCCTCCTTCAGATGGGAGCAAGCGGCGGTGACAGAGGTAAGTAATTACCTATTTGGTAACTTTTTTTTTTTTATGTTTTTGCAGATATCTACTGCTTGCTAGTAAAACGAGTGTTTAATTCTACTTTAACATAACAGTTTTTGTTTTTCCTTCCTCCTGATAACACTCCAATTTTATGTTACTGCAACATGGTCGATTGTAAAACTGTGTTTCAGCCCTAAACCTTTTTCCCAAAAAAAAAAAAAACCTGTTGCTGTAACTGCTGAAAAGGTGTTACCTGGAGTTAGATTGTAATTTGTTTGTCTCTTAGGCTGCCCAAAGACATTGCGATCATTCGATGACACTTTTCGTCCGATCGTACCGATTTTCGCAAGGTTGGTAATTAGAAGAAAGCACCTGGACGAATTGTGGTAATCGACCTCATGTATATTCGTCTGCAGTGTAGATCGTACGAATTTTGACGTACAGAAACGCCACCAACCTTGCGAAAATCGTACGATCAAAATTTTCTAACCTACTGGTTAGTCAAAAGTCGATC
Organism: Nanorana parkeri; assembly: GCF_000935625.1. Lineage (NCBI taxonomy): Eukaryota > Metazoa > Chordata > Amphibia > Anura > Dicroglossidae > Nanorana > Nanorana parkeri. Next base: position 2,232,531 of record NW_017306390.1, read on the forward strand.
GATTGTACAGTATTTGCGGTTGTACACTGCCCATCAACCTTACGAATATCTGACGAAAAACGCGATCGCATACGAAAATCGGCCGATATTCGTAAGGTGTATGGGCACCTTTACTCAAAGTTCATTTCAAACTACATGTCCACTTTAGACTAACCTGTCCACAGAGTGACAATGCTGCTGTGCAATTTCAGTGCAGAACGAACAGTGTTGTCACGCTATTAAAGGCAGTGGAAAAATAACGGCTCTATTGGCTGAATGAACAGGTAATGTAATGTTATTTAAGGGAAAACAAAAGCTGTGTTACTGCTAAAGACCGGGTTTTAACTAAAACAAAAAAAAAACAATAGTTGTATCTCCTTTTATAATATCCTTTTCGTGCTCTGGAGTTCTGAGCTGCGTCATTGCCTGCAATATGAGGGATCTCTCTACAACTGAGCTGGCAGTTGTTTATAGAGAGTCTGGCAGCTTCCAGGCACTAATGCACTGATATGTTTGCTAGAGATTAACAGTAAAAACTGCAGAGTGTTGTATAAATTAAAATTATGCTGAAAATATTCTGCCCATACCTGTCAAGTAGTGTGAAATTGTAACTTTTTCCTCCCATTTTGCCAGGAAAGAGTCGACAGTTTCAGTGTAAATTGGTAATACCTCCGTTATTTTCTTTCCTGCTTTTCCCAGACCCATCATTATTTGTTAAAAATCCATCACTCAGAAAATATTTTAACCCCTTTATATTTTCACAGACTGGAAATTCAGAAAGAGGCTGAGTATTTTTCTGAATGTCAGATTTTCTTTTAAAGCAGGACACCTAATATAAAGGTTAAATATCTTGAATTGCCCTAACACTGAGAAGGTACAGATGTCAGTGACATGTATGGGAGGGGGTGAATCTGAGTGCGTTCATATTTCATCTAAATTTTATAGGCAAAAGTGAGAAAGAGGAAAGGGGAGATTACCAAACACTGCAATCCAAAACTGTACTTTGGAAATACATAGGCCGATCCACTGCTGAGCTCCCCTTTGGAAAATACTAGTTTCATGTCTGGTATGTTGAACTAAGGGCTTTGATATTTTCTAAGACACTAACCTAGGACAAGTATACAAATCAGGAGTTATGCCTATCCTCCCTGCTTGTTAATAGTATTTGAGGTTGAATAAAGACCTAAATCCATCAAGTCCAACCTATTGCGTATATGCATTTATGGTTAAGCTGCTGTGTGCGTGTGTATGAATCCATGTGTGATCCTGCTCCTAGGAGCACCTGTTCCCCAGTATGTCAGGGTCTCTAAGGAAATCGTCCAAAAGCTTCTTGAATGATTCCACACTCTTAGCTGAAATCACTGCCTGTGGCAGCGAGTTCCAGACCCTAACCGCTCTAACTGTGAACCAGACCCTAGGGTCTGAGTTCCAGACCCTAACCGCTCTAACACGGGGCCCTTGCGCCCCGTGTGGTGAAATTTTTTCTCCACCAATTTTTGGTGGTGGCCTCTAGTATTTGTTATGGGGTTAACCGTAAAGAGTTTGTTAATAATGTTGCTGTCACCATTGAACATTTTATACAAGAAAATCGTGTCCCCCCTTCCAAATCATGTCCTTACTTCCAAAGAGAACATATTTAATTTTAACAGCCTTGTCTCATAGCTCTCGTCCTCCAACCCCTTAATTAGTGTTTTCCAGCTCAAGGACATCTTTTCTGAGCACTGGTGACCAAAACTGGACCGCATACTCCAGATGAGGCCGAACGAGTGATCTGTAAAGTGGCAAAATTGTTCTGGGTCCTTGCAAAGTACTACATTGATAGAGCACCAGGGAACTAGTATTTCCAGAAATTGATTAGTGATGGCAGCTTTTGAATTTCTCTCAGTACAGGATTCCTTTAAAATATTGACAGTGTTGTTTGAAGGGCTCATTTTATGACATCAATACTACAGGTGAAACTCGAATAATTAGAATATCATGCAAAGTTCATTTATTTCACTAATGCAACTTAAAAGGTGAAACTAATATATGAGATAGACTCATTACATGCAAAGCAAGATAATTCAAGCCGTGATTTGTCATAATTGTGATGATTATGGCTTACAGCTCATGAAAACCCCAAGAACCCCAAATCTACAACCTCAAAAAAGTAGATTATTACATGCAATCAATAAAACAAGGATTGTACATTGAACAATATCGGACCTCTGAAAAGTACAAGCATGCATATGTACTCAGTACTTGGTTTGGGCCCCTTTTGCAGCACTTACTGCAATTACTTTTGCACGATATTCTAATTATTCGAGTTTCACCTATATGTAATATAAAGATTTAAGGTCTGCCTTGCCCTAAACTGCGTCTACACCACAGAGCAAAAATTTAATGTAAGGTTTACCAGTCCTTACATATGGTTGTTGCATTAGATTAGACCCAAACGATTGGCATACAAACTTTGATTCATTACATTCGTTTTACAATGTTGAATTAAAAATAAATAACGTCTATTTACTTTACTGTGTTTTATACCCGGAACATGATAAATGAGTCCAATTGTAGAGTATATGTTGTACTTTTTATCTCATGTATGTACTGCAGTGGTTTTAAAACTATCACTAACCAAACTTGTGGTTTTTGTTTTTTAGCCTTTTAGAAAGGCCTGCCCATTTCAGCATTGGCGAATGAAGGCAACACGGTAGGATCGTTGTTTGAATCATAAGATGAAGCGCAATAGAGAGTGAAGAGCTTTACCATCTTGATAGGATCTCAGTCTGTAGAGTCCTTATATGGAATTGGGCTAAGGGAATGATGAGACAATCATTCTCAGAGTCTCATACACCTTTGCAGCATATCTGTTGGGCTTTAAGTAGTAGAATCTGCAGTTTTTTCCTTGGAAAGAAAGACTTGCTGCATCAGTGTCCTCGAACAGTCCAAAGTGCACCAGGTACAGAGATGGACTCAATGAGGACTTCTAGGTGTCCAAGGGTCTGAAGGGTATTAGGGATGTTGACTTCCAATTCCTATGCTCCTGGTTCTCATTAGTGCCAAGACTGGGGCCAAAAACTTTGTAAAAATTCTTGGGGCTTAAATCGGCATAAAGAAAAATCCAACAGGAGTAGTGCCTGCGAATGGCAAAGAACAGAAATTGTTGGTAGCCAGGGATGATAGGTATGTGAAGATTAGCATCCCGTATATTAATGAAAACAAGAAGATGTAATAGTCAGAGGCCACCACTAAGGGAACCAGTTCCTCGCAGAACCTTTTTGTTCACACAATGATGTTTAGGGCTTTGAGGTCCAGAATAAGCCAAATGTTGCCCTTTTTGGGCACAGTGAAAAGACTGAAGTAGAACCACTGAAGTGCCCCTGGTAAGGATTACCCTAATGGACACCTGGCCCTTAACAGCCTGAAAAATATCTGCAGCACACTGAGGGGATAGTGGAGGAGACTGGTCAATGACTGCTTGATGACAAATTCTACAGTCTTTTTTTGTTTTTGTTTAGAGACCGTAGTTTCAGACAGTTTCTTTTCTGGAACTCAGCCTTACAGTCTTTGAGTCGTGCACCTTTAAAGGTGGGTCTGACAAATGAGAGTCATGAGTTGGTAAAAGGAGGGGGGCATTTTCTATGGCCTCTCAGCCCAGACTGGTCTTGAGCCAATAAGGTGAGTAAACTCATACATAAAGCCTTCAAAAAGAGGGAATGTGGGTTAATTGGCAGGGCAGCTAGCTGCAGACACACCTAAAGGCCACAAGGTAGACGCAGTGGTAGGTAGCGCTAAAGGTGGCCATACACTCTACAACCATCGCAAGACTTTAGTCTTGCGATGGTTGTAAAGGGATTAAAAAAACGTACGATCTGCCTAGCCTCAACTTCACCATGTGCTCCATAACATCCTCCAGGACGGCACAACAGCGGCTAACGGCAGCGCAAACTCCACCCACTTGTGGTCATCCCTGTTCTGCTGCAACATGACCTGTAATGTGATCATCAAATACAACACGCAATTACAACATGTTACCCAAATCACTGGGCATGTCATTTTCATAAAACAGGACATACCAGATGGGAAAGTGGAGGATGGGCCTGCAACGCTCTCACTCCCCTCTGACGCAGCTTCCCCAAGTACCACTATCATGGAAAAAAGGCAATGGAAAGCGTAAGCATGCAGCGTATAATCATCTCATATGTCATTTTACATGTATTAAAGTCCACATACCAGAACATGAGCTCTCTGACAATGGACTCTTCTCGCAGTCCACAAGGTCCACATTAACTTTAATGGAATCAACACATGGAGGTCATGAACATGTGAAGTACTCAGACCATGCCCTATGTAGTGATAAAACAGGGCATACCAGAAGAAGAGGACAAAGAGGAGATGCTAGGTTTCAATTGTACGATAATCGTGCAGTGTATGGCCACCTTTAAGAAGATCTGTAGGTGTCACAAAGAAGAAACAAGGAGAAAAAAAAGCAGCCAGTCCTCATTCACGTATTTCAAATGTTGCAAGGGAATTGGGGGGGAGAGGGGGGTTGTTCATTTATAATGTGAATATGCATGTGGCCTAAGTATACATGTTACTTAGTGCAGTTCTTCTGTATGATCAATGGACAGCTGGAAATTGCGCCCACTTTCTGTGACATAAATGAACTAATTAGATAATGAGCATAACCTAAGCAAAACCAGGTTAATCATATGTTCAAACCACAGGCTTTACTGTTTTATATAAGATTATAGTGACTGCCACAGTTTAAACATGGATGCAATGTTAATAGTGTGTCAGCATCTTTCTTTTTATAAAAGGGCTATACCTAATAACAACCAAAAATCACCTTATAAAAGATGCATGGCTGTTTTTACATAAAGCCCCCATGGGTAAAAGTCTAGGGCAGCAGGGCACAGGGGAACAATGTATCACAATTTGATGTGGTTTTTTTTTAAGCTGTGTCAGAGACTTTAAGACCTTGGGTTGATTCACTAAGGCAGTAGACCTTGTTCACTTACACAAGTCAATGTTCATTTAGCTTATTAAATAAGGTAATGCAGGTGTGAAGCACCAGCAATTAAGGGCCTATTCACACTATTGCATTGCAGCAATACACACATTACATGTGTTGGTGTGATGCAATGCTATTCATTTGGAGTGGCATCCCAACGTGCCTTGCTAATGGATGTGCGAAAATGCTGCACAATATTTGGTCTGATGTGTTAGGTTGGGCAGCCCATTCAAATGCATTTAATGTACTGAAACAGGCCAGACAGGGGTGAGTGGACCCAAAGAAAAAAAAGTCAGGATTTATTGCTTGCACATAATATTGCATGTAGTAGAGCAGGAAATGTCATGAGCTGGCTGTGGAGGGATTTGACTCTGAGGAGCATGTGAAATACTTTTTTCACCATTTCTGAGTGAAAATTGCTCCATACCATTTGGTAAAAAGAAGAAACTACCCTTCCAGAATTTATGGAGATGGTTCATCAGAACTCTTTTTTGAATGTTTTGGATTACACATTGAGAGAGACATTTGTTTATGTAACAGGAGGCAGCACTTCCTGTAGCTTAACAGGAGAGGCAAGGAGATGAGGTTCCTCCTGCTTAATACCCTTCTTCTTTTACAACTTGTTAGTATGCAATAAAATAACTTCTTAAACGGCAACCATAATTAAAACCAAACTCCAGGCTTTTAGAAGGGCTAGAAGTTGTGCAAGATTTTTATTGCCATCTGTGTTACATTTGATAGATTTCACCCCACTTCTTGTCCTGGTGACACCGTCTCAGTAGGGCTTTATGTGAGGGGGAAACCCTTCCCAACATGAACACAGACAACCAGAAAAAAAACTGATACTGCTTCTAACCCTTCTACATTAATAAAATCTCTTCAGTTCACAAGCCGTACACACCAAGGCAAAAAAACTGAATTCTGGAACACAAGCAAGCACTGAGGCCCCATTCACACCTGACCGTTTTGTAGCGCGTCCTACGCTCGATGAACGCTCTACGGTCAAAAAAATAAATAGCATTGTAGTCAATGGTATCGTTCCCACCTGTCAATATTTCCGCCCGTCCCGAACGCACTACAAAACGGCCCACGCATGAAAAGGTCCCGGAGCGTTTTTTGCTGCGTATTGGTACGTTTTGTAGGGCGTTTTCCATTTGTATACTGCCAAGTAGCCTTTGGAATCGCGCGACGGTCGCGCGACTTTTTTACCGCGCATCGCGGTAAAAAAAACGTGTGACGGTCGCGCGACAGACGCGCATATTACAATACGCATAGGTGTGGATGGGGCCTTACTGGTTTCCTAAAGTGGTTTCCAGGGGCTTTGCTGCAGTGCTGAGCCCAAATGAAAGGTCTGAGAAAGAAGTTTAAAAATGAAGCTAGGGTTTGTGTGACAGTATTGTAGGCTTTCAAAACAACAGTGTTTACTATACCTATACAATCGGTGCTGAGAACCTCCTTCAGCCCTCTAATCACTTCATGCCCATATATATTCATTAGCTACTTGTATAAGAAGACCAGAAGGGAGCATGGAGACCTGTTTTGTTCTACCTGGCAGCCATACTGGCATATTGGCTGTAAATTAGGTTCCTTTGCTCTAAGTGTTACTAAGCTATGATTTCAGAAAGAATGTAATGACACAAGTACAATGTGCATTGGTTTTCTTTTGATGCTTTACAACCCCAGTTCCAAAAATGTTGGGACGCTGTGTAAAATCTACATAAAAACAGAATGCAATGATTTGAAAAGCTTATAAACCCAGATTTTATTCACAATGGAAAACAAATCAAATGTTTAAACTGAGAAAATTTACTATTTTAAGAAAAAAATAAGGTAATTGAAATTCATGGCAGCAACACATCTCAAAAAAGTTGGGACATGTTTACCACAGTGTAGCATCACCTCTTCTTTTTTTAACAACACTCTGTAAACATCTGGGAACGGAGGAGACCAGTTGCTGGAGTTTTGGGAGAGGAATGTTGTCCCATTCTTGCCCATTATTATTCGAGATTTATACAGTGCCAACAGTTTGCACAGCGCTTTACAATATAAGGAAGACATTACAATACAATTCAAGACAAGATGGTAAGGAGGGCCCAATCCGTGAGGTCTTACAATCTAAAAGGGAGGGGCAGGTCATACATGAGGAGGTAGCTGTGTGGGGATGAATTGTTTGAGAACATGATTGTTCAGTGGTTAGTTTGAGGCGGAATAGGCTTCCCTGAAGAGATGAGTCTTTAGAGATCGCCTAAAAGCAGTCAGAGTAGGAGATAGACAGACAGGTTGGGGTAAGGAGTTCCAGAGGTTGGGAGAGACTCTAGAGAAGTCCTGGAGGCAAGAATGTGAGGAGTTGACAAGGAAGCTAGAGAGCAGGAGATATTTGGAAGAGAGGAGGGGACGGTTAGGGTGATACTTTGAGACAAGGTTGGAGATCTAGCCGGGGGCAGAGTTGTGGATGGCTTTGTAAGTGGTTGTTAATATTTAGAATTTTATCCTTTGGGCGATTGGAAGCAAGTGCAGGGATTGGCAGAGGGGGGTTGCAGACACTGAGCGGCTGGTTAGGTGGATGAGCCTAGCAGCAGCATTCATAATAGATTGAAGTGGGGATTTTATAAAGGTTATTGGATATTAACTGCTTAACAGTCCTGGGCCTTCTTTGTCGTATTTTTTCATATCAAGATGTGCCAAATATATATTTTCAATTGGTGAAAGGTCTGGACTGCAGGCAGGCCAGTTAAGCACCCATATTCTCCTACTACGAAGCCATGCTGTTGTCTTAGTTGCAGTATGTGGTTTAGCATCGTCCTGCAGAAATATAAAAGGCCTTCACTGAAAGGACGTCGTCTGGATAGGAGCATATCTAAAACCTGTATATATTTTTCAGAATTGATGGCATCTTTCCAGGCGTGCATTCCTGTTTATACAAAAAACACATTTTGGGCGCACACACACACACACACACACACACACACACACACCACATTTAACATAGATTAACACTTTTTGGTAAACGCTTACTCATGTGGACATACTTTATACAATAACTTTACCTTTTGAAATTCCAACCTGAAAATTCATGAAAGTCATGTTTTTTATTTTATGTTTCCTAAGCATCTTTTTAAAAAACAAAAATTATGTTATTGGATGTTGGACAGATACACCCTAATACACATGTTACTTACCGCAACCACTCACTGGTTTATTTTAGTCTTTATTGATGTTTGTTCATGGAGACTTGCGTTCCTTCATTTTAGCTCATTGTTTTGCATGCTCTATACCATATTAAAAGTCTTGTAATCCGCCTTCTAGGGGTATTTGACGCCTCGCACGGGACAACCTCAGCGTGATTGCTGTATCTAGGGGCCTTATTTGCAGCGCGGAGGGTCATTGCTCTCATGTGGATGTCTTCTACTGTCCCATCTGCAGGGCTTGGATGGAGGAGTTGGATCGTCTTCTAACACTGGAAAAACTCACTTATAAGCACAGGGGCAATGTATCCAAATTTTATGCCATTTGGGATAGATGGCTGAACAGGCCGGCATCTCTCGTTCCTGCCACTTAGGTCATTTTTTGACACCCCCTCAATGCTCTCACCATGTATACCATGACTGGCTATGTTGATAGTGAGAAATATACGCCTAGGTGGATGGGTTTCAGATAGATCTTGATGGGATGAGAGAGATGAATATGTCACGCACATGTTGCTTATGATGTTCAGGCACATTGGTACACAATGACAACGGTACTATGACTTAATATATTTCTTTATTGTGGTGTGACAAACTTTTTTTTTTTTTCCCATTCCTTTATTTGATGCATGGTTGTTGGTATATGTTCATGTATTCTTGGTGGCTCCTTATGTTATAGAGTTTTATGTAAACTTGAAAAATCTTTAATAAAAATCTATCTGATTTTAAAAAAGTCATGCAATCCAGCTGATGTCTATAATGCTATGAAAACTGAAAAGGTATACTAATGGTTGATATACTTGTATACTTTTTGTTGCGTTATTGTAAAAAATAAAGAATGTTTAAAATTATAGATATATTTATATAGATGGATGTATATCTATCTGTTCTCTAAAATATGCTAACATGGAGATGGCGGAATGTTGGTTCAATATTTATTCTATGACTTTTATTACAACAGACAGAATGCCCCAAAATAATGAGCCATTGGCAGCAGTAATATTCAAATCACAAGTGGAAAAGTCTTTGAGTGGTTAGCAAGACATCTCATCTATGAATGGTGATGGTGTGTCACTCAGGCATGGAAAATAAATTGCTGTTCTGAAACTACAGCATTTGCAAGGTGAATCTGCCAGCAGACGGGAGTGCGCTGTTAATAGTTACAGTAAATCACCTAATACAAAGCAATGGATTCCTAGAAAGAGTGATGAAGTCTGCAGTCTGATTTGGGAACTGTGAATACCTTCTGGGACAGAGCATCACTGGCTGTTTATCACATTAAACCCAATGGAGGATATGCCGTAATCGAGAGTAACGAGAATGGCAGTTTAAGTGTGCTTGAGTTGTAATACCCATGTGGGAACATACTGAATGCAGGCCAAACTGTCTGCACTTCACTCACTGCCAGCTTCATTCCCATCACAGGTGAAATATATAATTTTTCCCTGTCTTGGTTTTTTAACAAAAATACAATCTGAAAATAATATTTTATTTGGAAACCAACCCAAAACTTATATATATTTTTGCGCAATACAAGGAAAGGTTTAGTCCCACGCTGGGTCATAATCGTTATTTATGCGAATGCTGGAGTAAGGGTCAGAGTTACCATTAGGCACAGTAGGTCTGGGCCTATAGGTTGCAGAGATAAAGAGGTGTTATTCTCCTGTAATGTCATGGACCACAATTTCTGTCTTATCATGAGTATGTACATTCATTTTATATAAGCTTATTTCCATGGTCACAATATTCTCAGCCAGGACCAATAAAACAAGAAAATTGTGCAGTAAAGAGAGCCTAGCAGGGGGGGTACCTTTGGCCCCCAAGGGAAGTATGCCTACAGGCTGCAATGATTACATCTGACCCCTTTGTGGTTGAAAGTTTGTGCAAGACATTGTGAACTTACCAAAGGCAGCACTTCCTCCTCCTGAACATCCTTCTCAACTTCTCTGTTAGTGGTGACAGAAGAACTTGAAGAAATCAGTCAAAAACTGGCCACACTGTAGAGACTTCCTACCCTTTGCATCAGTGTATTATATGAGACACTGTCACCTTCAATTCAGGGCAATGTGACAAAGTCTGTGTCAAGCCCATCCACAATTACTCTATACTTACATTTCTAGTGCTCCCTCTTTGAATACCAAGCTCTGACACCAGGCTGCAACAATGTAAGAAGCAGTAAAGGTGCCCATACACCTTACGATTATCGGACGAAACTTTACGTCCGATGATCGAACCATTGTACGATTTTCGTACAGCAGCCCCATCCTGCTCCGATGATCGCAAGATTAATTTAGCCATAAACTTTAAGGCTGGCCACATCCTTACTGGGGTTGATTTACTAAAAGCAAATAGGTTGTTTATGTAAAGTGTTGTCACAGCGCTAAAGGTTTGAGATAAATATAAAAATATGTGAATATATATGGATCAAAACATGAGTGACAACCCTGTGTATAAGTCTTCAAAAAAACCTACCAATATGAATATAAAGTACCAAAAAACAGGTGTCCATAAAGGACTGAAAAAGTGCTGATGTGCAAACAATCAAAAGGAAAGCTACATTCCTCAATAAGATAAGTGAATAAATGTAACAGGATATCACACTATAAAAACCATAAAACTAAGTATATCGAAGTGAACTATAAAAAATTAAATAACCATTCAATAAAATTATTTCATAAATATGTGAAGAAGTGCAAAATAGCAGTGAAAACAGTGAAGCAAATGTAACAATCAAAATTGTATTGCAGATACAAGGATGAAAAAGATGTAAAAAATGAAAAAACGAAAAATGAAAAAACACAAGTCCTTCCAGAAATTTCAGTCCGTGATGTGAACTAACACAAACTGCACCAAAAAATATATATACGAAAAAAATAAATAAGTTATATAAAAATCAATATGAGCGTTCTGATGAGAGTTCCACAATTCTTCCTCACCCGATCTGAAGCCCCCCAAGCGGTGGTTACTCACCAGATGGTGTATGGACAGCAAGCTCCTCTCAATAGCTGTAATTCCGGTCCCTTAGCTCACTGATATGTGCAGGATTCCCCGGCAATGTAGCGGATAACCCCAGGTAACCTCGCCCGTCGCGCTGCACCGAGTCCAGTTAAAACCCGGCTCCTTCCGCTCGGCAGTTGCTGATATATTTATCTCCCCGTCTCGGTGATGATTCAAAAGGGATTTAAGAGAGAGAAACAGCCTCCATAGTGCAGTATAATTAAACAAAGTTTTTATTTAGGATGAACAGTTCACATAGAAGTTTAAAAAAGTTTTTCGGCCGGCCAGACCAACAACTGAGAACAGACACACTGCTAAACAGTTCGTGTCAGAAAGATCTGCCCCTTGACGCGTTTCGTCACTTGACGTTTTCTAAAGGTGAACAGATCGCGACGGGCGAGGTTACCTGGGGTTATCCGCTACATAGCCGGGGAATCCTGCACATATCAGTGAGCTAAGGGACCGGAATTACAGCTATTGAGAGGAGCTTGCTGTCCATACACCATCTGGTGAGTAACCACCGCTTGGGGGGCTTCAGATCGGGTGAGGAAGAATTGTGGAACTCTCATCAGAACGCTCATATTGATTTTTATATAACTTATTTATTTTTTTCGTATATATATTTTTTGGTGCAGTTTGTGTTAGTTCACATCACGGACTGAAATTTCTGGAAGGACTTGTGTTTTTTCATTTTTCGTTTTTTCATTTTTTACATTTTTTTCATTTTTTACATCTTTTTCATCCTTGTATCTGCAATACAATTTTGATTGTTACATTTGCTTCACTGTTTTCACTGCTATTTTGCACTTCTTCACATATTTATGAAATAATTTTATTGAAAGGTTATTTAATTTTTTATAGTTCACTTCGATATACTTAGTTTCATGGTTTTTATAGTGTGATATCCTGTTACATTTATTCACTTATCTTATTGAGGAATGTAGCTTTCCTTTTGATTGTTTGCACATCAACACTTTTTCAGTCCTTTATGGACACCTGTTTTTTGGTACTTTATATTCATATTGGTAGGTTTTTTTGAAGACTTATACACAGGGTTGTCACTCATGTTTTGATCCATATATATTCACATATTTTTATATTTATCTCAAACCTTTAGCGCTGTGACAACACTTTACACTTTCACTTTACACTTTTCATAGCAGCTTTAGGATCACTATTTGACTTTTAGTTTACTTTCCAAAAGCGCAGATTTTTTGTTGAAATAGGTTGTTTACTTTGCAAGGAAATTTGGGAACTGTCCTTTAGCTTAGTGAATAAGGTCTTCATTGTAGTCTGCGGACTTCTTCTATTATGAGCAAGCAAAAATACTGTTTTTTTTACTTGCTCGTGATTAGGTATTTTTTGGAAAGTTAATTTTTCTTTGAGGCTTCATTCACACCTTTGTGCTTAAGTGAGGTTTGCAAATAAATCTCTTCTAGCTTCATCTTGCATGCAATTTCTAGCAAAGTTTACTTTCCATAGGGGTGAATGATAACAAATGTAACTGCACAGCTAACTGCACTACAATTGCACACATGAAATAGATGTGAATGTAGCCTGCTGTCAACAAGACTGTATTCAAATGGCAGACCATTGTTTTCTTTATTGAAAAAATCCTGCCTCTGACCTTCTGCAAACAAGCAGATACAGGTGATTCTGTACATAGAGTCTGATATATAAGTAACATGTACTAAAAAATATATACAAAGGTGATCAATGCTGATCTCTGTTTGTAAAAATGCTAGCTATCTGACCTTCATGTAGATCTGCAGTGGCAGCCTCCATACAGGTGAAACTCGTATAATTAGAATATCGTGCAAAGTTCATTTATTTCACTAATGCAACTTAAAAGGTGAAACTAATATATGAGATAGACTCATTACATGCAAAGCAAGATAATTCAAGCCGGGATTTGTCATAATTGTGATGATTATGGCTTATAGCTCATGAAAACCCCAAGAACCCCAAATCCACAACCTCAAAAAAGTAGATTATTACATGCAATCAATAAAACAAGGATTGTACATTGAACAATATCGGACCTCTGAAAAGTACAAGCATGCATATGTACTCAGTACTTGGTTTGGGCCCCTTTTGCAGCACTTACTGCAATTACTTTTGTACGATATTCTAATTATTCGAGTTTCACCTGTATGTTTTATTACATGTATCCTTTAATAAATAAAGATTTTTTTAAAAACTACACTTTTTCTATGTTAAATAAAAGTAAAATAATCCATATCTCGAAGGATTTTAGCTGTGAAAATCACAAGGACTGTATATGCATATATCTCATGTAGGCATCTGTATGATTTGTAGTTTATGCTGTGAAATTAAGCCTCTATGTTTGTGGGTACGTCTCCTGTGACCAAAAGACTTCATATTCCAGAGAGTGTGACAGCGGGGCAGGAAAAAGTCTCCAGCTAGAATGAATGTGTGTCTCAAGAATAAAAGGACACCATAGGACGCTAGACTGGGAGTAGAACAAAATGCAGCTGTGGATAATTTGCGATAAACATTAAAGGCTAAGCAAGGGAATGGGGGGAAGAAATATGCAGCAAAACAATGCTGTAGGTAGAGCCAAATGATTGCCTCTTCTATACTGTTATTGCCTGAATGTCACTGCAATAACACACTATTTACAGAAAGTACTTTAGCATATGGCTTGGTTGGTATGTAGCGCACCTACATTTTATAATGAACATAGCTTATGTTTAGCGGTAAATGTTCTGACATGAACGCATATGTCCACAGAAAAGTACAGTAAAGGCATTGTAGGAATTGGAGCTAATACAGCTGGCGTTTACCAGAAGAGCTGGTTCTGGCTGGCAATATTGGCATTACCAGAAGATCTATTTCTGGCTGGCAATACTGGCATTTACCACAATATCTGCTTCTGGCTAGTAATACTGGCATTTACCAGAAGAGCTGCTTCTGTCTGGCAACACAGGCATTTACCAGAAGAGCTGCTTCTGGCTGGCAACACTAGCATATTCCAGAAGAGCTGGTACCTGGTGGCAATGCAGGCCCTTACCAAAAGAGCTGGTTCTGGCTATCAACACTGACACTTACAAGGAGAGTTGGTTCTGACTGCCAATACTGGCATTTCCCAGAAAAGCAGGTCCTGTATGGTAATTCACTAATACAGTATGAATAGATCTGTGCTAAATCTCCTTTGTTGATGTAAATCTGCCATGATAGAAATATGAAAACTGCAATTGCTGCATTTTTTTATTATTTTTGACTTCAGTGGCTGCATACTTGTTCTGCGTCAGTGACCTGCTAGTTGCTAGCTAATGAAGCCATAGGCTGTACATAACAGAAACATATTAGACTGGGAGCGCATATAGTTACAACATGGCACATTTATTCTACCCTATTTACAATGAAAGGATTCAGACATGCACATAGAAACGGTGTAAAATGTTTTATAAGGCAGGGCTGGCAAGGTTCGGCAGGGAGCAGTTCACAGTGAGGACAAAAAAGTCAGCTAAAAATAGCGCTAAGTCCCTCCGCACTCCTTACAGCGGAGGGACTTAGGAGGTGCTCGCAGTGATAATCACGGATGGCGCCGTGCACATCAATAGTAGTACATCTTCTACAGTTAAAAATAGTGGACTTTTGTTTCAGGGGTGGCATTTTGGGGTTTTCATTTCTTTTGTGGGTTATTTTTTAATGTTGATAGGGCTTTTTTAAATTTGTGGACTCAAAGAAGATCATTCTCTGGTTACTGACCATTTGTTCTGGAGCTGTCTTTTGTCTGCAGCACATTACTGCATTGTTTGAAAGAAAAAAAGCTAAGTGCAGGCTAATAAAATAAAAGTAACGCATACACCAGATAGTTGTCCACCTAGGTCAAATTTAAACTGCTGCATCCTCTGCAATATCTTAATTCTTGGAGTAAAGCCCCAGCCTGTGCTCTTTGTATTAAATTTAAATGGTCATTAAAATGGT
The DNA here is from genome assembly GCF_000935625.1 of Nanorana parkeri. NCBI lineage: Eukaryota > Metazoa > Chordata > Amphibia > Anura > Dicroglossidae > Nanorana > Nanorana parkeri. The sequence goes on from NW_017306390.1 coordinate 2,247,642, forward strand.
CCTGCTGCTAGCCAATTTTACACTACTGTATTATCTTCTGTTTCTTAATTCTTGTAGTAAAACACCTGCCTGTACTGTCTCTGGTACATTTTAGCCTAATATCCTTACAAATATCCTGCTACTTCCGAATTTTACACTACCATATTCTCTTTAGTATCTTAAAGGAGAACTATGGGCTTAAGGCTTTTCCCCATAGTTCTCCTTAGGGTAACAGGAGGACACAAACTAGCGTCCTCCCGTCACCCTAGGCTCTGTATACCCTATAGCTCACGATATACTGAGAAGCTGCAGTATACCGCGAGCTCCTGCTCGCGGTATACTGAGACGCAGCAGCTGAAGCGGATCCCGACAATTGTGCTGGGATCTGCCCAGCTGCGTGACTGACAACTGGCTCTGCCTATCTAGAGGCAGAGCCAGCTGTACCCGCCCCCTCCCCCGTCCAATCCACCAGTCAGCGCTGGCGGATCGGAGCGGGGAGGGAGGAATCCAGCCCCTCCCCTGTCACGGCAGAGAGCCGTGACAGGATCGAGAGGTGAGCGAACGCCGGTATGTGTTCGCTCACCTCCCGATCTACTGAGTCGACCTGTGACAGTCTCATTGTCACAAGTCGGCTAGAACTATGAGGTGAGTGAAAAGCACTCACCTCATAGTTCTCCTTTAATTCTTGTAGTAAAGCTTCAGCCTGTTTGGTTCTAGTAAATTTTGGCCTAGCCCTTGCTTTTTAAAATTGTCCTGCTGCTGGCCAGTTTTACACTGCTGTGTTTTCTGCTGTCTCTTAATTCATGCAGTAAACCACCTGTCTGTACTCTTTCTCTCTAGTACATTTCGGGTAATTTTCCCCCATTAGAAATGTTCTGCTACTGGCCAGTTTTGTTGTATCATTTGCAGTTTGTAAATTCCTAATGAGAGCTCAATACTTATTGGCCAGCAGCAGGACAGTTTTGCATCACTGAGAAGATGGATCACAAGGCCCTGCAGCACTGAGTGAGTTTTTATGAATGAACCAACAGTGTTGTTGGGGCTAGTGCAGTGAATGACACAGGCACGGCAGAGCTGAAGAGCCATTTTTTTGGAGCAGTACTAAGGCACTATTTTCTTCCCCCTGGTCTTTCTACTAATCCCACCATAAGAGGAGTAGGGATGTGTGTGCTTTTTCAAAAATAACAAAAAGGTGCCCTCCCTTTGACAGTGCAGAAGAAAGGGCAAGCAGCATGATAAGGGGGGGGGGGGTGAAATTCTAGGGTCGGGAGAAAGGTGAAAAGCAGCAACAATTTAGGGGGTTATTCACTAAGCTGCCGAAGCCAGCTGAGCGAATAACCGACCCGCAGTGAAGAGAGTTGAATTCTGCTGATTTCAGCCGTACATCGGCAGGCTTAGGCTGTCTTCGGGTCAGCCGAACAGCCTCAGCATGTCCACTCATCCTCAACATCTGGATCGGCTGAGTCCAGCGCTCGGCAGGTCACTCACTGCTGCTCGCCCCTACTCTCATAGGGGCCAAACAGCAGGGACTGAATAGCCGAGTGCTGCATTTGGCTTGGTTATTCTGTTCGCTACCTCAGAGTGAAAAATGACATGTAAACAAACCCCCGCCAACCATACCAGATCCTTAGGTCTGATAGGAATGTTAGGAGGGACCTCCAGTTAAAAAAAATGAAAAATGCACGGGGTTCCTCCCAAAAGTCATACCAGACCCTTAAGGTCCAAATAATGGTTAAAAAAAATGTGAGGTCCTAAAATTTCCAACTAGACCTTTATTCTGGCCTGGCAGGGCAGGAAAGGGGGGGAACGAGCGAACACCTCAACATTGGGAAGGTGCTTTTCCAGGGGGAGACTCCTGGAAAAGCACCTTGTCACCATGCCGATGTGGACAAGGGCCTCTTCCCCGCAACCCCCCGCAAAAAAAAAAACATATACCCAGTTTTTGACAATTCCTTTAATTGGAAAAAAAATCCCCCCCAAAAAAGGATCAAACGCTTCAATCCACAGGTCAATCATGAGACTGTAGTGCACTGACTCTTTGAAATAAAAAATAAAAGCCGCCCTATGGACCCAGGGCGCTAAATGAGCGATTTGACAGTTGCCGGCAAAATGTAAACAGATGACATCACTGCTGGCTCTGCTTATCTGTTGACAAAGGTCCTGGCTGAATGAAAACAGATGAGGGGAGCCCACTGTGACATCACGTCTGGCTCCACCCAGTTGTTTTGATGCCATGACAGCCCACTGTTTACATGTCATTTGAGGACAGTGAGCTGTCATGAATTTTTATTCTTTCAACAGTTTAATTTTTTCAATGAAAAAAATCCCCTTAAATAATGTGATGCCTCACTTTGCAATTACTTATACCATTTTAAAAAAGATTGGAATTAAGAATAAGAGTGTTTTGTTTTTGTTGCTGAAAAAAGACACATGTGCACAGTATTCAAACACTTTGACTAGGCCACACCAGCCAGCAACGAATATAAAAATCAGCATTATTGTGTATTTATTTCACTTTAAAAAGCTCCCAAATATTGACTTCCGCTATCTGCGACATTTGTGGCACAGACTGACACTGGAATTCATATGAGTGTCTCTGATGTGTCTGTGACTCAATATAAATATAGATGTTTTCAGAAATAACCAGCAGTATCTAACTCTCCCTAGAAACAGTCTTCAATCTCTCCCTAATCGTCTGTAGCACCGTACAACTGACTGTTACAGCATCTGTGACTCATTGTAAATATAGATAGATGTTTTCAGCAATCGGCACCTTTCTTTGCAGTCATTTGTACCCTAACTACCCAATGTCTGCTCTAAGGCAGCAAAGGCTGCTGGAAACCCTGACTTTTATAAGGAGGGGGCTGGCATATATGAAAAACTCCATGACTGGCCCTTGTAAGCCACATGACCACAGCTCAGAGGACAGTTAGTGTTGGCAACTGGTTGTTGTGGGTGTGAACGGCCGTATTAGTTTGCCATTTTCTTGATAGTGATTGACTTGGGTTCAGGTCGACCCAAACCCAAAGGTCCCCCCTAATCATAATCAACAAAGAAAATGTTAACTGCAAACAAAATGCATTTTAATGTGTGTTATTAATAGATTTGCCTGCAATCTGAACATCGGGTTTGCTCTTTTTAGAGGTCAAGCGCATTTAATACAGCCAACCACAATCTCTTTTCCTCTGACCACCCTGATCTGGCTTTTATTATAGTGTAGCCGTATTGTGGTGTCAGGTCCTTTAAGAGGAAAGATATTGCAGCTGCAGGTGGAGCCAGAGAGCACAGGTTGTGGAGACTGTATACAGAGCTGATTTGGATACGTTTTGCTGAAAGGATTTTTGAGAACTGCATTACCCAGGAGGCTGTGGGGAGGAAACAGGAGGCTTATGGGTTGCAACTGCAGAGCAGCCTCAGTCTGGGACAGCCATCTGAAGAGGACAGACCTGTGTAACCCAGTGTGGGTTAAGACTGTGTGAAACAGAGCTGTGTGGTCACCGCTGACATATAGGGACACACAGGCTCTGTGCAGCCGTCTATAGAGAGACTGATCTGAGTTGCTGAATCGGAGAGGACCCGATCGAGTGCCTGAAGTGAGGTCCGGTGACTTGGTTAACGCAAAGGACATCGAGGCCTAGTCGCACTGCCGAACCAGCCACTGGGGTGATCCAGCCATCCAGAGGGAGACGACTGCCAGTATCCTGAGTGAGTGAAAACTTCTTACAAGGGACCCAGATGACTTCACCTTCCTCCCAGAGTCGACCTGATAGAGAAAGAGGACATCCAACTTCTGCCAGCAGACTTCATCTCTTCCCCTTTGATCTGAGGAGTGGTGAGAGGCCTTTGGCCGCAGTGACACCCTGTTTATTGTTCACATCTGCTATACAGCAAGGGCCCCAACGTTGGCTAGCCTAGGACAGTACTACTGGCCAGTAGTTTAGAGTGGAGTAGATACTTTTAAGTAGAGATATCAATGTTGATTGCATTCAATCTAAGTATATTATCTGAGACATTCTGACATTGCAGGCTTTCCTGCATGCAATAGATTGCTGCTGCGTGTCAGATTGCCTTATCCTGTTATTGGTTGTATTACATGTGATTGGGGAGCCGTTAAGTGTTTGTTCTATTCCATAGTCATTAAATCTGTTATAAAACTTCACAAGGTGTGCTGGTGTGCGGTGGGTTCATTGCTTGTGGTGTGTCACAGAGGTGAAACAGAAGACCCGATCATCCAGCGGCTCCTTCGGGGGTGAGCGCTACAATAGCTATTAGAATGCCCTTTATTGAACCTTACTCCGGTTCTTCCATATTCTTCACTATCTATTCCTCATTCTCATGTTCTAATATGATGGTCTCATTTCTTATTCTTTTCCCCTCTATACCTCTTCTACTAAAATATCTTCCCACGGCTGCTCATTGCTGATTCATTCTTGAAAGCTTCTTTCTTCTGCAGTTTCCTTCCTGATGTTCTCATGCCTCCAACAATATATTTTAAGATTACAACTCTAAGAGTTTTAAAAAGACTATCACTTCATATTTGTTTAATATGGAAGACTGAGCAAGTCCACTAGTTAGAATCATTGTGTTTTCTAAATTCTGCACTTTTCTCCCAAAAAGCACTGTAACATGGTGCCAGTAAAACCTGCCAGGTTGGCAGGAAAAGTGATAGATGGTAGATACATTTCTCCACGGATCCTTAGATTCATCATCTAAGGTAATGCCAGCATAGATGGAGGTAAAGAAAGCTCTTTACCTTGGTAAAACAAATCCTGGGGCTGGTGTTACTAGGAGTCTGATAGAGCTCTCGGTGGGACAGACTTCTAGTTCCATCGGCCGTAGTTTAGTGAAGACTGCACAGGACTTCATTAGTGTGCAGCTGTAGCTGGGGGACGTGTGTGTCTCAGTGCAAGGAGAGACAGTGTGCTGAATGCAGCAAGTTATGTGTTTGGAGCCATGCCTGTCAGCAGGACAGGGTTCTGTGGATGGACTGTAACTGTTCCCATAGAGGAAACGGACCCAGCTCAGAGGACTATCGCTAATACCCAGTAAGGCTCAGTGGAGCCGACTTTTATTTGTTTATGACAATTTAATTTTGTGGGCTGGATGCCAGTAACCTTCTTTTTTTTTGTCAATTGATTGCTGTCTGGAATTAAAGCTGGCATTTTTGTTGAAGAGACTGCGAGTTTGCCTCTACATTGAGACTAGTTCCCTACAGCACTTACCAGATGTAATTCTATGGTTATGTTATCAAGTTGTGTCGTCCAGTATTGGTGCACATCTTGTTCTACAGTGTTAGTAACATGCCAGCTTTTACCTTTTTTAAAATGGCATTTACATCTCCAATCCGTAGTTATGACTTAACTGTGCCTGCAGTGGCACTCTGTTCTTTCATCAACTCCTATAGGTCTTACCAGTTATGTGATTAACTATTAGCCCTGTGTGTTCTGGTGATTTACATCAACCCATGTGCTTTAATGTGCGTTACATTAAGGCAGCACATTCCAATGATTGGGCTGCCAACACACCAGAACAGACAAACATTAGACAGAACAAAAAAAATCAGACTTGCAGCATGCAATGCAACACAATGCACGGTAGTCTGTTACCATGCTTTGTTGTCTGCTGCAACGCAGGTATTTTGAAAGTGCATTGCAGGGATGCGCTGGGGTGCCCTCGATCACAATACACTGCAATGGATGGTCCTAATTATTAAGCCTTAATCTCCAGATTAGATTCTGTTTAGCAGTGCACACACTAGACCTAATTTATTAATCTTTATGAGCATACAGTGCAATAAATGCAGCCGAGCAGCATTCGGCTCAGTCATCCTGTTCACTACCTCAGAGATAGCGAACAGCATTACATTGTCAGTGTTACAAGAAAAAAAACCAGCACGGGGTCCCCCTCCCAAATCATACCAGACCTTGTAGGTCTGGTAGGAATGTTAGGAGGGACCCCCGATGTAAAAAAACAAAAACAAATGCATGGGGTTCCCCTATAAATTCCCAACTAGACCCTTAATCCGGGCATTGACCTGGAAGGGCAGAAAAAGGGGGGGACGAGCCAGCACACTCCCCCCGGGTTTGTCCTTTTCCTATGTATAGTACATTGTGCTAGAAGGTGTGCCCCTTTCCATCTAAGAAAGTTAGGAGGTATGCTATCTAACTGCTGTTAGCTTTGTGCATCATATATGGGACAATCACCACATTAGGTGCATACTGGTGTAACTAAACCACTGTAAACACTGAGCTAAAAGTATCATAATGCACATACGCAGATATGTCCACTGCGGCTACGAGTGCAGGTACATGATTGCATACGCTGACGTTTGGAGCTGATCCTTTGCTTGGCACTAGCACATTTCATATTTTAATGAGCAGTTGAGGTGCTTTATAGTTTTTTGGAGGGGTTTTTCCCCATGTAGGATGCGAAAACATGCATTTCTTATTGTACCTTTTTATTTTTTTCCAGAACACAAAAGCAGTATTTTTGGGGTGTTAAATACACAGTACACTCTAGGACCACACAGAACACATTGAGCATCGGTGTATATATTGCTAGATAGGTTAAGGGATTGTATTTGATGTGTATGTATACACCTGCATTGAAAGTATTCTATAGTAATTTCTCCCTGCTCTTATCAATTACCCCTAAGTAAATCAGATCCCTTGTCCATGCCAGCCAACACCTCTTTTATTGCTCTACCACTGCACTGCTGTGCATATATGCTGCTGGTTAATGTAGTCCCTCGCTCTACCCCTTCTCACCTATTGCCAAGGAAAGGGTGGTTTTGTTTAAAGGGAAACTACAAAGGTTTTGAGTCAATTTTAAGTTTATAATTCTTTAAACGTATGTATGTATGTATGTATGTATATATAATTTTTTTTTAAACTAATTATATACATTTTCTTCAAATGACTCTTATTGGATTTGTCAATACAACACCACAAAGTAATATACTAAAGAGTATCCACATGTGCATTAATGTGAGAATTTGTTGACCTATTGTGCACAGCGACATGACAAATTCTTGACTGATGTGTAGAAGATGCTCTTCTGAATCTTTTGACATAAAGCAGAATACCTGTGTCTTGTATTGCATTCTTTGGTAAGTGAAGCTAAGCCTATTCAGCGAGTCATCGTCTTGGTACTAGTATGCAGCACATAAATTGGGAAAATCATGCTTCCATCAGGGCCTCCTCACACAGGGGTTCTGTTTTGTCATGAAGTCCCTTTTAAAATCCTGGCCATATCTGAAATCTCCCTAAAGCCAAGTCTGGTTTTCTATGCTAGCGGGAATCCCCTTTAAGCCATATTCATTCATAGCAGCTTAGTCGAACAAGTCTACAAAAGGCCAGCATGCCCTCCTCTTACTACGTTCCTCCTTCCTGTGCCTCTTCAGGAATTTGGAACAAAATGCCAACTGCATGAGAGACCATATTGTTTTCACACTGAGTTAATTTGCGGCATTGTTTGAATGTAATTAGTCACAGTTTCTTTTTTATTAATCAACTCATTCCCTTCCTGTTCAGTCTTTGACTGGTGCTCTGTTTTTGATTTTTTTTTTCTAGGCAATTTGATTTGAGCCACTGTTAGCTTTTTTGGCAACAAATGAAAATTGAGATTATTCCTAAAAAGACTCTACAAATACCAAATTGAAAAGTTGATTTTTCAGTGCTAGTGAAATAACATTTATTACCGCACTCCTTCGAGGCCGAAGCTGTGTCTTAGGTATCACACCGTGGCTAATTACATTGGGGAACTGGCTGAAAAGTTCAGACGTGGCAATCTGTTTTATTCATTAGCACCGCGTACACTGTGGAATTCCTGTTGTTGATTGTGAAATAATATACTGTATTTGGGTACCATTTTCTAGATTTTTAAGGCATACTACTGTTTACTACTCCCAGTGTATGTATGGAAGGAGCCATGATTGTCACCCAGGCTGGACTTTATAGACAGTTGAAAAGGTTAGGTTTGTTGGTTATGTGTTTAGATGAGACACCGAGATCTTGAGGAATGCTAAATTAAGTTTTACTTGCTTAGGAGAACATTATATGTGACTACAGCATTATACAGCATACAGAGAGAATCTCCTGTATATCATAGACAAACATGCATAAGAATAAGGACTACAATTGCACTACAGCGCCATCTACAGCTAAAAAGACAATATATGCTGTTGTATTTCCATCAGGGTTAAGATAGGTTTAGGGTTTAATTCAGGATCAGTATGGGACATCTACATAGAGGTAAGTGCCACTGAACACCAATCCTCAGGTAGCTTTCCTAATCCCACTGCCACCAATGCTGAGCACCATTCCTTTTAATGACCACTGACACCAGTCATGAGGCACTATTCCTTTCACTGACCACTGCCACCAATCACGAGGCATCATTCCTTTTAATGACCACTAACACCAGTCATGAGGCACCATTCCTTTCACTGACCACTGCCACCAATCATGTGGCATCATTCTTTTACCTGACCACTGCCACCAATCATGAGGCACCATTCCTTTCCCTGGCCACTGCCGCCAATCATGAGGCACCATTCCTTTCCCTAGCCACTGCCACCAATCATGAGAAACCATTCCTTTCACTAGACATGTGCGATTCGTTTCGTTCCGAATCGAAATTCGGACGAATTTTCGGAAATTCGGACATTCGGATGTATCCGAATTCCGAATTACAGACATAACGAATGCAAACGAATCCGAATTTCCATTTCCGAAATTCGGTAGCGGCAGTTCGCACTTTCGTTTTCTGTTCTTATTCGTTTCTTATTCGTTTCGTTCGTTGGAGCAAAGTGACAGAGGAGAAAAATATTTTCCCCCCCCTCAAATGTCACTTTGCTGCAAACGAACGAACGAATAAGAAACGAATAAGAACAGAAAACGAAAGTGCGAACTGCCGCTACCGAATTTCGTCCGAATCCGAATTCCGAATCCGAATTGACTTTCACACCCGAATCCCGAAAAACGAAATAACACAAATCCGAATTTAAAACGAAACTAAACTAAACGAATTTTTGGCAGTGCACATGTCTACCTTTCACTGACCACTGCCACCAATCATGAGGCATCATTCCTTTTAATGACCACTGATCTCTGATCACTGACACCAGTGGTTTTAATTTCCACTGACCTCCAACACTGGGACATTTTTTTTTATCCAACTGGCCCCAGTTTTGGCCTCCAAGCAGTCAGACGGAACTGGGCTTTTGTTTAAAAAGTTTAAGGACCCCCGATCTAGTGTATGTGTGTTTCTTCTAGAGGAAGTTTATCCATATTAAATTGAAATACAGTAAACTCCACACCCCCCCACCCCCCTCCCAAAAACAAATCGAGGCCATAATATGTGGACATATATTAGTATTAGCTCTCAAGCAACCAGAAAATACACTTATCCGGAACTTACCGACTCCTGTGGGTGCTGGACAACTGGGAGTTTAGTCATATGCAAGAAAATGTTTTCCTAAATTTCTAGTGAATCTAGCTGACAAGGTAGGCTACTAATATTTGAGCCTTCCATTTTAGTTTAATTCACAAAGCTTTACCACCAGTACAACAGTCCTTATTTTAGACATGTGACCGTAATTTCAAAATGACATTGGATAAAAGTTGCTGGTTCCTTTTTTTGAAATCATCCTATTCCTGGAATGTAAGCTTTGTAAACTGAGCCTACTGCTGCACAAAAATAGAAGCCGAGATGTCACTTTTCCAGAGAAACCTACTGGCATCCCTGTTTGTTATCACAAACTGTTAGAGAAGAGTGTTAACACTTTGCAAACTGTTGATATTCAGGCTCAGGGTGGATTTCTGTTCTGTGAATACCTGCTGTATTCACAGTGGGGCGACTGCAGTGCAGTGGGGCGACTCTCTAACCATTGTACCTCTGCTAATAACGGAATAAACTGTCACTCAGAGCTTAGCGAGCACGCCTCCTCACTGTTCTCTAAACAATGACTGGATTCAGAAAGAAGGCTGCAAATCTTTTCTGAGAACTGGAACCTACAAATTGGTGTCTTCTGTATCAGGTTTGCAAATTTTCATTGAGTTTGAATGTAAATGGTATTTTGGTGATTGTTGTTAGAAAGAATGGTTTGAGGCTTTGGAATCCATTACCAAGGTAGGAATAAAATCAACCTTATTCTCAATGGGAAAGTATTTTGTTTCCATTTTAGGATACATATATGCATGCTTGTTCTTTCATATATGTATTTTTGTATTAAATGTAAAAATTTGCTAATTGGCCAATAGAGGGCACTCTAAGTGAACTAGTGCTATCCTGGTTTACAGTTCATGAGCTGTCAGCCACACTGGTAGTGCATTGTTTTCAATGAGTTATTCAACTTATGGATTTGTCTTTAATATAATGTAAATACACGACTTAGAGTGACCAAACTAATGTAACTGCACGTGTAACTGAGGTGATCTAATGTTTAGCAAAGCACAGAGGTAGGCAACCTCAGCACTCCAGCTGTGGAAAAACTACAAATCCTATCATGCACATCCCTCTGGAAGACATGCCTGGGGCCCTCAGAGACTTGCAATGCCTCATGTGACTTGTTCTTCCACAACAGCTGGAGTGCTAAGGTAACCTTGGCATAACCATGAATAACAAAAATGGGGCTTATGGAAAAGACTATTGGTACAAGAAGTTGTGTTTACAAAATATACAGAGGAACTGGGTACAGACTGGCAACATTTGGATCAAACCCAACGGGCAGTGTAATTGTGGCATCCAACAATTTACATACTCATATCTTTCATTAAATGGCTCCAGAACACATGCTGTGTGTTTACATTAGAGGTTAGAAAGCTGCCATGTCACTGCTGGGAGCAGAACAAGGTAAGCTGAATTGCTTAGAGTAGAACTTGGATGACTTAATCTGCAGCTAAGTTTGAGAAATAATTGCTCCACAGTGCCTATGGCTACAGTGGCTAGTGATGGCTTGTCCCAAAATGTAATTATTGATTTTTAAGAATATGCAAATATTTCAATGTCTATAGACTAGCCAAGATAAGCTTTAGGGGGTCTATTTATAAAGGACTAAATCTGACATACAACAAACATTAACTGTGGGTGAATCTTCCTTGTGCATGTCTTTTTAAATGTGGATTCACTACGATGAGGATTCACTTTCAGTGTTTGTTTGGTGTACATCACATTTACTGCATTATAAATACGCCCCTAAGTGTTTTATATAAAAATTACAAGGGTAATTCCACTTTTCTTGAGAAAAAAAACAGTCCTCTCTGGATGATTTTAACAAACTTTGTTGCAGTTTCCTACTTGTTTCTGTTCTGATGAAAAATCAGTTTGTGGCAGCATGTCCTTTCTAAACTGATTCCTGAATGGGAGGCTCTGGGTTCATTATAATCATCTGGTGGACTTTCCGTGTTGTGATAAGGAGAGGTGCAGTGACCGCATCCCTTTAGTAGCTATTAACACTTAGGGAGTATCTCACCAAAATGAAATTCCTATTGCAAGGGATTTCAAAAATTATACTTGTATCTTAGTCCAGACTTCTGGGAGAATCAGCTAATCACAAAAGCAGAAGGTGACATTTCCAACTGTGTACACAACGTCTCCAGATCTCCATATCCGGTATACTGAGATGCTGAAGCGGATCCCGACAATTATGTCTGGATCCGCCCAGCTGCGTAAATGACAGCTGGCTCTGCCTATCTAGAGGCAGAGACAGCTGTACCCTCCCTGTCCGTTCTGCCAGTCAGCGCTGGAGGATCGGAGCGGGGAGGTGGTAATCCAGCCCCTCCCCTGTCACGGCAGAGAGCCGTGACAGGATCGAGAAGTGAGCGAACGCCGGTATGTGTTCGCTCACTTCCCGATCTACTGAGCCGATCTGAGACAGTCTCATTGTCACAGGTCAGCTAGAACTATGAGGTGAGTGAAAAGCACTCACCTCATAGTTCTCCTTTAAGTCCCCTGCTCCTGCGTGCATGCGCATATAAATGTAAATACGCTTTGGGTGAGCCTACGTGCGAAAACAACAATTACGCCACACACATTACATATTCCCACGAATTTCAGAGTGTGAGCAATAATTCTAGAGCCATCAATCACTGATAACACTCAACTGATGAGCGGTAAAAGCTTTTTATGGCCAATTTTGGGTATGGTAGTCTTTGCGATTTCGCGGGCGCGCGTAATTTTAAAGTTTTACATGTTTGATGTCTTTTTACCCAAGTGACCCCATATTTTATGTTTTATCAAAAAATTGGGTACTAATAAATGTTTTATAACATAACATAGGGAAAACAGTTTTTTTTCCCAAAATTCTCTGTACTTTTTTCATTATATAGTAAAAAATAAAAGCCCCAGTGGTGATTAAATACCGCCAAAAGAAAGCTCTGCCCTCACAAAATAATTTTAAAATTCATTTCAGTACAGCGTTGCATGACGGAATAAACGCCAGTCAAAGTACTGCAGCGCTGAATACTGAAAAATGTCCTGGCCAGGAAGGGGGTTTAACACACCGGTCAGCAAGTGGTTAAAGTATATTTGGGTTTCATAAGCTGGGAAAGTACACATTATCAGGAGGCAGTGGCATGAGGTTTTATGGGTTAGTGGGCTTGAATATAATTTGATTTAATCTACCTGGCAATAGCTCTCATGAGAGTTGGCTTGTAAATTTACTTAGACATGAGTCCTTTGAGCAGGATTTTAAAAAACTGTTGTTTTGAATTTTTTATTTTACTTTTTTATTTACATTTATTTGATTGAGTTTGCACAAACCAAAAAGGCGGGAGGGGGGTGTAATTCACAGCAACAAAAAGGATGGGTTTTATTACATTTTTTTTACTACTGTCCAAACTAGAGCACTTTTAGGAGAAGATATTTTTTTTAAATTTTGCGCTTATAATCGTAGACAGTACACTGTGCAGGGCACTATATATCTGTGCTAAATTAATCATTACACTTGCTATTCTTTTACTGAAAACAAACAGGCGTATAGGTACTGGTCATAGGTACATTGTAGGTTAAAATTCCTATTGTCATACCCGAAATATAATTTAAAGGATATTGTTCTGCGGTCGGCGATCATTAGAAGAAACATGCACACGTGCACCTGCCTTACATCCATCCATCCAGACATTTCTGACAGCCTTTAAAGACCAGATAGGAACAATTGTAAGTGGAATTTCATTTGGTTGTTGGCAGTTTTAGCCACCTAGGCAGAACAGATGCTCTAAAGATAGGTCCGTTTTTCACATAAGGCTGAAGTGAATAATGTATAAAGGTTTATTTAACAGGACAGAGCACAGAGCAAAATCTAACCGTGGCAATTCATTTTCACATACTTTAATACAATGAAACCTGACCACTGATTGGTTACTATGCACTTCTGCATCCTTTGTCCCAATACATAAGCCTGTCCACATGGCAAGTGTTAAAAAAAAATAGATATATTAAATGATTAGCTAGATAGCTTAATACGTGTGTGTGTGTGTGTGTGTGTGTGTGTGTGTGTGTGTGTATGTGTAATATATATATCTATATGTACATAAATGCATATTTTTATTTATTTATTTATTACAGGTATTTATATAGCGCCGACAATTTACGCATCGCTTTACATAATTGCACGTTCACATCAGTCCCTGCCCTCATGGAGCTTACAATCTAAGATCCCTATCTCACATTTATACATACAAGGGACAACTTAGAGAGGAGCCAATTAACCTACCAGCATGTCTTTGGACAATCTCAAGTATACAAAAATTTTAATCGTTCATTTTTTATATGGCTTAGATGCCCAGACTTCAGCTTCAGTGTGCTTCAGTTAACTTGACAAAAAATAATTTTTCAGTCCAACATTGGGCCTGAGAACTTGGAGCACCCACAGATGTGTATTCTTAGTTCTCTGCTGCAAGGTGCATTAATTAAGGGGCCAATTTTATGCGGATTTAAAAAGGTGCATCGTGGTCACAAAGAGGTTAAAACCCTAAGCCAATGTGTATGTGTAATATATATATCTATATGTACATAAATGCATATTTTTATTTATTTATTTATTACAGGTATTTATATAGCGCCGACAATTTACGCATCGCTTTACATAATTGCACGTTCACATCAGTCCCTGCCCTCATGGAGCTTACAATCTAAGATCCCTATCTCACATTTATACATACAAGGGACAACTTAGAGAGGAGCCAATTAACCTACCAGCATGTCTTTGGACAATCTCAAGTATACAAAAATTTTAATCGTTCATTTTTTATATGGCTTAGATGCCCAGACTTCAGCTTCAGTGTGCTTCAGTTAACTTGACAAAAAATAATTTTTCAGTCCAACATTGGGCCTGAGAACTTGGAGCACCCACAGATGTGTATTCTTAGTTCTCTGCTGCAAGGTGCATTAATTAAGGGGCCAATTTTATGCGGATTTAAAAAGGTGCATCGTGGTCACAAAGAGGTTAAAACCCTAAGCCAAATTAAAGTATTTGTATAGCCAAAACTTTTTTTGGGGGGGGGATAAAGTAGGGAAGGGTTACCTTTCTTTCCAGTCTATGTCCCAGTTAGATAAACTGACCCTCTTTCTTTGTTCTGGTAACCATTGTCGGCAAGATGGTATATTATGGGGAATTTAAAATGTTACAGTCATCACAAGAACAAGAGGTGAGGTGAAATCTTTTAATGTGGAATAGTGGCGGACTGACAACACATGGGGCTCCCTGGCAATAGGAGATTATGGGGCACCCTTGTGCTGCGCCCATATACACACCCCACCCACAAGCCCCACCCACATGCATTCATGTGTTACAGAAATGGTTTCTCCACACTATTTTCAAAATAGCAGGTCTATTCACTAAAAAGTGAACTGCAGGGGAATTGGTGAATTGGTAGGATAATTTCTAAATCTAGACAAATGACAGTGAATTGGAAAGTGAGCTAAATGGCAGAATTTTTCTGGTTTGGCTATTTTAACCTAGATTCTTCAATTCTGCCAATTATCCTGGGCGAAATGCCAGAGAATTAGTAGGAGAATTGACAGGGGAACTGAATAATCTAGGAGCAGAGGTTTGGGCGCATACGGCATGCGCGGTATTCAAACTCCCGTCCCCCCCTGCTCTGGTTCGTGCAGTAAGGCCCCCAAATAAGCAGTCTTCCCATGACTAGAACCAATGCATGGCAAACCGCAGACCAGAAAAGTGGTGTAATCAGATTTACGGGCGCCCGTGGCAGAACAACATTTTGGGCCGCGGATATATGGGGGGTGTACAGGTACAGTGGGGGAATGCTGGGACTTGTTGTCATGGAACTAAAAGTCCCAGAATTCCCATATTGTCCCTGTACACCCCCCAACATTTTACCCAGGGAACTAAGTCCCAGCATGCCCTCATTGTCAGTGTACACCCCCCTCTATCACCCAAGAAACGGTGATATGTGGAGGGTGTTCAGGGAAATTAAGAGGACATGCTGGGGCTACAGGGACTTGTAGTTCCCTGTATGAAATGAGGCTGTATTATTTACTATCCCCCTGAAAGTACTAGTAATACAATTTCTAAGCCCATCTTTAATATTAATTGGGCCCTGGGCAAGATTTTGCTGATGGACCCCTACAACCCTGCCCCCTCCATCACCTGCCCCCCTCCCCACCCCACTTCCTGACTGAGATACTTTTCCTCAAGCACTCGTTGACACCAAGTACCGATACTTTTTTTTATTAGTGTCATGTCTTCTAAAACAAATACATGCTTTTAGGACGTGGTGGAGCGCCACAGCTTTACAATACATTATACAGCAATGCAGAATGGCACCAGTGATAAAGGACTACAGATCCCGACAATACATTATACAGCAATGCAGAATAGCATATGAATTTGCTACATACTCTGTGCTGCCGCTTTGCTACTGGGTGCCGACCTGATGTTTTGGGTGGAGGATCACAGCAGGGGCACATGTGGAGGATGGCAGTATGGGCACATGTGGAGGATGGCAGTAGGGGCACATGTGGAGGATGGTAGGACGGGCCCATGTGGAGGATGGCAGGACGGGTACAGGTGGAGGATGGCAGGACGGGTACAGGTGGAGGATGGCAGTAGGGGCACCTGTGGAGGATGGCAGTAGGGGCACATGTGGAGGATGGCAGGATGGGCACATGTGGAGGATTGCAGGATGGGCACATGTGGAGGATGGCAGTAGGGGCACATGTGGAGGATGGCAGTAGGGGCACATGTGGAGGATGGCAGGACGGGCACATGTCACGTGGAGGGCCAGAAGCATGGAATGTTTTGGAAAATTTTACTGGGCCCTGATCTTACTAAGGTTGAGAACCACTGCCCTAGGTAAAACCCACATGTAATGCTGATTGTCCATGACTAAAATAACTGAAATCCAATGCATGAAAAGCAAAAAAGAGAAAAACAATTATGCGATACAAAAATAATTTTCTGTCATGACTTAGGATAGTCACATATAGTTATACCCATGATATATAAATATTACAGGCAGCCTCCCATCTTCCTGAGGAAGCTTTTAAGTGAAACGCGTTGAAGAATGGACCCACGGTGCATCGATGCAAGATTCTATAACCTATTTATGACAATATATGATGAACGTATTGATTTTTAGCAATATTTATTCATGATTATTAAATCATTGATGCCTAGAATGTGGCCGTGTGGTCCAGGGAGGCTATAGGCCTTTTGTGTTTTTAGATCATAATATTTGTAGGAAGCCAATATGAGTATGTAACCGAAGGGTATATTTAGTGACCCCTTTTTGTATTTATTATGTATGTGTATTCATTTGTACAATTAAAATTAATTTTTTTACAATGAAATATGTAATATGTGTTCCATGCCTAGAGTGACACTTTTAAAGCCCCATTTATTTTCTATTTTTTGCTTCAAAGATACCAGGGGTGTGGTGTCTTGTTTTTTCCCGGGTGGCTCAGAATCGCTTTTTGTATACAATGAATGAAAAGGGTGAGCAAGGAACAGTAAAGCTGGGAAGAAATACTTTACAGAGGTTCTAACCCTTACCAATTCTATCCGATACAAAACAAAATAGGAGAATTGTTTTTCTCCTAGGGTTAAAAGACACTCAGAAAAGCCCCTTCATGGACCAGGTAGACGAGGTATTTTGAAATAGAAATGGGCTTTCCTTTTTAAGGTCAAATTTCCGAAAAGCTTTGTGCTGGTGTCTGCTGTCAAAAAGATATAGATGCAGAAAGAAATATATTGCAGCTCAAGTTACACCAGATGATAAGTGGATATCATATAAAGCCAAAGAAGACATGTTCATCCCAGAGCTAAAGAGGCCCAGCCATAATATTATAAATCTTTAAGATGCCAATGACAGATTTATGTGATTTAGTGCTCTGTACAAGAAGCCATGCTCAGGATATATTTTGAAATTGTTTTAGGTAACAGGAATATGTATTTTCTCGGTTCCTGGAAAGCATCTTGCTAATACAATGTCTAGGTGACAAACCATCTCAGGATGATTTTTTTCAATTAAAATGCTTAGTCTAGAGGTAAAAGTTTGCCTCAGGATTTAAATACCAGAGTTGATGGAATCTTTTAGGCTGGGTTCACACTGTTGTGATGTGTTTGATACACGCATGTTGACCATAAACGTGCTCAGCCTATTCCATTCAGTAGGGTGTGCACAGAAAAGTACAAACACACATATGCATATACTGTGTGTA
The DNA here is from genome assembly GCF_000935625.1 of Nanorana parkeri. Taxonomy (NCBI): domain Eukaryota; kingdom Metazoa; phylum Chordata; class Amphibia; order Anura; family Dicroglossidae; genus Nanorana; species Nanorana parkeri. Next base: position 2,265,306 of record NW_017306390.1, read on the forward strand.
ATATAAATA
>NW_017306391.1:0-3979 GCF_000935625.1 Nanorana parkeri
AAAATTATTTTGATCGAAAATGAAAAGACTCACCTTTCCACAGGCTAACGAAGGGAAGGGGGAGGAGTCTGGTGATGTCTATGTCCGTGACGTCACCGGACTCCTCCCCCCTTCCCTTCGTTAGCCGACTGAGCCACTTGGGCCGGTGAGTTTGCCCAAGAAGCACCATGCTTCTGTCTTATCTTAAACTTATATATATGCACTATGTGGCTCTCCATTAACCCCCCCCCATCTCGCTCCCAGAAATGTGCCCATTGAAATTTACTGATATGTTGCAATCAGGTCCTTACATGAAATGGAATGGACAGGTGCTGCTACTTCAAATATTAAGCTAATACTTATGTTTAAATCACCCTTAGGGCTTTGCTGTTTTACTATACTATGTAAATACATTTGTAATCCAGCACGTTATTATTCTGAGTTGCCCCACTCAAGCGGCGGCCATATTGAGTGGGGCACGTAAGATTAATAACGTGCTGGATTAGTGTGATCCTAGTTCATGTTATTACTTCATTGCTGTGCTGTATGTGTATAGGCCAATGTAGTTGGTTCTGTATGTGCATTATAATTAATTGAAATTATTCAATAAATCGATTAAAAAAATTTAGATTAATCGAACATGAAAATTGTAATCATTACTAGCCCTAATAAAAACACAAGGACAAAAAGTCTACATTCCAGTTTCTGAGGGCTGTTTTTATTACTTTATTATCACATCATGCATGCTGTGATGATAAATAATAAAACAGTATCCTATAAAGTAAGTAAAAATGCCCAAAAGTGTTTTTTTTTGGTGTATTTTGTTGTGTTTCTTTGGACATTATTTTACATACATTGTATTTTTACATGTTAAAAACATATACCACAAAAAAAACAAAAAAACAAAACAAAATATACTCTGTTTAAACAACCAAAACACTTAATAGGCATCCAAAGCACTTAAAAGCCATAAAAAACCAACTCCAATTGCTCACCAAATTGTTTCCGAGGATGCCCTGTTTTGGGTACGTTTATCCACATCTGGTGGAGTTGTCCAACGGTCTCTGGGTTCTGGGACGAGGTTTTCGCCCTGATGAACTCTCTGGTCTCCGAGACGCTGACCAAAGACCCAGTCTTTGCTCTACTCAATTGTAAACCAGAAAATCTCCCCCGAAAGACCTTTAAGCTCTTCCTCTACATTCTCTCATCTGCTAAGAGAGAGATTGCACTAAATTGGCTCACAAAGTCTCTTCATGTCTCGCATGTGATCACCCATATTCACTGGATCATGGCCCAAGAGAAACGTACGGCGCAGCTTGAAAATAGTATGCACAAATTTGAAGCTATATGGTCCCCATGGATAAACGAATTCTTTGACTCACCCACCTCCTGTCGTCTATGCCACATGTGAGGTTATAGAGGTTATGGTTATAGCTGTAACCTTATACAGAGTGCTTCCTCCACTTAGTGTCACGGTCTGGAACCTTACCCCTTTCCCTCTTTCTTCCTCCTCCTGTGTGTTCCTTCAATGTCTTAGTGTCCTTATGTTGTCCGGAGTCCCCCCATGTCCTGTATGTCCCATGGATGCTAGTATCACACATCTACCATACCAGAGTCCCGATTTACTTGCCTGCTCCGGCTCTATGGATCAGTGAACTGTGTATTTATCAACCGACACAATGCCATCTGCGATCTTCATAAGATATCATCTGAACCCAACTGGGCAAAACTGTTCAGGGCTCCATTTACATGGCACATCGGGTGAAATTGTAAGATAGCTGATGGGTATTGAATAAGGGCAGTACCCAAGGGATGGACAGTAGGCTCCTCCACTAATGTGATACTTCTAATGCACTGTGTTTTGTGGTATGTGTATGACCTGGTCACAAAAGGCATCAGTTGTTACTATAACATGTTTATGACTGTTTGTATTGTAAATCTCAATAAAAACCATTTGAGAAAAAAAAAAGCCATAAAAAACAAAACCACCTTACACTAGCATTATTTCATCTTCCTGTCATTTTGTCATTGACCCAACGCGGTTAGCCAAAAATTAGCACATTTCTATAAAATTTCAGCAAAGCACAAACGGCCAATTTTGCTCATACAGTATCTGGATTTTACCGCAGTTCTGCCTCGTCCCAGTTTGTCTGTCTTGACCCTTGGCTGTTTTTTTTCCACCTTGAGCTTTGATCTTGAACTTGAGGTTTAACAGATAAGGAGCAATGGCTCCTTATCTGTTAAACTTCCCCTCTCTTAACCTAGTGTTAGCTCGTTTGTTTCCCTTTTCCTGCATCTACAGCTTTGTTTTCTCTCCTGCCCTGCTTTCCCCTGTATACTCAACATGCTCTTGGCCAGCCACTCTAGGTCAATTACTGTTTCCGATAAGCTCACAAGACAAACAGAAAGTGTACAATCAAGGCTTCCACCAGCTACTCATCATAAACAGTAGGGAAAAGTGTTTACACAAGGTTCTGGATTCAGGTAAAATCTTTATTTATTCAAGGCATAAAACCAGACATAGCAATCCCTTTAAATACAGTTTCATGTTGAGTCTTCCCCAGTCATTGTCATCATTAACCCAAGCGCTACATCCTTATAGTTCACTGCAGCTCAAACCCATCTGATTCATCAGTAAATATGAAGACGACGGGGCTCTCTTAAGACATTGCAGTGCACTATTTGCCATCTGTTTCAGACAAGACGTCCCACTGTCATCCATCCCTGTTTGTGCTATGTTTTTGATCTGTTCGTTAATTTATCCTCTGGCACCACCTTGGTTTAGGCTAAGTGCCACCTTTGGCTCAGGCTAAGTGCCACCTTTGGCTCATCTGCCATGTGAAATGATGATGGATAACGAAGCTAAAACAGCTGTATACATGTTTCAATGAAGCCTTCTATCATTTTGGTCCATACCTTTGCACTAAAGCAATGGTCTTGTATGCAAACTCAAGGAGAGAGTTGTAGAACACTGCCCACCATTGGTAAATGGCCTTTTTGGTATGTTTTCCTAGGTTCACCATAGCTGACCGATCACCCCGTCTTCAAACAAATAAATATATAGGACACTGGCTTTTGGTTTCTTCTCAGCTTTTCTCCATTAATGACTAGTTATCCTGAATGTAAAAAATTCCAAAAACAATAGAAAGGACTCTTCTAAATGTAAGAATAAGAATAGTTAGCAAGTCTTCAATTAATGTGTTGATTCTGTTTTCACCTAGAGCTGTGTACTCGGCAATCTATGCTAATACATAATGTGGGGTTTCTTCAAACCTTGACTGTGATGTCTATTTTATTGTCAGACTCACTGTCAGTCTGAAGGAAATTGTCAATAAACGTAGTGGTATGAATACTAACCACACACGGCTTTTTTTTAGCATAAGTACCTGGGAACACACACACATTATATATAACGTAATAATATATAAAGTGTATATATATATACAAGGAGTAGCCAGATTATTATGACCTCCCCATCAGTACTTCGTTGGGCCACTAGATGACTCTACGAGATGACTTTGTTGGGCCGCCTCGTGACTCCACGAGATGTTGAAAGGTGATGTGAGGAATCTGACACTGCACTGTTGCCCTTCTGTTGTCTTGTACCGGTCTTGCCACTCTCCGTTCTGCCCTAACATTGACTAATCGCTGACGGCCACAATTCGCAAGTTCAGACCCAGATTTTTGGCTGACAGTCCAGTCTTTGAACAGTTTACAACAGCTGCTCTTGAACATTTAACGAATTCTGCTGTGTTGCTGATACTCGCTCCATGGCTCCGAGCGACTTTCCCACGTTCAAAGGCTGTTAAATCGCGTTGTTTACCAATATCTTTAGAAAAAAATAACGTCTCCTGTCGTGGTAAACAACCTGCTTCCCTATTTATAATGGTCTGGACATCTAGCAACTTCAGTGCGAAATTATACCTAATTATAGCTAATTTGCCTACAAACGTCAGGTGGTCATAAGAATCTGGCCACTCAGTATATATATATATATATA
>NW_017306391.1:4010-8469 GCF_000935625.1 Nanorana parkeri
TATATATATATACACGATTTTATTACAAGATTTTACTCTTGCAGCCCTTTGTATATTTTCTCTTCTTTTGTTTGATGTCTCTTGCAGATGTGATCTGGCTACATAAGGTGCAGCCTTTTAGAATAGTAGAATCTCTGGGCAATGCTAACTGAAAGTTACACTACAGTGGCTTTTTTTATGCATTTATACTTCATGATCCTGTCTGACTGGTGAAAGATACAGAACCATTGACCTTGATACTCAATGACATAATCATGTACGCCTAAAGCAAAAAGGCATATTGACTATAGAAAACTAAAACTGCATTTCTGACAATTAACATCACATTTCTAATGTGTGTATATCATTTTATTTATGCAAAGATGCAAGCAAAATTATCTAGAGCTCCATTGATCATTCTGCAATTTAAGTGAATGAAAAAATGTATTGAACCTAAAGCAGATTAAAGAAAATAATGTTCTTGTTGTTGTTATATATTAGTATCTGGAAATACAAGTGGTGCTTGCATTACTGCTATAAACCATAAATATGCATGTATTTATGAGTTACGGAGGCTGTTTCTACTTTGCCAGTTTTGCTGTGAGAAATTGTTTTTGCTGGAATACCTGCAGAATCAAATTTCTTCCCTAATAGGTAAAAGTTTCTCTAGAGTCAGTTCATGTTTATGAGGAATAGCTGTTTCCATGCCTCTGGACCTCAAATCATTTATTCTTCAGTGGTCCCCAAACCAGCAAAGTGCAATACGTGTTTCTCTAAGAAACATATTAGGCAGTAAAGACATCACTTTCTGAGCTTGATGGCAAAGAGTGTACTTCTTTTCAGTTGAATATGCTGTAGGCACAATAAATCCCCTAAGCTAGCGTTTGTACTGCAAGCTTTAAAATTTCAAAGATGCACTGTGTAAAATTAATGTACCTCTTTGAAGCCCTGTGTTCAGCAACATTCTAAACTGTTGTTGTTTAATCTGGGATAGAAAACATGTACAGTATACACAGTAAAAAAAATAAAAAAACAGAAGCACAAGGGTGCACTGGCATAGTGTAGCAAGTCTCTTTAATGATAAAAAAAATAAATACAATGAGGGGAATTTATCAAAACTGGAGCAGACAAAATCTGGAGCAGTTTCCCAACTTTGGCAACCAATCAGCTTCTATCATTCATTTTCAAAGCTTAACTGAACAAACTGAAGAGATAAGCTGATTGGTTGCCATGGGCAACTACTCCAGATTTTGTCAGTTTTGAAAAAATTCCCCCAATGTATCCACTCAATTGTAAACTTTGTTCAGAAAGACATAGGAAAGCATCATGACCACCCGCAGAGCTGCCCGGATAGGATGAAACCATGGGGTGTATTGTGTGTTGAGAGCCAGAGATCCAGTAGATGGAGAGCATGCCGAAGCCAGAGCGCAAGTGCTTATCACTATCTTCCACTTTCTCTCTCCTTCCACCGACAATGCAATCTCTCCAGTGTAATCTAACAAGATACTGGAACAGAATAGCAGGAAAAGAAACATTGTATTTATTTTTATTATTAAACAGACTTGCTACACTATACCAGTGCATTCTTGTGCTTGGGTTTTTCAGTTTTTATTAGACATGTAAGCCAGCAAAACATTTGTTTTGTTTCAGATTTTTCTTTCTTTCAGGTTTCGGTTCCGAACGCTGTTTCGTTTCGTAATTCGGATATTTTGGAATTTCGATTTAGTTTCAGACAGAAAACAGTCGTGTCCATTTTAGTTTGATTTTGAATAAAATTCGGATTTGTTTGCATTTGGCCCCATTGGAATTTGGAGATTTCCAAATTCACGACACTTTGTCTGAATTTGCATTCGGAACAAAACAAAATTTACAAGTTTAGTTTTTATAAGTGCTCCTCTCTGTTCTTTCAAAAGCTGCAAGGTGAAGACTAGAGCATCTGTTCTCTGTATGTGGTTTCCTAAATATAGTTCATTCATTTATAGTGGTCTCTCAGAGAATACTCATCCTGTGCACAATACAGGAGCAGTATTTGTTTTAGTGTTGTTTCTGATATCTGTTTTTTTTAATAGTAGTACAAAATTATAACACTACAGAAAACAAGTTAAATCAATCCACAAATTGCTGATTTTATTCCACAAATGCTGCTAATAAACGTATAACAGAGTGTCCACTCATTTGCCTGAAAGGTATATTTCATTCAGAATTGCAAATTAAGTCTTGACATGTATACACTAGACTCATGAACCTGTTCAATACTTTCATTTTTCATCCAAGTAATGCTGTAGTAAACTGATCCAGTTGTGTGTTCTGGAGCTCAGCATTTGGTTCCAATGCGATTCCAATGCCCCATACCATGCAACGCAGCTACCCACCTGGTTCAACGCGAATAACACACTGTAACGTGCAACACACCTACCATATGTTAAGAGTGCGGGAGGTGTTAATGGCACCCCAAGCACACCTCCTGCCCACAATGCACTAGAATGCACTGCAATGCACGATACTGCAAAAAAGTATTGCATGCAACACACCTCCCGCACTGTTGACGCATGGCAGGAGTGCTGCGCATTGAACCATGTGATTCATGCATTGCACCAGTGTGAATGGGCCCTCAATGATTAAAAATGAGTTGGAATAAAAAAAACTGCCCATTTATTAGATTCTAAGAAGGTTAAATTAAAAACAGGTGACTCTTACCCATTTTTTCACTTGACAGATGACTACTTTAAATGGACATTCTTTAAAGCAAAATCTATTCATTTAGGAAAGCTATTGCAGTGTCATAGAATAAGAAGGCTTTCATTGCATTTCAAAGACTTCTCACAGAGTGACGATGGGTGACAATGGCAGTGCAAACATTGCTCTGTCATTGCCTTAGGACTCGTGCACACTGGTGACTGTAATTTTTCAGCAACTGAACAATGCCCCTCACTGCTATAGTATACAAATATGGAAAATAAAGGTTTTCTATGTGTCCTGTTTACAGGACAATGTGGGTGTGATGCGTGGTGTGAAAAAATGCAAACATGCTACTTTTTTCACAGCACACAGTATCTTACCGCAGGTCACTACACTGCGGTAACATTTCACAACTGAGCAGTAATTGTATACAGCATTTGAGACATTAAAAACACTTCAAACTGTTGCATATTCCAAAAGTGTTCCTGAGCACAAAGTATTGCCAAGATAACTCAGCTTCATACACTCAAGTCAGCTGAGCACTTCAGGGCTACTTAGCTGTGATCCATGAGCTGAGTTCTGTCCTCCAAACCTGCAACAGTTTAGAGACTGGGACAATTTAGAGACAATTTAGAGATAGAGTCTGGGTCAATTTAGAGAAGAGATGCTGAAGATTTGACGAGAGCGAGCGAGAAAGAGCGATGTTACATCCCCTTCATTACCAGACCATTTTTCAGTGCTGTAAAAGTTTGACTGAGGTAACAGTGTAACAAAATTAATTTAAGTCATTTTTAAAACAAATATACACTGAGTGGCCAGATTATTATGACCAGCTGACGTTTGTAGGCAAATTAGCTATAATTTTGCGCTGAAGTTGCTAGAGGGCCAGACCATTATAAATAGGGAAGCAGGTTGTTTACCACGACAGTAGAAGTGATTTTTTTCTGAACATATGGGTAAACAACGCGATTTAACAGCCTTTGAACGTGGGATAATTGTTGGCGCTCGGAGCCATGGAGGGAGTATCAGCAACACAGCAGAATTCGTTAAATGTTCAAGAGCAGCTGTTGTTAAAGTGTTTAAAGACTTAACTGTCAGCCAAAAATCTGGGTCTGAACGTGCAAATTATGTCCGTCAGCAACTAGTCAATGTTAGGGCAGAATGGAGAGTGGAAAGACTGGTACAAGACAACAGAAGGGCAACAGTGCATCAAATTACTGCAGATCTTAATCAGGGATCCTCTCAAATGATCTCTGAATGAACTGTTCGCCATACACTGAATCGTATGGGATATGGAAGCCGAAGGCCTGTTCGAACACCTTTGCTGTCTGCAGTTAACAAGATAAAACGTCTCCAATTCGCACAGGAACACAAGGATTGGACAGTCAAGCATTGGAAAAAAGTAATGCGGTCCGATGAATCACATTTCCAGTTACATCATGCAGACGGCAGAGTGAGACTTTGGCAGAAACAGCATGGAAGCATGCACCCCACATGCATGAGTACAACCCTTCAAGCTGGTGGGGCAGTGTTATGGTTTGGGGCATGTTTTCCTGGCATGATTTGGGCCCTTTAATTCATGTGGAACAACGTCTAAATAATCACAACATACCAAAGTATCGTTGCTGATCAAGTTCATCCTTTCATGTTGATGGCATATCCCAATGGAGATGGCTTCTTCCAACAAGACAATGCGCCATGCCACGGTGCTCGTATTGTGCAGGAGTGGTTTCAAGAACATACCTTGCTTAGGTGGCCCTCACAATCACCAGATCTCAATCCAATTGAGCATTTGTGGGAC
>NW_017306391.1:9674-19667 GCF_000935625.1 Nanorana parkeri
CTGACGTTTGTAGGCAAATTAGCTATAATTTTGCGCTGAAGTTGCTAGAGGGCCAGACCATTATAAATAGGGAAGCAGGTTGTTTACCACGACAGTAGAAGTGATTTTTTTCTGAATATATGGGTAAACAACGCGATTTCACAGCCTTTGAACGTGGGATAATTGTTGGCGCTCGGAGCCATGGAGGGAGTATCAGCAACACAGCAGAATTCGTTAAATGTTCAAGAGCAGCTGTTGTTAAAGTGTTTAAAGACTTAACTGTCAGCCAAAAATCTGGGTCTGAACGTGCAAATTATGTCCGTCAGCAACTAGTCAATGTTAGGGCAGAACGGAGAGTGGAAAGACTGGTACAAGACAACAGAAGGGCAACAGTGCATCAAATTACTGCAGATCTTAATCAGGGATCCTCTCAAATGATCTCTGAATGAACTGTTCGCCATACACTGAATCGTATGGGATATGGAAGCCGAAGGCCTGTTCGAACACCTTTGCTGTCTGCAGTTAACAAGATAAAACGTCTCCAATTCGCACAGGAACACAAGGATTGGACAGTCAAGCATTGGAAAAAAGTAATGCGGTCCGATGAATCACATTTCCAGTTGCATCATGCAGACGGCAGAGTGAGACTTTGGCAGAAACAGCATGGAAGCATGCACCCCACATGCATGAGTACAACCCTTCAAGCTGGTGGGGCAGTGTTATGGTTTGGGGCATGTTTTCCTGGCATGATTTGGGCCCTTTAATTCATGTGGAACAACGTCTAAATAATCACAACATACCAAAGTATCGTTGCTGATCAAGTTCATCCTTTCATGTTGATGGCATATCCCAATGGAGATGGCTTCTTCCAACAAGACAATGCGCCATGCCACGGTGCTCGTATTGTGCAGGAGTGGTTTCAAGAATTTACCTTGCTTAGGTGGCCCTCACAATCACCAGATCTCAATCCAATTGAGCATTTGTGGGACGAAGTTGAAAGAGCTATCAGGCAGCTGGTTCCACAACCATCAAATCTCAAAGAACTGGACAGTGCTATTCATCAGGCATGGTGTCAGATTCCTCGCATCACCTTTCAACATCTCGTGGAGTCAATGCCAAGAAGAAACGCCGCAGTATTGAAGGCAAAAGGTGGCCCAACGAAGTACTGATGGGGTGGCCATAATAATCTGGCCACTCAGTGTAGCTTTCTTTTGATGGTATTTAATGCTATATCTATATAAAGTAAAAAAGAGCAAAAAACTGGGGGGAAAATGTTCTCTTACTTTCTTTTATTAAACATGTATTAAAAAAAAGACAATCTGAAAACCCCCAAAATGACCCTTTTTAGAAAGTAGACATTCCAAGGTGATCTGATTTTTTTCCACAACTTTTTGTAAATGAAAAACATGCCAGTATTGAGGGGGTTAAAACATGAGTTTGGTAATGGTGCACAAGATACTATGCACTGTTAATGTACAGATGTGCAGGGTAGGGTTTGAGGTGAAGGGGTTAATGGAAGGGATTCAATAGAATGCAGATAACATAAGCAGGAGATGAGGAGGTAAAAGGGTTTAAAAATATTTGAGTCTTTCTTTTTTGCTGCTGCAGCTTGTTTGCACTGTGCAGTAATGAATGGATGAGTCATCCATTCTTACTTCCTTTACTTTCCCCTGCCTCTAATGTACACACACAACAAGAATGTACACATACTCCTGGAAAAAAGGAGCTGAAGACTGGCCATATATGTACAGTGGCCATATATGTACAGCAGATAGTTAAACATCTTTCCCCTATATCTTTAAATGTATATGTCCATTTAGTCTTCATAAATACTTTTGAATAGGTGCTGGGAACCACATTCACATCCATGTCCAGCATGCTTGTGTCTACAGAATCATAGTGCCTTCCTAAAATCTTCCATTGTAGTCACACATGCAGAAGCACTGTGCTCAGAAACTAGTACACTGTTTTTCACTACTCCCTCACAGCTCCACCCTAATGTCCTGACCAGATCCCCACCCAGCCTCTTCTACAGCTGTGAGCCCAGCTGCATATGATATGCCAGGCCAGACTGAGATGACCTGGAAGCACAAAAAAACAGTAGAAGCTGCTACTCAGAAGAGGCAGGGTTATGCAGTGTTTTGTAAGGTAAGAAAATACTTTGGAGCATAATAACAAAGTCCTTTGTTCTGAATACCCAATAGGATGCTGGTGCCTTTAGATCTCTTTAGTTAATTTAAATGTACATTATCTAACAGCTATTGTCTATTGTTCATAGAATAATGGCTTTATTGTATTCTTAGGCACAAACTTTGATAAAAAATAGATGAGAACTCGTCACCATGGAAGATGACATTAAAAGGTGTACCATGGAGATCATGTGAGTTTTTGTACCAGCTGTTTGTTGCTGTGAACAGAAATTAGTTACACCTGGCAATCTTTGGTTGCTTGAAGCACAAGAACAACACAGATGTCTGTATAATGCAGGAAACATTTAAAATCTTGCAGAAGAAAAGTCACGACAGGAAATCTGACTATGCTTCAAGACAAAAACAAATGCATTTACCTAAATGTATAGACATATCCCTGGATGATCTAGAAGTATACTAAACTAACTATATAAAAACACCATTTGAATTCTGTTAGATGTCTGTTTGCAAACTGATTGGATAAAGACAACTCAAGTGTAAATATAAAGTGCTTTAGAAGGATTTATTTATGATACAAAGCAGCGATTCTAGTATTTTCAAGCCTGAGACAAATGCTAAAATGATGTCTTCCCTCAAAAACAGTTGTTGTATCAACTTACAATCAATAATATGTTTACAATTAATTAACTCACCATATATTTATCTTTGCGCATAATACCAGCCTGACACACACAACCACCATCCTCCCCACAAAATAGCAATATTGCCTAACATAAAATCACCACAGCATAACATTTCAATACAAGCTAAGTGAAACGTACCATCAAAAAATGGTAGCTTAGCTGTGACTAATAAGATGCTCCAATTTGCCCTTGGTTTTCACTGTAGTTAAAGGTCATGTTGGCATTTTCTTATGTCTTGCAGGTGCTGATATTAAAATGTATTAAGCTTCATTTGACTGGCAAGTCTCATTGGTTTGTAGATGACATACTACATAGCTCTTCCATCTAACAACTTTTTGTTCATATCCCCTTAACCACTTGCGATTTTGTGCCCATATTATCCTCCCTGGTATTTTAGGTAATTTCCTTAGAGTGGGACAGTGGCAAATTAGCAGCTCAGTACCTTTCACTTGTCATTTTTTATTCCTGTGCCCAACCCACACACAACAACAGGCTAACCATCAACACAGCTTGCAAATAACAGTACTAAAGGTTTGCACTGCATTTTGGGAGCTAATTTTTTCCAGGTCTTAGCTACCCAGCTGAGAAAGTAGAAAGTCAAACTTTTCCATGAGTTCCATGTGACAGGTAGAAGCACAGAACACTATCAACCCTCTGGGAAATGGGTTGTAGCCTTTCTAAAACTACTATTACTATTAAGATAAAAAGCCAACTTAGTTTAGTTATCTTATAAATGTGTAAAACATTGTAGCAGTGATTAAATGATGCTGTACACAGACTTGTCCCAACCTGATTCTACTATAATCACTTGGGCAACCCTTAAAAACAGTACCCTCAAAGGAGGGGTACTAGCTGACTGTCTTCAAAATTTAGGTGTGAGGCATTAAGATACATGTAACAGAAAAGTAGTTTGAATTTTGTATACTGACGAATGGGTTGGTTCTTGTATTGAAACAGAATTTTCCAAGGGTCAGGAGGAAGAACTACTATGATATATGTAATATAATACACTATGATATGTGTAATAAAAGAGAAGACTGTCTTCTAAAAGCCTTGAACAATTGAATGGAGCTGGCATTATCTGCCAGGTATTCCTTTGACTTCGTATTGGAACTTTGCTTTCTCTGGTTCTTAAAAGGGTAAATGTTATACAAAGCTTGGTAATCGTGTAGACACTGCAATTTTTGGATTAGGAAACATAAAATTATCCTTTGTTTTAGTCTTTTTAATCTTCCTGAGACCAAAGGGATTTTACTAGTAACATCCTGCATTTATTTCTAAACTTAAGATTGAGCTGCATGACTGAACTTCCTTCTGAAGCTTAACCACTTGTCCAATCAGATTCACTATTAAATGTTTGTGAGTTTCTTACAAAACGGGAAGGGAAATATTCTTGTCATCTTTAAATTAGGTTTTCAGATCAAGACAGATTTGTTGAGGCTCCAGCTATTAGCCTTGTGGAGTGCTATATCTAGTGATATGGAAATATGAACTGAAGTATACTCCAATAAAGTTATGAGAAGAAAATTTGTAACATCCTAAAGCAACTGATGGTTGCCAACATTTACACTGTCCATTCTAAAGTAACCTGGCAGGACAAGGAGATTAGCATGTGTAATCTTTTAGCACAGGGTTAAAAGATTCCCATACATTTACTACCTGCTTTTTTTATTATTATTATTAATCTGTAATAAGTCACCATGGAGCAACGAGATGATAAATATAGAAAACCATCCATACATAGGTTAAAGTATAAGTTTCATTTTGACAATAAATGTTAGCTAGCTTAAGTTCCAAAACCCCCTAATAATTATGAATCTGACTAACTGATCCTTTTGCTCTAATTCTTCAGTAAAATTTAAGGAACTAAGAAAACATAACAGCCCCAAATGATTCACTATATTGATAATTACAAAAGAACAAACTTGGGAAGCTATTTAACAAAAGCCCTTCTAGAGAGACAATTTTAGATTTTTTTTTTCTCGAAAATAGACTATATCACACTTCAAGTAGTGTAATTCTTAAAAAATTTCATTTCTTTTAGCGAAAAAAACCCTAGGCCCTTAAACTGATAACTAGGGATGTCCCGATACCAATACTAGTACCGGTATCGCGGCCGATACAGGGCATTTTCAGAATTACTTGTACTCCTGAAAATGCCCCGATGCATAGATCAGATACCTGCCCTTTAAAAAAAATTTAACTAGCTTCGGCCATTGACCCCCATAGCCCCTCCCCCGGAATACCTCTCCACCAAACGCAGGCTCCCTCTCCGGACGGAAGTGTGACAGCATGGTGGGCGGTAAGTGTTCTGTGTGGACAATCTCTTCTCCCTGCTGGTGCTGGCTGCAGAGCTCTGTGTCCCTTTCACAGACCTCTGTAGCCAGCACGAGAAGAGAGAAGAGACTCCGGCTGTGAGTTCCCCCGCTGTACATTAGCTGCTGCTCCTCCGTCCTTCCGTGTCCGTCCTTTTCAACTTGATGAAGCTGTTTCCTTTTGGTGATATATCGCAATGTTTGAGATGACCATGCTCCTTATGTGTAATGCAGTCACCCGACGTACACAGCAGTTTTCACTCTCAATGAAAGAAGAGAATGTCTGTTCAGTGTGCTCAAGGGGAGGAGAGGAGAGAAGCTGTAAATCTTGCCTTCACACAGAATGCACCTTCTCGTCTTTCATTGAGAGGGAAAACTTCTGTGTACCTCTGGTGAGGGCATGATTAAACACATAAGGAGCATGGACATCTTACACTGAGATATATTACCAAAAGCAAACAGTTTCATCAAGTAGAAAAGGAATGGACACTTGTAACAATAGCCAGCCTGCTATTGGATATTTTAAATTGCAATAGCCAATAGCAGGCTGGCTATTGTACCCGCCCATTGCCTGCTGTCAATCAGCAGAGAGGACCTGATTGACAACTTTGTCTTCAGTTCCCTCCTTTGCTGATTGACAGCAGGCAGTGGGTGGGTACAATAGCCAGCCTGCTATTGCAATTTAGAATATCCAATAGCAGACTGGCTATTGCTCCCAGCCACTGCATTTACATTCAGTGAATCCAGTGAAGTAGAAAGGTGACACTAAAGGTCTAAAAGACCCCTAATGTCACCTTAAAGAGAACCTGTCACCTCCAATGCACGCATCACTGGTGAGAAACTGCCCTAGTATTGTTTTAGAAAAAATGTCACCTGTCCCTTTAACCACTTCAAGACCAGGTGTTTAGACCCCCTTCCTGGCCAAGGGGGGGACGGGACCGATCGGCACCCCATACATGTGATCCGCCGGCTCTACAGCCGGCGGATCGCTTGTATGGTGACAGGCATCGCTGCCTGTTTTAACATTTCGGCCATTTCCCGCTCGCGCGCGCCACTCGTGGGGCGTGTCTGAGCGGACGTCTAAAGACGCCCGCTCAGATCTAGAGAGCTCGGGCCAGCCGTTTTTTTACTACGGCCGGCCCGGAGGTGATTAAGAAAAAGTATTGGTAATTGGTATCGGCAAGTACATGAGGGACAGTACTTGTACTTGGTCTTGAAAAAGTGGTGGACATCCCTACTGATAACCCATTGATAAGTTACAGATTAGTAAAAGTCAAGACATTTGGCCAGAAACAAGGTATCATTTAGTGCTCTCAGGGTGTCAGGGAAAAGAAAAAAAGACACCAGACAATGCCCTCAACAGCGGTTTAACAGCAAACACAAAACAGTCAAATATAATGAAATTCCCATAGCTTCCTGAATCCTCTAGTGATCAAGTAGAAGAATACTGGTAATTAAACAAAAATAACCTAGGCAAGTTAGGTGGATACCTATCTAAAGAGGAGCAAAGAACATATTTCATATTTCCAGTGCATCAGCAACACAGCAGGAGCAGAGGACTTTGGTCCCTTTCTTTTCATTCATAGAGGTAGTAGCTAGCATTGGGAAATGGTATAGTAAGAGACGATAAACATCCTTGGGATTGATGTTCTGTTTCTTAGCATCTAACCTCTGCCATGTTCAAGCCAAGTGTTTTCTTTAAGCAAAACAGCAGACTTTAAGCGGTTCAAACATTTACTTACAGTGCCACCTGCTTGCTAAAATGGGACATTTGAAATAGTCACATCAATAGTTCATATTTTACTTCTTTTTTTTGGGGGGGGGGAGAGCTATCATTAATATAAAATAAAGCATAAACAAGACTCAAATCTCTTTTAAATACATATTCACAACCTTGACCCGAGCGACAAAGGCAACAAAATCATTTAATGGGTGAAATATCTACCTGTTCATGGATAGCTTCACAGTGTAATACTGGTTCTCACAGAAACAATTGCCGCACAATTCCCGATTTGACTTCGGGAATAAACAGTATCCACCTTGTAATATCAATCATTTCTGCGGCAATTGTTTCTGTGAGAACCAGTATCAAGTTGCAGCGGGCCTTTTTTGCCTGCACCGACAGGAGGGATGGGGTGCTTTTATGAGTTTAGCTTCACAGTGTAGTTACATTCTTTGCAAGGTAAGGATAAAATCTGGAACTAGAAATATAATTTAATTTGACAACAACACTTCTCTCTATATATACACAAAGAGAAAAAAGTTTCAGGACATCATAGACAACTGACTTAGTAACAGAACTAATAAATGCATCTTAGGCAAAAGAAGATAACCAAAGAATAATGTGCTTCCAGTAAATACAGAAAGCTGTATCTGCCTAATGAAAATGCGACGTTTTGAACAGACATGTTGCTGAAAAAAGAGTTCATAACAGTTCCAGTCATTTGCAATCTGAAGGAACCACAGGACTGAAGTCCAACCTATTTTCAATGCTGTGTGAAAATCACTAAAGCAAGGCATCTTAATGTTTTATATATATTTCCTGTGAGATGGGTTGAAGTTTTGTAGTTTGCAAAGTTACTTTTTCTTTTATTTATTTTCTTCTGATGGTTTGTTGTAAATAACAAGGTTTGTTTGATTGCACACTAAAAATATTATGGGCCATGTCTTGTGTTCCTCATTAGGTATAAACTTCAAAAGGACACAGTTAGCCAAAAATGCAAATATATAACATTTATGCATAAGCACACACAGCCTCGGTAACCAGCAAAGTAAACTCATTTAAAGCCCGTTTTTTTGTATTTCTTTAAGCATGTCAGTTTTTTCTATTTTACCTGTTCAAAAAGTAAAAACAAAAAGAACAAAAAAAAGAAATAAACATTCTCACTCATCATGTCGATATATAAATACTGGTAAGGTATGAAATAAGGTGTGTCTACATCCAGGGTATTTAAAGAAATCATGTATACAGATCAACAGGAACATATAGTAGTGGCATTAATAATCTCTGCACCTTATTTTTTTTATCTAGTTAAGTGGTTAGGGGCAAAGTCCAGGCATAGTCCATTGTAATAGCTTATTACAATGGACCAAACAATGGAAAGCATCATAATCCCTCCACTGCTCAGCTGTACTACTCCAAAACCTATGCTACACCCCCACTGTCATATCATGAAAAGAGCCCGTTTTTTTGTATTTTTTTAAGCATGTCAGTTTTTTCTATTTTTCCTGTTCACAATGCTTAACAGTAAAAACAAAAAGAACAAAAAAAAGAAATAAACATTCTCACTCATCATGTCGATATATAAATACTGGTAAGGTATGAAATAAGGTGTGTCTACATCCAGGGTATTTAAAGAAATCATGTATACAGATCAACAGGAACATATAGTAGTGGCATTAATAATCTCTGCACCTTATTTTTTTTATCTAGTTAAGTGGTTAGGGGCAAAGTCCAGGCATAGTCCATTGTAATAGCTTATTACAATGGACCAAACAATGGAAAGCATCATAATCCCTCCACTGCTCAGCTGTACTACTCCAAAACCTATGCTACACCCCCACTGTCATATCATGAAAAAAGCAGTTCTCTAGTGTTGGAAATTATATTCAAGGAACATAAAACAATGTCAATATCAAATTTAAATAAAACCTACCATATATAGGCACATTTGACACTAGTGAATGTCTTTGTTGCATCTAGTGTCAGTATGGCTCTACTACTGGAGTATAGATATTAAAGTGACACTAAACTCAGGAAGTAAATCTTAAAAATGCATTCCAGTACCTTAACTATTAACACAAATGTATCTCTGAATTGGTGCTGACACTCTCCTTCCTTCTGGAGGGTGACTAGTTTTGTTCTCCATGGTCCCTGGGTGTTTTGTAAAGTAGCCACTGCACCAAGCTTGCTCCCGTGATGGACTATAATCTCAATACAAATTAGTAAACTAAACATGAGAATGTAGTCCATCACAGGAGTGAGCTTGGAGCAGTGGCTACTTTACAACACACAGAGGGACCATGGGGAACAAAAATAGCCAACCTTCAGAAGGAAGGACATTCCTGATTAAGCCCATGCAGTTGTGAAACACGTTGAAGAAAGGGTCCGCTTTGGACTATATTAAAATTACAAATTTAAGGTTATGGACTAGTGTGAATATATGAGAATGATATACAGTATATACATACACACAATGTGGGACCCTATATTTTTGACACTTATTTTTTATCTAGCAGTAAAAAGCCAGACCTTATTGCTGGGAGCAGTATTCACAACAGATCTAAAAGCTATAGGAAGGCTTGCACTACCAAAAGAAACTTCGTACCAATTGGCAAAATATTTTTAGTATAGCTTGTAAAATTCTTTTTTGCAGTACCACACTGTATTGTCTTAAAAGTTTAATAAAATGCCAAAATAGAGTGCAACAAACCCCAGACATATAGCACAGTGGCTGAGGAATATACAAGCAGCTTGATTGGGCTGCAATGAAAGAGGCAGAGATGAGGCTATTTTTATCATTCAAAAAATCAGAGTCTATTTCAGAGTCAGCCGCCTGAAATACTCAGACTAACAACTTTTAACCCAACTGTTAAGGACAAATAAAATCTATAAAGTGTATATTTTTCAGATATTTTTCACATTAGAATAGAAGGAAATTTGGGCACACTGCAAACACTCGTAGACCTCATTTGCTAAACTACATATCTTTTGCAGCTTTTAAGGACAAAAAACACTTGTGGCACAATAATTAAAGTGTATTTTATTAGTAAAAAGATCATGGCATGTGTAAGCTGTGTATACAGTGAGTAGGCTTAGGTGGTATTTAACCATTCCCTTTTTAAACCCCCCCCCACCCCCCCACA
>NW_017306391.1:20301-23759 GCF_000935625.1 Nanorana parkeri
ATCTCAATGCCCACAGGTGTCCCAGGTGTTTCACAATACTAGCAATGCCCACGGAAAGAGGCATGCGCCAAATATGTTCAGTCTCCACCGTTGTTCAACACCTATACAGGTGAAGCATTTGAAGGTATTTGTGCAGGTATTGTAATTCCAGCATATGAATATGAGATCATATAGAAAATGAGCTATCCATATGAATGGGTTTTGCTCACAGACTATGTGCAAGAGCTCAACCACTTACTTAATGAAAGAACAGAAAAGTGCAGGAAGTCCCTATTAAAACAGACACTTAAAAAGACAATACGCATGGATGTAAGCAACAAAGGGCAGGAGGATCGTGAAAATCAACTGGATGGTGCTGCAAATAGTCAATAAAGCAAAACCATTGGAAAGAATATTGAAAAAATGCCAATTACTTGGTGGTGGTGGGGGACTGTGTAAGATTATGGAAGAGAGCAAGGTCAAGAAGAGGAAAGGGAGAAGAAGAACATGGTGGATGGATGACAATCAGGAAATGACAGGCAGCTGTGACATAAGGTCAAATATTAACCTTGCAAAAGGCAAGGTGAGGGGGATTTATCAAAACTGGAGCAGACAAAATCTGGAACATTTACCTATAGTAACCAATCAGCTTCTCTTATCATTTTGTTCAGTTAAACTTTGAAAATAAAAGAAGCTGATTGTTTGCCATGGGCAACTGCTCCAGATGTTGTCTGCTCCTGATTTGATAACTTCCCCTCCAGGTCTTTGGAGTTCACCAAAGACCGCAAGAGGTCATGGTAGCAGTGATGGTAAATAGTGGATTACTCCAAAACAGATTAAAAGAGAACAAGGGAGTAAGTGTTTTTCCCCATAGTTTTCTTAAGGGTCACAGGAGGACATATAATAGCGTCCTCCCGTGACCCAAAGCTCAGTATATTGTGAGCTACAGCTCGCGGTATACAGAGACCGCCGCAGCCAGGACGGATCTCTACAATGCTGTTGAGATCCACTCAGCTGCGTGAAAGACAGCTGGCTCTGCCTATCTAGAGGCACAGCAAGATGTGCCCGCCCCCTCTCTCGCCCGTTCCTCCAGTCAGCGCTGGAGGATTAGAGCGGGGAGGGGGGAATCCCTGCAGGGAGCGGTGAGTGACACTCACCACTCTCTGTAGGGAGATGATCGAGAAGTGAGCGAGCGACAGTATGTGTTCGCTCACTTCCCAATCTATTGGGCCGACGTGTGACAGTTTAATTGTCACACGTCGGCTCGCACTATGAGGATGAGTGACTTTCACTCACCTCATAGTTCTCCTTTAAAGATTAACTGATTTTTCAAGAATGTTATTAAATGGCAACGTATAGAAATTGAGAAACACCCCTTCAGAAGATCGACTTCCCCTCTTGCAGTTATTTTGAGAGAGTACAAACTTAGGTGGCTTGTCTGGGGCATGGTTAAATGATGCAGGAGGGAGTCCTTAATGTAGTCCAAAGGCAGTTGGGCCAGAAATGAGGATGATAGGTCAGGTAAACAACTACCATCATAGTATTTACTGAGTTCTCAGAATATGAGGTTGGGATTAAAGGAATACAAAGTATTTTTTAAATGGTATATTATTAACACTAGCCCTTTATGCATGTAACAACGATGAAAAAAAAACGATTTATTAACAGTCGTCCTTTTATTAAAAAGGCATTATATCATTATAATGCATTTAAAAAAAGTTTGTGGCCTCATTTAACAACACATGCACATAGGCTAAATATGAAGCAACTCTACTTTTCCACAGTAGACTATTTTGTTAAAGTTTACTTAGTACACAGCTAGATGCATGGGGAGATAGAGATAGGTATATAGACAGAAAGATAGACTGACAGGGCTGATATGGGAATATTTTTCCACTGTAACAGCACCTTGCTGCGAAAGCCGGCTCGGTACTGTTCTGAGTCTGCATAAAACTCACTATTCTACTTCTACCTGTAGAGATCAAGTGCTGTAATTGCTTTTAATGCAGTAGAAGTCATAGTGCAGGGTATTGATCCTGGCAGAAACAAAACAATACAAGAACCCAGCCAGCTGATTTATTCAGCTTTGCTTGCTTTCCTTCTTATTATTTTCAGTTTAAAATGTTGCACTTATTTGAGTCATGATTTATAGTTTTTACTATTCAGTTTAACCAAGAAGTTTTGAATATAAAATATAATTCAGTTTTGCAAATTGGAATTGTTAGAGGGTATTTTATTATTCTGAATATTTTAACAAACCACCCAACCAGCTCCTCTGTATTACAACAAACAATGTTTTAATCCTTCCTTGGTTTGAAAGTAATTATTTGGAGTGAGCAAATATTACAAAAACACATATGTACTCTGCGTGTCTGTGTGTATATGTATGTATGTATGTATGTATGTATGTATATATATATAGCAGATCGTACGTTTTTTTAATTACCTTACAATCATCACAAGACAAAAGTCTTGCGATGGTTGTAAGGTGTGTGCCCAGCATAAGAAAGGAGCCCCACCCTAGAACCAGACTGTGTGTCTGGTGGACTAGGGAGCAGATCGCCTGTGTGGCAAAAAAGAGCAGCCTGTGTGGCAATCCACCTGTGTGGCAAAAGAGCAGCCTGTGTGGAAAGAGGACAAAGGACAAGCCTGTGTGGCTAGAGTTTTGAATACAGCCTGTGTGGCCAGACGTTTTTGTTAACCACTCGCCGTCCGCCCGTTGCAAAAAAACGGACGCACGGCACAGTCACATTGGCGGGTTGCCGTAACTAGACGGCATTTTTTGTCTGCTCGCACGAGCAGAAAAAAACCATCCGATGTAAAGAGCCGTTATCGGCTGTTTCACATACACACGATCAGCGGCTCTATAGCATGCCGATCGTGTCTATGTGCTGGCTGCGCAGATCTCTGCTTCATCAGCTTCTTTGGGGGTCCCCAGGTGACATTAGGGGTCTTAGAGACCCCTAATGTCTCCATAAAGAGGACCTGTCAGGACTTATTATATAGGGGGATTGGTATCCCCTATGTAATAGCAGTGACTAAGTGTAAAAAAACATAAAAAGTAAAAAAAATAAAAATAAAAGTCACATGTAAAAAAAGTTAAAAAAAACCCAAAAAATGTTTAAGTCCCCCACCCCCATGTTTACGCACATATAAAACGTACATACGTGTCCGTGGTACCAGCACGTGAAAATGACAATTGCGCTACACATGTTACATATCGCCGCGAACGTCAGAGTGTGAACAATAATTTTAGGGCCATCAATTACTGATAACACTAAACTGATGAGCGGTAAAAGCTTTGAAAACTTCACCTATAGCCAATTTTGGGTATTGTAGCACGGAATTTTAAAGGAGAACTATGGGGTCAGTGTTTTTCCCCATAGTTCTCCTTGGGGTAACGGGAGGACAAAAACTAGCGTCCTCCCGCTACCCTAAGCTCAGTATACCGCGAGCTACAGCTTGCGGTATACTGAGAC
>NW_017306391.1:23834-25193 GCF_000935625.1 Nanorana parkeri
CGGCCCGGTACCATTTGATCCATGGATCGGTACTGGTCCGCGGCCCGGGGACCACTGGGTTAAAGGACCTACCTGAAGAGGGTGAGACGGGAAAATGTTTTTTTTGATTTAAGAAAACTGTGCTTTGTGTTTGGAAACCCCTGCGAGGGAACACCTGTGTGGACGTTTCTAACAATTTTCGAGTTAAAGGAGAACTATGAGGGGATAATAAAGATAAGCCTTTTTTACTATTTCTTCACTCATAAGTTGCATACGTATTTTCTAATTTGACTAAAATAATTGCCAGTAGTGCTTTACTAGAAAATACTTTGTGTCTTCTACAAAAATCTTCTCTTCATGTTTAGCTATTTGTTATTTTATTTACGCTTCCTGTGGTGCATGCACAGTGCAATGTACACTCCTGGTATCTATAAGCTACCACAGAGTGGAGCAGATTGTCTAGATAATGCAAGTGCATCATGAAGGCTTGGTAGGTGCATAACTAACTCCCTAAGTCCCTGTTCAAACCATCGTGTTCACAGAATGTGTCCAAAACATGCAATGCTTTTGCAATGCCATTACCAGTTAATGGCATGCCAAAACGCGACTGGGAAAATGCTCGGTTTTACCATGCATTCGCATGTGTGAAAACGTGCACAAATTCACAGGAAAAAACACAATACAAGTAGCAGATTTTGCTACATAATCTACTTTTCCCACGTTTGGCACACGTGCAGCACCCATTGAAATCAATGGGGGGACACGCTAAATGCAGGAAACAAATGCCCATGAATGCGTGTCACTCTGACATGCATTTCCACTATATGATGGTGTTAATGGGGACTAAGGCCATTGAAAAAGATGCCGGCAGTGGAAGAGGACAGACCAATTCCAAATTTAGCGTGCCCCGTCTGCTTCTTGTCTTAGGTACGTCCAAGAAAGCTATGTTAGGAAATGGTATATGTCTATGTGGAACTAATTATGTAGGATAGCTATATAATACAAACCTAATGTTTGGCCTTCTCCTCACATACCCTAGTTATAATACAGACCTTAGATAGCAACATATCTGGCATGTTAGTTGCTGGAGAAGTTGTTATTAGCACAAGGGTTTTGGGGCTGAAAACAAGTTTTAATTTAAATGTGTTATGCTATGCACTTGACCAATAATTGAAACCTCTGACCCAAATACAGACAAAACGTTTTATCAATTTTTGGATAGAATGGTAAAGAGTTTAGAACTTCTGTCAGGTTTAAACGCTGTTTGTCTCTCAATTGTGTATCATGTGTAAGACTTATTGATTAATTTAAAAGTGAAGGTTGACCCTAGCATTATTCAATCACAATGAAACAGCAATAATACACATTGGCAGGAACAGG
>NW_017306391.1:25264-34537 GCF_000935625.1 Nanorana parkeri
ATATATATATATAGTGGTCTCCTAGTTTCTGGTCTCAAACCTCCTTTTTTAATGGGTTTAGAAAACACAGTTGCCAGCAGCACAGCCTGTTTTATTTTAGCTGTATCATCACTTCGGAATGACAGTTGGGACAGGGACCAGGAGAATTCAAAGCACTGCAGCCTCAAAACATGGCAGACACTATTGGCAACAATAAAATTGTAAATTTAATATTAAAATACATCATTAGCATTAACATTACAAAATACATATAATTTATTGTTCAAAGACGGAGTATCATTTTCCCTCTTATCTGTCAACACTTCCCTACCTATGTATGCACCATCCACTAATTAGCAGCACCGTGTCCCTGTCACTGCTTCCTATATGCATGCACTATCCACTGCTCAGTAGCACAATGAGGCTGATACACTAAAGGGGAAGATTGGCTTAAATTATCTAATCACGTGAAAAACAAAATGTTTATTCATTTTATCTGAGCATGATTGGGTATTCAGTGAACACAGCTAAAATGTATTGAGTGAAGATTCTCAACTAATTTAGTAAATCGCCCTTATTGTCTCTGTCACTGCTGCCAACCCTTTCTATACTTATATAACAACCGTTGCTCAACAGCATATTGTCCTTGTCATTGCTGTCTGCAACTATTTATAAATAGAAGTACCATCCACTATCCCTGCCACTGCTGTCTTTAACAATTCCTATATAAATGCATCATTTACTCCTCAGCAGCAGAATGTGCTTATCACTGCTGTCAGCTTTTCCTATACCTATAAAACAACCACTGCTTAGCAGCACAGAGTCCCAACCACTGCTGCCCATCACTATTTCTTATACATATGTACAGCCTTTTGTTAAATGTCCCACTCACTGCTGTCTGTCTCTGCTTTCTGTGCACATCTAACATCCACTGCTCCATAGCATCTCTTCCCTGCTACTGTGTCTGTCATAATTTGCTAGTGGGAACGAGGTTAGTGTCTTAGCTACCATGTGTGCACTAAAGTCTATAGTTTCCTTTGGGAAAGCGTGTGACGTGGTGATATTAAGGGCAGTTGATTGTGGGAGACAGGAGAAGAGCATTGTCACCCCATATCACAAAGTGCCTAAACATGAGTCTTTATATCGGTAAAATCAGCTGTTATTTTCATGAAAGCTAGTGAATAAAAAGAAAACAATCTTTCCAAGTGATATTATGTCATAGCTTATATGTGATTTTTGTGGTTGGGTTTACATCTACTTTAACAAACTATGCTTGAGCTTTTTGAATTGCAGCACTGGGTTATATTTTCTTATGTGGACTGACTGTGTGCACTGATCAGCACACCCAAAAAATCATTTCAAGAACCATGATCTGTCTACAACAGCTGTTTGATAGCTAGCTCTACAGACATCAACAACTTAGCTACTTTTTTTTTCTACATATTAACGTGACACTAAACTCAGTAATTAAATCTTAAAAATGCATTCAAGTACCTGAACTACTAACAAAAATGTAGCATATTTGTTCTCAAATCCTTTCTGAATTGGTGCTGACCCTGTTTCCTTCTGGAGGGTGGCTACTTTTCATTCCAATGGCTCCTGAGTGTTGTAAAGTAGCCACCACTCCAAGCTCCCTTCCCTGATGGACTATAACTTCACTAAAAGTGAGATTGTAGTCCATCACGGTAGTGAGCTTGGAGCAGTGGCTACTTTACAACACACACAGGGACCATGGGGAACAAAAGTAGCCACCCTCCAGGAAGGACAGTGTTAGCATGGATTCAGAGAGGATTTGAGAATCTACAGTCCTTACTAAATACTTTGAAAAAAAAAATGTAAAAAACACTGTGCACCCAAAACACCATACACCTTCATCCAGAGTGCACTACAGCCCCTGCCGTTATCCCCATATACCAAAAAGGTTTTTTTTCTTAGTTATATGTATTTAAAACAAATGTATTGATTTTGACAGTAACATCTGCAGTGTGTGTGTAAGTATGCAGAATTCACTGGTGTGGATCTTCTAGCTACATTGTAAGTGATAGCAACTAAGAGAAGGTATGCTTACACAAGAAGTGTAGGTTGACAGCTGGTACATAGTAGAGCAAAGCACTAGGATACAGGTTGGACCTAGAGGGCTGGAACTGCTGAGTAAGACCCATACTGGAGCATTCTGAAAGAAGATGTTCCCGGAAACTAGGTCAGTATTACACAATAACAGAGAATACCTGGTAGTAGGATAAGGACTCTCTGAAGTAGGAGGATGAGCATCAGGACTTTCTGGAGTATGAGGATGGATTCAAGTAATGTAGAATCTCCCAGGGCACAAAGTCTAAGAGCCACCTGGTATTCGCCAGGGTTCCCCTCACAGGGGTTTGGGCTTATCCTGCCCTAGCACTATGGACCACAAGTCAAATGACATCAGGAAAAGTCCAAAGGTCAGAGCTGTCTGAGCACATATGATGAGGATACAAGCCAGAAGTCAGGGCAAGAAGCAAATAATGGTAACCAGGATACACCCCAGAGGTCAGGGCAGGCAGTGGACAAGGATAACCAGGAACAATCTAGAGGTCAGGACAGGTGGTGGACATGGATAAAAAAGGACTAGTCAAAAGTCAGAACACAGGAATCAAAGGAAAGGTGCAGGCTGGATAGCAGGGAGGCTCACCAGTAGCTGGCAAGCAAAATTATTAATTAGGCAGCAAGCTGGGAGCTGCACTATGTTTAACTGCTTGAGTCATGTTACAACCCCATTCTATCCAAGCCATTTTTTCAGGTTTTCAGTGCTATGATAATTTGACTGAAAATTACCCAGTCATGCAACACTGTATCTAAATTATGTATCATTGTTTAAAACATATTTTTGGTATGGTATATGCTTATCACATATGCCTACTGCCTATCACATTTCTTGAGGCCCTAAATGCCAGGACAGTACAAACACCCTCAACAATTACCTCTTTTTAGTGTACACATATACATGTATAATAATAACAGTGTAACTGGCTCAGTGTGGCGGCGGGAAAAAAAATGCCTTTTATTTTTACACAATTGTTTAGAAAAAAAAGTAGATGAAATCAGATTTCTTTTTTTAAGTTGTCATTTGAATAGGATATTTCTTACACACATAATGGGCATACAAAGAATTACACCCCAGAATACATTCTGCTACTCTTCCCGAGTATGGTAATACCAGAGATTGTTTGGCAACCTATCCACATGGGTGGGGAGCAAAATCCAAGGAGCACATTCAGGCTTTCAAAGGGTATAAATTACACATCTGATTTTCTCACTACCTATCACATTTTTGGAGGTCATGAAGTGCCAGGAGAGTAGGAACACCCACAAAATGGCTGGTACTGGTGGTAATCAGGCACTGGTTATGGATGGGACTGGTAATGGCTGTACAGGCACTGCTACTTGAAGACACAGGCACAGGCTTTACAGGTACTGATTTTGGCTGGCACTGGTACTGGATGACACTGGTACTGGATGACACTGGTACTGAATGAAACTGGTTCTGCCTGGCACTGGGTGACACTGGTTCTGGTACTGTCTGACACTGGATGACCCTAGATGACACTGGTACTAGCTGCCACTTGTAAAATGTTCTAGTACTGAATTACATTGGTACGGCTGGCACTGGTTCTGGCTAATGCTGGTAATGGATAGCGCTGGTAATGGGTGACACTGATACTGAATTACATTGGTGCTGGATTGCACTGGATGCACTTGATGACACTGGTTTTGTCTGGCACTGGTACTGGATGACACTGGTACTGGATGTTACTGGTTCTAGCTAGTATTGATGGCACTGGTACTGAAGGATGGTGGTTCTGGCCAGAACAGGTAATGGGTGGCACTGGTATTAGATGACATTGATACTGTGTGGCACTGGTTCAGGCTGGCACTGGATGAAACTGACACTGGATTGTACTGGTTGGCAATGTTAATGGACACTATTACTGACTGACACTGGTATCAGCTGGGAATAGTAATGGATGTAGCTGGAACTGAATGACATTGGTACTGTCTGGCACTGGTAATAGATGGTGCTGGTACTTGCTAACACTTTTTCTAGCTGGCACTGCTACTGGTCGGCACAGGTTCTGGCTGGTGACAGTACTAGATGACACAGGTTCTGTCTGGAATTAGATGACCTTTGTACTAGCTGGCGCTGGTGCTGGATGACACTGATTCTGGCTGCCACTGGTACTGGATAACACTGGTTCTAGCTGGCACTGGTTCTGGATGGCACTGGTCCTCGATGCTATTCAGTGAACTCTCTCCTTCCTCTCACACACTGATCAAAAATAAATTGTGATGGTGGGTAAAAATATGGTAATATTGGACTGCCAAGGCCATAAAGTGGGGGAAGCAGGCTGTTTTCAACAGTTCTTCACCATGTGTGTATTAGTAGAGCAATACATTCTCCACATATAACACCAGAGCCTCTCTTTGCCATAAAAGAGGGAGAAGAGGATAAGTAGAGGGAGGAGGAGGTGAAGAACTGAATCAAGGGGACTTTTTTGTGATTTTTTTTAAAAGCACAACATTTCAAACTCAAAAAATATAGATTTTATGTAAAACTCTGGCCGGCTAGGGTATGATAAGAAAACTCACAAGAGAGAATGTAAGAGGGCAAAAGAAAAAAGGGAATTGATTTTTAAATGGAGAAATTAGATATCCTAAGATTTGACTAATTACCAACATCAAGCTATCAGATGTATAATATCTAAACATTGGCATTTGTTAAAGGAGGACAGGACACTAGGAAGACACTTTAGCGATCTTATACAGATTACGTTTAGAGAGACACAATCCTTGAAAGTCTCACTGGAACATAGCCATTACGATTTGGATAGACAACCTTACATACCATCACTCATGGAATATTTAAACAAGGCAGCTGTAAATCATTGTTGCCATAATTATTCATCAAAACAAATTAGATTACTGAATGTGATTTATTTTTTTTAGGAAGGGTGTATATGTTACTATTGGTTGCCACATTACAAACTCTATATACAGTATGTAAATGCACTTATGAAAATTTTCTTTTGTTCTTTTCCTAAAGATGTGTTCTTTAATTTGCATATGCATTTTTGAAAATATAGACTTTGTTCCATGAAACATGTTGGATGGACACAACATCTACATATGCAGTATATACATCTACAATATGCTAATATACAGTATGTTAAGAATATCATATTGTAAACTATAATCTGTAAACCTATGCAAAATGAGTTTATCTTTGGATACTGAGAAGCTTCTTTTTTATTGAAATTATATTTAAAAAAGAAATAAAGTATTTAAAACATTTTGTTATAATTAGTGCATGCCACAGAATGCCCCAAATTATATATATTGATTATGTTTGAAGATTTACAGGGATATGCCATGTGGTAATATAAGTATGTCCTTTGACACCCATGTAAGCCTTTTTTTCTCAGATAATACACTCTAATATTGATTGCAAGATAAAACCTGCCTATTCACATGCTTGCGTACTGACCTGATGCTATCTGATTTCTACCATATATTTTGAGTATTTTTGAAATAATTGGAAATAAGGGCATGGAAGGGGGTTCGGGGGGATATGGACTTGTGGTTTTGAAGTGCTTTTGTGCACTCTGTTTTGACATGCAGTGTTAAATTATTGTGCCACTGGTTATTGTGCCAAACTATTGTGTTAAATTATTGTGCCACTGGTTAATTTCTACAAAGTTGAGGGCTTTAACTATTTTTTTGAGAGTAAACTTTCCTAGAGCTTTTAGATCTGTTGTGGTAGCTACCTCTACCATTCAATTCAGGCCTATTACTACTCAATAAGAAAAAAAATCAGGTGTTGCACCAAGAGCTCCCTAAAAAGCTTTTTTTTATGCTCAATTATATTGGAGTGCTACTATTGTAGTTAAGCCAAGCTAAATGTAAAAGTTAAAACAAATAATTACACATCCAAAATGTGATGCCAAAACACGGTGTCGCTGACGCTATCTGAGAAAATTGTACTGTTCTGTTACACCCCATACAGCTTAAAGGCACTTTCCAAGCATGTAAAATTAATGGAGTGCCCTTTTTGTTGTAAAAGGACCACTTCCCCACTGCACAGTATTTTTTTTTGCTTTGTTAAATGCCCCACATGGCAGTATCTAGCTCCCTCGATTTTCCAATAGCTTGCCTATTAGCCTGGAAAATGACCAGAATTTAGTATCAAGATTTGCCCCCCACAAATTTCATTGGGGTTTGCAACTAAGGTTAGGTTTCATTGATTTCAAGCAGAATTTGACAAACCCTTCGTGTTTTGAACTCAGTCAGATTAGCTTATCCCTATTTACTTAACATTTATACCTGTTGCTACTTAGAGTTTACATGAACCTTGTATTAAGAAGTCATAAAGCACTTACACCTTTGCTGCTAGCTAGTGAAACACACCAGACCACTACCTGTTTTCTCACCAGATCCTCAGAGCCAGCTGGCTGTGACAGCCCTCCCTCCTCCTCCTTCTCTGCTGCAGTAATGGTATGTCTCTTGGTGTCCTCACACCCAATACACGGTGTATTGGGCGTGATGATTTACAGGACCTTAGACCGCTGTAGGAGAGGGGCAGAGAGGTTCCATGGACCGATCTAAGAGATAGCCGACTCCGAGCATCTGGTGAGTATAACTTTGTTATTTTCCTCCCTAGACCAAAATGAGAACTTAATCCTTGCAGTGCAGGGGTAGCTCCATTGCAAGGGTTAACATAACTTTCCCTGGAGTTTTCTTTAAGTAATGTACATTCCAGGTGCATCAAAAAAAGGAGTGTGTAAATTCTTTGTTTTCTTTAAAAGTCAGCCTTAGCCTGAGTAGAGAGTGGGACCTTTGCTCTCTAAGTGGATTTCAGTGGTCTCTTTGCGGAGGTCTGACATACTCCCTACTGTATCAGAGCCATAGCTCTCCAATCAGTGGGGAGCATAAGCTTTGCTGAGTGCAGATCTATTGTTCTAATTCATTAGTAGATATGTTGAACCTCTGCAATGAGACCACTGCTTCCACACACAGAACAAGGGCCACAGCCACAGCCTAAGTAAAAAAGTCTGTCCCCTCTGACAGCGGACAGACATTTTTATTTAGGCTGTGGCTGCTTTAAATAGGAAACAAACTGTAAGACATTGAACCCCTTTTGTTCTGATGCACCTGGAATGTACCGTGCTATAAGATATCCAAGTCTTCACATTAATTATACCATGTATCAACTAAATATGTTTTATAAGAAGTTAGGAAGCACGAATAGTGGTAGTTGCTGATCTGTTTTTTTTTTGACAGGGACATTTGCTGGTTATTAAGTATTTTTTATATAAACTTTCCTGCTTAGTGTTTCAGAAATGCCATTCTAGCTTAAAACAAATTCCATTCTGAGGGGATTATAAATGTTATGAGCTGAAATCTTCTTTGATTTGCCAATTAGTTCCCTTGGTGACAAGACTGTAGGCTGTGACAGTAAAAGTATTTTGTGTGACAAATTCAAAAGGGTATGTGAAATATTGCAGCAGACAAAATGTCCCTAGCTTGCATGTATTAAAGAGTGATCATTCATTCAAATTCTATGCTAGCCAAGTCTAGATATTGATTTTAAAACAGTGCTGTCTGTTTATATAATATGGTATTGTGATTGCAAGCTCATTATTCAAAGGAAGAATTTGAAACTTGAAGGAATGCATTTGTTAAAAATATTGTATTGGCTGCCGGTCCATGCTGTAAGTACCAGTTACTGTATGTATACAGAATTGGGTATGTTCCTAAAGGGACATTTTCTCTTTGGCTATCCAAACAGTGGTCAGTTTAAGCTAATATCATCTGTTGGGATATTTGTGCACTGCTATCTTAAATAAACTTGCCAGGCATAAAAAAAATTGTATCTGGAAAA
Organism: Nanorana parkeri; assembly: GCF_000935625.1. Taxonomy (NCBI): domain Eukaryota; kingdom Metazoa; phylum Chordata; class Amphibia; order Anura; family Dicroglossidae; genus Nanorana; species Nanorana parkeri. The sequence continues at coordinate 33,156 of NW_017306391.1, forward strand.
TCTTTCAAGTCCTTACTTCTTACCTGAACTTTGTGACCCTCGTGCTCCAGGTTTACAACTATGGCTTTAGGAGAGTCTTAAAGCTTATCTAAACCCAGCCAGTAACACACTTTCTGTCTAAAGCTGCCCACACACCTTACAATTTATCTGCAGATTTTCTGTGGTCAGATGGAAAAGGTGCAACAGATTCCTCCATCTACACTTAACTGTGTGGATGGAGTAATCAACACCTGAGCCAATCTGTTGCACTTTTTCCATCTGACCACAGAAAATCTGCAGATAAATTGTAAGGTGTGTGGGCACCTTTAGGGTGGTTCCGCTCTATGGAGAAGAAATGGAACCACTAATGGACAGGAACATTGTCAACCTGTGAAGAGGGTGAGTGTTAATCTGCCCACACACCTTACAATGTATCTGCAGATTTTCTGTGGTCAGATGGAAAAAGTGCAACAGATTGGCCCAGGTGGAGATTACTCCAGCCACACAGTTAAGTGTAGATGGAGGAATCTGTTGCACCTTTTCCATCTGACCACAGAAAATCTGGAGATAAATTGTAAGGTGTGTGGGCAGCTTTAGATGCAATAGCAGATTCAGATGGACTTGACTAAAAAATGAATGCCAAACTCCAACACTTTGTCAGCAGTTACAACAATTTTACAACAGTTTTTGTTTCTTTTGAGATAAAGGTTTTACACAAATGAATATAAGCTGACCATTGCAAGCACCCATACATGCAATAACTGTCAATATTAAATGCTATTAAGAGGATGACACTTGGGTTAAGATTCACAAACAATAGTTATAGGCTTTCGCTGACCATATCAACTCAGTGGATCATAACATCAAGTTTACGTGGGAAGATATGCAAAACAACAAACTGGCTTTGTAGAGTCATCAGGACTCTACACCACCGGGCAGAGAAAATTCCCACCAGAACAGAGGCCAAGACGAAGGAATTCAAACACCTCAGGGGGCCCTTAAAACTTGCAGGTATCCAGACTGGGCTTTTGTTAAAACCGAAAAAAGGAGAGGAAAGAATGCCAAGAGTACTAGTGAGGGTGAAAACTCTAAAACACGAGATGAACAACACTGTGTATGCAGTCCAGGGCAGTGAGGAGTGCTCAGAATTGTATGTCTGTGAAACAAAACAGCAGCTACACCAGCGTATGGCACAGCATAGAAGAGCCAAACCCTCTGGTCAGGATTCGGCAGTATACCTACATCTAAAGGAAAAAGGTCACTCCTTTGAAGACAGTCAAGTGCACATGCTAGATAGGGCGGAGGACTGGTTTAACCGAGGTGTGAAATAAACCATTTATGTATAAATGGAGAAGCCAAGCTTGAATAGAGGTGGGGGGGGGGGGGGGGGGGGACCATCTTTT
>NW_017306391.1:35207-66419 GCF_000935625.1 Nanorana parkeri
TTGAAAAGAGGGGGGGGGGGGGGGATGAGACATCTATTGTCTGCCACATACAATGCTGTTCCAACACCTCTCTGTGGGCAGGTTAATAACACATCCTAGACTCCAATTATGAAAATGCAATCAACACCTGTTTTTTTTTAAACTGTATACATATCCTTTGGCCTGAGGTCTTTGGATGAGTAATCTGACATCATGGTTCCTCTTCATCTTCAGCTTCCTCCAGTGGTAGTCTGGTACTGAATGCTGCAGGGACTGGGGACACTCTCTGCAGTACTCTCCTGCGAGTCCAGGGCAGCCTGATGACACCCCACTCTCAGGCTGGGTGTCATTGAGCCTGGAAGACAAACAGCACTGGAAAATGAAGAGGTGAGTCTTTGAGGGGCAGTACTGGAGAGTTGGTGAGTACTTCAGTAAGAGCTATTTTTTTTATATTCTTGCTGGGCAATGGATTTTTTTTTTAATATTTTGAGAGTCCTGCTTCAAGTACCTAGGATGAACCTAGTACTTTCAATAGTTCTTGCGCACAGGTGTAGTTGACAGGATCTGTACTGTTGTGTCACAACCCAGGTACCATTTATCAGAGCTGCTGTCAGAAGTTTCAAATTCAGCTATGTAAACAAAAATGGGTATGTTATAGTTAGCTGTAGAGCAGCTAATTACAATGCACCGATTTTTTTTACACACAAAATATTCAATAAACATACAAGGCACAATAAAAATAAAGAAATACAATTAAAATAGTGAAAAAAATGTGTACTTTAGATAATAAATGTGTACAAAACAAGAATAATACACTTAAATGATAGTGGAAACAGTGCCCAAACTAGGCAATATATTCCAATGCAATACAATTGATAAATACATTAACCGAAACAGAAATAAAGTGCAAAGGTGTAATCCAGATAAATATGATCAATTAGTAGTAAACAATAGCAACCAATTTTTATTCAACTTTGCATAAGGTGCAAAATGCAATCAGTGCAATCCAAACAAATGCAAAAGTTTTCAACCAGTGGTAACCATTTTTTCTCTACTTTGCATAAAGTGCAATCATTGAAGTCCAAACCACAGTGAGCTTTCACTTTATGGTCACCAGTAATAACCACTGTTCATGCACCACAGATAAATTCGGTGCTTTGCCGAATCAGTAGTACCCAGCAACAACAAAAGATCATCCAACACATACACTGAGTGGCCAGATTATTATGACCACCCCATCAGTACTTCGTTGAGCCACCTCGTGACTCCACGAGATGTTGAAAGGTGATGCGAGGAATCTGACACTGCACTGTTGCCCTTCTGTTGTCCTGTACCAGTCTTGCCACTCTCCGTTCTGCCCTAACATTGACTAGTCGCTGACGGCCACTATTCGCATGTTTAGACCCAGATTTTCGGCTGACAGTCCAGTCTTTAAACACTTTGACAACAGCTGCTCTTGAACATTTAATGAATTCTGCTGTTTTGCTGATACTTGCACCATGGCTCCCAGCGCCAACAATCATCCCACGTTCAAAGGCTGTTAAATCGCGTTGTTTACCCATATTTTCAGAAAAAAAATCACTTCTACTGTCGTGGTAAACAACTTGCTTCCCTATTTATAATGGTCTGGCCCTCTAGCAACTTCAGCGCGAAATTATAGCTAATTATAGCTCATTTACCCACAAACGTCAGGTGGTCATAATAATCTGGCCACTCAGTGTATATGTCCCTGTGCTCTTCAAGTGCCCTTTTCTGCACCCCTTCTCCCTCAGTTTGGGTTAACTTGCCAGATTAAAATTACCTTCCAACAAGAAAGGTCAGGAGCACTTTTCCCCAAGCTTACAATCTTAGGTGCTATAGAAGCACCAGCTAATGTGCCCAGTTTTCCTCCTCTCCTGATCTCACTGAGCATATCCACTGTACATACTAATGTCACCGCCCAGCATGTATCATCGTTTTCAGACTCTCTCAGAAGCGATGCCATCGCTTAGGTAACCCTGTATCAAGGGGTTACTGCAGAACAGTTAACCCCTCAGTCTCTGGACACCAATACATTTCAGGACTGTCTAAGACTAAGACCCATTTTGTAAAAATCGGACTCTTCTGACATGGTCCCTGGAGGGAGCTCAAACCCCAAGACGCACTCCGTGGCACAGAATCTATTATTCCTCGAGCTGCCAAGACTTCACATGGTATCTAAGCAGTCTGGTAGAACCCAATCAATTCAATCACACAGAGTCCAAAACTACCTTGGTGCCTGTCCTCACTCTTCATGCAGGATCTTTCATCAGCAGCCTTACCCAGTTAAAGGAAGGAATGTCCAGACTGGAGGGTGGTTTCTTAGAAATGTTTCTCTGTAATTAACATGTTGAACAAAATACACAGTTTGGTGTATATAGGCTCAGTTCCTTCACAGGAGTGGTCCGCATTCTAAACTTCAAACTCCATTGGGAGAACTCTTATGCCTACACCCACCTGGAAGCAGCTTGTATTTAAGAAACTGTGCTAATGAGGTTCTGAACTGTTTGAGGTTTCCTGGGTTGAAGCACATTGTTCGGTTTAAACTGTTTTAAAGTGCACAGTTTAAACACAAGGACAAAGTTGGTATCTGTGCATTGTGATTTTGTAGGTGTGGGTGGCAATGAAAGTTGTGACGAAGAAAAAAAAAATAGTGCAACTGCATTTAAATACCATCAACTGCAGCTAATATTGCTCCTGACAGGAGCTTTTATTTAAGTAACAGTTCTAGCAAGGTTTGATGTAATTAAGTGCATTGATGTGTTACAGTGCACAGTTTAAAGTACAGAGTTCAACACACAAAGGAGTTCAGCACAAGGAATAGCAGAGTAAGGTGAATATTTTAGACTAATCTATAACCTATAACGCTGTGGGGGTACTATAATACCGCAAGGGGAATTGTGATGCTGTGAGGGCGTGTGTTATTATGGAGGACCTGTGGGGGGTAATGTGGTATCATGTAAGTACTGTGATACTATTTATACAGGTGGGGTACTTCCTTACAGCGAGGGAATTGTGACACTGCAGGGTCACTGTGAAAACTACTTATGGGGGCACTGAGGTAGCAACAAGGCACTGCTGGACACTGACAGCAGCAGTGGGTGTGTGGTTTGAATTGTGAGGCTTGGCGAGAGGGCTCATCTAAGGTCTGAGATTTACTTTAGCTAATAAACTACAACATAATTGCTAATACCAGTACTCTATATGAATAAATAGTAATAAAAAAATTAAATTGGAGTATCCCCATTGGTAATGCCACACGGTGCACATCCTGCTCTATAAGTAACCATTCAAGGAAGAATACAGTTGTGTAAGATGTGAGCAATTGCTTATTTGGAAACCCAGATTATAGATCTGGGTTTCCGACGTAGATGACGGGATCCGCCCAGCTGCGTGAGTGACAGCTGGCTCTGCCTATCTAGAGGCAGAACCAGCTGTACCCGCCCCCTCCCCTGTCCCTTCCGCCAGTCAGCGCTGGCAGATCGGAGAATCAGCAGGTGACACTAAGGAGAATTAACAATGTGGAGAGGAGTTTGGAACTTACACATGAGGTGCAGGCTGGGGCCAGTACAGAGGAAGGTGGAGATATGGAGGTACGGGATCCTGAAGTGGGTATCTGGGTAACAGAAGACATTGCAGATGGAAAAGTGTTGGAGATGCTAGTCCTGATATAATACATTCTAATGAATATACCCAGTGGTATGATATTGGGGGTATATGTTCAGGAGGGGAGGGGGTTGCTGGAGCAAAATGCCGCCTTTAGCTCCCAGAGGAGTTACTGCTACAACATGGATGGGAGCAGGTGCATATGAGAAGATAGACAGATTCTGATGGTATAGGACTCCATAATTAGGGGGGCAAACAGGGCAATCTGTCACAAAGTCCAACAAGGACAAAGACAGTTTTGTTTACCAGGCACTCAGGTTCTACAAGTTGCGCATTGGCTGGACACATTTTTGGGTGGGGCTGGGGAGAACCCAACTGTCATGATACACATTGGTACTAATGACAAAGTCAGAGGAAGATGCAGCAAAAAAGGTTTCAAGGACTCAACAAATAATGCTGGTGTCACAAGCCACATAAAAAGGCAGCAGGAGCTAGGGAAGCGGAATAACTGAGAAATCCGTGTTCTCGTGGAGAACTGCGCTGACTTTTCAGTTGGTTACTGGATCTAAAGTAGGGATAGACTCAATCTAAATGGGGAAGGTGTAGCTCTGTTGGGTGAGAAAATGGTAAGAGGAGCTTTTAAACTAGAATATAGGGTGGGAAAGGGATCTGGAAAGAATATATTATGCAGTGAGCAACGGTCAAAAAAGGTTTAAAGGGTGGGTGAAATAGGGAAAAAAGGGGATGCAAACCAGTAAGCAGGGAAACTACATTATCCAAGTCCAATGCAGGAAATTATTCTGATGCTTAAGAGTGAGCAATAATCAAATATCAAATGCTAGTAAAATATTGAAAAGGTATGGCTACAAATGCTAGAAGTCGACAAGGGATGAGGAGGAGATTCCTCTCATAGATAGAAATGGCTGGGAAGCAAGGTAATGGTTCTATTATGGGAGACTTTAAATCAGACTATCCCAATATTGATTGGGCAAATGAAACCACACAATCAACTAGGGCTTGTCACTTCTTGAACTTATTGCAGTAAAAAATTAATGGGTCATACGGTAGAAGCCCCAACTAGAAAATAAATGCTTCATTGGATTTACAATATCACATAACATGGATCTGATTGCAGACATGGGAAAATAGGGAAACCTTGGGTAACAGTGAACATAAATGTTTGCAGTAAATTGGAAAAAAGAGAGACACATGGGTATAACAAAAAGAACTCCAGAAAACATAAAAATTAACCCTTACAGTGGGGCTACCCACACATTGCAAGGGTTAATGCTCGATTTGGTCTAGGGGCTAAAATAAAGAAAATACACTCATGTGATCCTCGGTGCCACTTGGCTGCTAGAACAGTCCCCCCTACATTCTAGCATAAACAGACATGAGAAAAAATGGCCTTTAAAAATATAAGATGGGAAGGTCATCATTTGCATTTCTGTACTACAAGGAATGTGAAAAAAATGAGCACAATCAGGGCATATAGTATAGCTTGTGAAAAAACAGATTGCTACAGAAAGTAAAATAAACCCAAATACGTTCTTGAAATATATCAATAGTAAAAAGATAACGACAGAATATGTAGGCCCCATAATGGATGAACAAGAGAAGTTGGTTGCATGTGATGGAGAATGCAGATATATTAAACCCATTATATTAGACAAAATAGTAATAGTAACAACAACAAGGTACATCAGTGACTGACAAAAATCCAGGTTAAAGAACTAGAAAAGATTCATGCAAACAAATCTCCAGGATGGATTGCACCTGTGAGTCCTCAAAGAGCTTAGCCATGTTATAGCCAGACCGTTGTTCCTAATCTTCAAAAGGGGACCCAATATTCAAAAGGAATCGAGACATACACCCAGTAACTACAGACCAGTCAGCCTAACATCAATAGTATACAAGGTATTGGAATAAATAGCAAGGGACTATATTCAAGAATTTGATTGTGAAAATGGTATTATAAGAACCACAATGGATTTATGAAGAACTGTTCTTGTCAGACCAACCTTTTAACATTCTATGAGGAATTGAGCAGTAAATTAGGTATTTTCACAAGAGATAACACTGTAATTCTACCACTATACAAAACATTGGTTCGGTCTCATTTCAGTTTTGGTCACCAGTCCTCACGAAGCATTTTGCTTGATCTAGATAGAGTTCAGAGTAGGGCAACAAAATGAATAAGGACAGTGGAGGAGCTAAGTATGAAGAACAACTGCAGAAATGTAACCTATTCTGCTTATGGAAGAGGCACTTAAAAGAAGATATGATCACAATATACAAATTCATCAATGGTGACTGCAGTATGTGGAATAAACTGTTAGATCAAATGCACTCTCCCTAGCAGTAACAGGTTAGCTAAACCAGGCACTATTATCTTAAGAATTAATACATCCACTCAATCTCCTGCATTACCACTGGCCACCAATGAAGAGAGGCTCACCCCAATTAAGCCGGCTGGACACAAAGGCAGATGCAAATCTCACAAACGATCTGGTGTACTCTAATGGTTGTGTGGCAGCCTATGTGGTTTCCCCACGCCCCCAAGATTCCCAGACTATCTTGTGAGCCAGAATCTTTGTGGGCACTTATTCCACTGGCCACACATGCATCAGACACACAGATCCCGGTCTGGCAATGACTTACAACCGAGCTTATAGGCACTGATGATACAATTAACTATCCATATGCAATAGACACATACAACAGTCTCATCGGATTTCTTTAAAACAATGAAAAAACAGCTTATTAATTTGTTATGTAATGTTCCAAATTACAAAAACAGAAGTTACAAAATAAGACATACATACAAGTAAACAATAAGAAAATTAAACTGGAAAAACTTAAGACAGAATGACTAATTCAGCTTCTGGTGTTGGATGGAAAATCTGGACCCCCCCCCTCGTTAATGGACCCTTTGGATGTGGCATCTTTTTGGTTTCAGAGCTACATTGTTAAACCCCTGAGATCAAAGCAAGTTGCCACCCACGCAGACCAGCCAATCGGGTGAAAGGGGTTGGTAGCTGCATATGATCAAGTGGATCTCAGGTACTATTTATCTACTAACCATCTTTGAACCCTCATAACTGTTACCATTTATAGATTATAGATCTGAAAGTGATAGCACTGCATGGAATTACTTTATCTTGGCAAGGAATTCTGCTAAGAATTTGCACTGAGCTGCTCAAGTGGATGTTAAGTGATATTTGTACAAAGTGCTGACAGGCAGGAAGGAGGATTTTTGATAGAAGAAACTCACACAGGTGACGCACACTGTCTGTCAGCACTTTTTTAAAATCTCACTTAACATCCTCTTTAACCACTTGCTGCCCAGAGCAATTTCTTAAATTTGCACACACATGATAACATCAGAATTTTTGGCTAAAAAACAGCTTCAGACCCTCAAACAATGATATATATTTCAGAAAGCAGAGGCCTTGTAGAATAAAAGGATGCTGGTTGCAATTTTTTAAGTCACACTGTATTTGCGCAAATGTTAATGTAACAAGTATTTTTAGGATGAAATACACTAAAATGAAACTTAGTGCACAGAAAACAGAATATAATGCTCAATTTTTTGGTAAAATATAAAAGATGGGGGTGACGCCAGGTAAATAGATACCAAACGTGTCAAGCCTTAAAATTGTGTGCGTTCATGAACCCACAAAAAAACTACAATAACCAAAATTTCCCATGATCGAAGCTTTAAACGCGTTTACAGCTCATCAGTTTAGTGCTAACAGTGATTGATGGGCCTAGAATTATTGCTCTCACTCCGGCGCTCGCGACGATATGGAACGTGTGGCACAATTTTAGTTTTTGCACGTAGGCGCATCCAACGCGTGTTTGCATTGTATGTTCGTGCACGTGGGCGGCGGAGTACTTTAAAAAAATGTTTCACATTTTTTTATCTGTTACTTTAATTTTTTTAATTTTACACTATCGCATAGAGGCCCTCTATGTAATAGCAAATATAATGTGACAGGTACTCTCTAAGGAGATATCAGGGGTTTTTCAGACCTCTAATGTCACCTAGGGACCCCAAAGAAGCTGATGTAACAGATCTGCATCACCACCTTCTTCTTCTGGCTCTAAGAGCCAGAGAATGGGCCCAGTGACACCGGAAGTGATACAATGCACATCACTTCCGGGTCCAGTCATCAGAGGAGAGATCAGCGGCTCGAAGCCGCTGATCTATCCTCCAATCCATCAGGGGAGACCCACCAAGCTGGTCCTGGGCTCACACGGGGGACAGTGGAGCCCGGGAAGCCGATGACGGTGGAGGGGGAGAGGGGGACACAGCTCCACACCGCACAAGTGATCCTGCATCTATACAGGCACCGGATCACTTGTATTTAAACAGCAATCATCTGCTGTTAAAACGGTACCAGCAGTGCAGCCGCAGCCGTGTTCTTGGTATAACCACTTCCAGCGGGGGACGAACATTTACGTGAGCCCGCTGGAAGTGGTTAAGAAAAGGCCAGAACTTACTAACAGACTTTGCCCCGTAAGGCTTTTGTAAGATTAACAGCTAAGATTAGGTTCTGCACTCTGACCATGTTTCATGTTACACCCTAAATATGGGTGTAACATATAACATGGTCATAAAGGTAAACTTAGCCTTTTATGAATCTTTCAGTAAATCTGTTTGCTTAAAAATGTCCCTGATCTAACAATATACATTACCACAGGCATTTTGCGGTGTCATAAAATATCTGTGTTAATCTCTGCAAGCCTGTAGATCCCAAGCACCTGCTGTACACCAGGGACATGTAGTCAGGGGAGGCAGGTGAGGCAGAGCCTTACCTAGAATTATGGAGGAAAAAGTCTGAAGCTGACAGCTTTTTCTCCATTCAGATCAGCATCTAACAGGTTACACAGCAGGGAAATCCTCCCCGCTGTGTAACCTGTAATGGAGCGCCTCAGCAGTGAGGAGCAAGTGAAGCTCCCTTCCTCTAGCTTGGGGATGGGTGGGGCTTCATCCAGTGGGGGTGGAGCTTAGGCTGGCACGAGGTGAGGCTTCTGTCTGAGGGGCGGGTCTTCAGCCGGCGGGGCAGGACATGCTGGGGGGGAGGCTGGGGAATGCCTCGCTTGGAGAAAGAGGTACCGCATGTCACTTCTGTACACATGACTTTGACTTCTGCAGATGTCTGTCTAAGCCCGTGGTTCTCAACTGGTGGGTCGCGACCCCAAAGTGGAACAGCAAAACAGCAAAAAGTTTCCAGCACACTCACCAGCCAGCTTGCAAAAAACCTGTCTAACCACTAATGTTAAAAACAGAGGCTTTAGATACACGTCTTCTGCAGAATATGTGGAAGCCGCACTGCCTCATCAAGGCCTCTCTGTATAGTGCGGTCCTAACTCTAACCTATGAGAGTCTCCATCTTGGAGTACATGTAGCAAAAGATAAATTGAGTGCAGGTTCACCAGGAGGCAACGCAACTTCCTTAAAGGCACAGGGACACACCAGGGACCCTGCATATCACAACGGCAGTGTGTCACTGGACCAAATCAAGAAAGCAAAACAAATGGCAAACGCACTCATCAATTCAACCCAACCCAAAAGTGGGTAGCAACCCTGTATTCAGTAGGTCCCCGCATTACTTCCACTGTGCTAGGTGAGAGGCTCCTCAGGCTCCCCATAGAGCAGCACTGTCAGTTCTCATGCTGAGCAGCCATTCGAACTATGCTGCCTGGTTCCGGTGTCAGCTGTAAGCTCCATCACAGTACAGCAGCCCACAATGGACCCCAGGCTGGGGATCCACTCCAGTTCTCATAAGGTAGGGGGACTGTGTGAAGTTTTAAAAAAACAAACATTTTTTTGGGAGTGTGTATGTGTGTGAGAATGTGTCTGTAGTTGTTTGTGTCTGTCAGTTTTTTTGAGGGCTCGTTCACACTAATACAGTGCGTTAATCGCATAGTCCCATTCGATTAACACAGTGTACCATGCAATCATTTGAATGGCACACCAAGCGCACCTCCTGCCTATATTTTAAACCCCCACACCAGAATGCGCGGTACCGCGTGTTTAAGTGTGGTTCGACTTGGGTTGCGACTTAACAACCAAGGACAAATGCATCCTAAAGCTAAGCCCTGGCCGTGCAGAAGTCAGGTCTTGCCAGTCATCCGCAACTGGTATAAAGGACTTTTGAGGAGTATAAAAATGGAAGAGTTAAAAAATAAAGTTAGGAAATGTTAGTTTAGACAACTGTCAAACTCAATTTGCAGCATACCTTTAATTCTGAGCAAGATTCCAATAATAAATATGGTTAAAAAAAATAGAACATTTGGTCCTTGACATTCTATGTTAGAAAAGACAGCAAGTGACCTTGTGGTCATATGAATATTAACATGTTGTAGGAGTATTACAGTATGTGGAGTTGTCCTTCAAGGAAAAAGCATTCTCTTTAAATATTCATTAGTTTTAAGTGCTTTGATTTGCCCATCACATATGCCCCTTGCATGAGCAATAAACTCACAAATGAATAACGAAAAACAGGTTACATTGAAATCTATACAAGAAACAAGCAGGAAGTAAATTTCAGCCGCCCTGAAAAAATAAATGAAATGTATAATTTTCCTTCTAATTTGTAAAATACCTTGTTTATCCTAAACCCTTAAATCTATCAGCTAGGTATACACAACATGCCGATAAATGGATCAGACTCAGATGTAGGACTACAATTACATCTCACTATGTTTCAATTTATTTTCACAGCCAGAGTCCTAGTTTGAAAAAAAGGACAAATGGCACATGAACCACAAGGTAAAGTTCCATTATAGTTACAAGTGTTTTGACTGCCCTGTGAACCATAATAATGACTTTGTACAAAATTCTGCAAGAGAGTTTAACCTTTGTAAATATAACTGTGGGGTTTTGGCTCAGTAAATCTTCGAAAGTTCTGTTCTGAAAATAAAATACCATCGTCCCTGCACAAAGATGAAAATTTCATTGTGGTACATTATTTTGCTTGATTAACTATACATGCTTCATCTCCTGTTTTGCTAGTAAAATTCATTTCCACATCATAAATTATATTACAGTAAAATATTCTAAAAGGTGAATTCATAAAAGCAAGATGTTAAAGTGACATTAAAGTCAAAAAAATGTTTCCCTCCCCCCCATGTTAATGTCAGCACTTACCTTAAATGATGTCTCTTATTCCGATCTTCTTCTTTCCTGATATTTTTATTTGTCCCTCCAGCGGTGCGTCGGCTCTCCGATCCAGCGCTGACTGCTGTGCCTCTCCGATCCAGCAGTGTCTGCATGCGGGTGCACGCGTCCATAGACTTACCTTGCGTCTCTGCTCGTCTCCCGCCCGAGAATCGGAACTGCGCATGCGCCCGCCCCAAGATCCTTTGCGGCCGTACGAGCAGTTCCTGATTCTTGGCGCGGGAGCGCGCAGCGATAACGAGGTAAGTTTAAACCTAGTTAAAGCGTTTGTTTTTTTAAACTTCTTGCCTATATCTACTGCTTGCTAGCAGTAGATATAGGCAAAAAAACCGGAGGGTTTAGAACCCCTTTAACTTAGCCAAAATGGCACAATCATATATAACATGAATGAAGCCTTGTTTTTGGCACTCAGGCCCAGATTTGTCCAGAACCCACAAATGCCACCGTCTAAGCTAGCAAAGTCTTACAGATGTGGTGGGCTGCCCTTCTTATATTATTTTTACACATTTTGAACATACAAGTATATACTGTATGTAATGGTGTTGCATCCACAAGGCATACAATTATATGTTAAAGGATTGGTACACCAAAACTGTTTCAGTTTTTGGTAGATGTTTGAGATTATAATTGTTTTCTATCTATGGGGGGCTCTAAGGAAAAGTCTTCTATGTTCGCAGGTCTGCACATCTGGTGTGAGTTCTTTTCACCATTTTCAAAGAAGGATTCCCACTAACCTGTTGGCTTTTTAATGTATTTTATACTTTGGAAAATGCAAGATACAAAGCATGAAAACCACTGGGCTGAATCCCAAGGTGGACTGTAAAAGTGCTAGATACAATAGATGGAGATGCCACCACTCGCCTATTGCATTCCACCAAAGCATGTATGACAAAGTGTAAAACTTGGGAGGACAGAGTAAAAACTACGCAAGAACACATGCATGCATGAAAACAAAATATAAATCATAAGGAAGTATTGAGTTGCAAAAAAAAAACCAAAACACTGGCATCTATATCATATATGATATTTTCAAAGCCAAAAAAAAAAGAATAAATTAAGTGCAGAAATCCCGGCACAGAGCAGCTGATTATAGGAAGCATGCTAGACTCCTAAATGGTCCAAATTTAATATACCATTTTCTTAAACAGCACAGGTCATCTGACTCTGTGGCCAAGCAAGCTGCAGCAGTAGCAATACACAGTTTTCCATGGTATGTTAAGATTTAAAGTGATTCAAGAAAAGTACAACAGGAGAAAGAGTAATGCTGGTCATTCAAGTGTGGTTCATCATAGTGGGTTCAAATGCCATATACCACAGTATCAGTAAAGAAAGGGGGACTTGGTACTTGAATTGTAGCAAAGGTAGATGTAAGCACCAAATAATAGGTGTGGGTAGAGTAGGTGAAACATGGTGTAATTCCCCATATTAGTGGATGATTTCCTTTTGTTCCTTTATTATGATTTCATGTACAAAGTTAACTTTTACTTTGCTAAGTGAACACACTCTACACCATTTAAAAATCGAACATATTGCATTAGTCTTTCTATGCCACCTTCTCGTAATTATTGATTCATTGTTTTGTGATTCTACAAATAATGTTTGGCTGGTTTGTTTTCTTAGTCTTGGGATTCTACAAATAATGTTTGGTTGGTTTGCATTCTTAGTCTTATTAGTATCATATTATGAGAAAAAAAACTCCAATTTGTTTTACATTTATGCAGGGGTGGACTGGGCCGGGGGCAGGTTGGCAATTGCCCCCCAGGCCTCTCTGCTGCCTTTTAAAAATGGCCGCTGCCCACGGCCGCCAGGGGGCCCGTCACTAGCCCCCGCTAAAAGAATCCTCCGGCCGCCGGTGCAGTGGCTCCCTCCGCCGATAAAAGTTTTATTTTATGTTCCTGGGGACATAATTTGTATGGGAATGCTCTCCTCAATCTGGGGACTGTCCCCAGAAATCGGGGATAGGTTATACAGCGCCATCTATAATGTACATTATATATACAGTGTATATATAATGTATTGCTGGAGGTATTCTGCATTGATTGCTGTATAATTTTACACTTTACATTTCACTATATTGCACACCACACTTTTTTTTTCTTCCACCGCTCCAAGCTTGCTCCTGTGATGGACTACAATCTCAATACAAACTAGTAGTCCATCACTGGAGCCATTTTTTAAAATCCTGAAAGGCTCACCCTACACCAGGGATCCCCCACTAACCACCAGGGAGCCCCCACTGGCCACAGTGGAGCCCCCACTACCCACCTGGGAGCTACCACAGAGCCACCACTGATTATTAGGGAGCCCCCACAGATCCCGCACTGACCAGCAGAGAGCCCGCACTGACCACCTGACAGTCCGCATTGGCCACCTGAGAGCCTAATTAGGGAGCCACCTCTGCTGCACCCACACGCACCCGTGGAACTCTCTGGACCCCTGGTGAGAGCCCGCACAACCCTCCTGAGACCCTGGAGACATCAGGCGGAGAACCCAGAGCAACAGAGTATGTAGCTTCATATTATTCTGCATTGCTGTAATATGTATTGCTGAGATTTGTAGTTCTCTATAGCTGATGCTGTTCTGCATTGCTGTATAATGGTATTGCTGGGAATTGTAGTTCTCTATAGCTGTTGGTAGTCATTATTGCTGGGATTTATAGTCCTCTATAGCTGATGGTATTCTGCATTGCTGTATAATGTATTGCTTGGAATTGTAGTTCTCTGTAGCTGATGGAATTCTGCAATGCTGTACAATGTATTTCTGAGATTTATAGTCCTCTACAGCTGGTGGTATTATTCTACATTGCTGTATAATGTGTTGCTGAGATTTGTAGTCCCTCTACAGCTTGGAGTTAGTGGCAGAACTGCCAGGGTCGCAGCAGTCGTACACGCGCACAGCACTGACGAGGCATCCGTCCACTACCAGTGTGCTATAATTTTCCTCAACCCATTAATTTCTCTACCGCGTCACTTCCAGGTGTGCATGAAAGGGGGTCATGAAAACAGCTGATTCGGATGAATTGGCCCCATTGGAAGTGACACAGTCGAGAAAATGTATAGAATCAAGAAAAATTATAGAACACTGACTTTGACACTGTCCGGCCCCTCCCACTAACCTCCCACAGCTCACAGCCCAGAAGTATGGACAGCCAGCGGCGGTCTACAGTGGGTGAGAGTGACCTAAGTGCCGGACATGGAGCGGAGTAAGGCCAGAACCATGTATGGAGCCCAATGGAAGGAGAGCACCATCCCCTATCCAGTCACCCCTTCCATGGACTTACTAGGAGTCCTCACATCTCCCGACCATTCACACTACTGTTACATGGATGGCAAAGGTGGCAGACGGGCGGGGAGAATGCGGGGAAGAGGCAGAGCGGGAGGGGGGCCAAGTTGCTGCATAATGGGCCTCTGGGTTGTACTTGCCCCCTGGGCTAAAAGTTGCCAGTCAGTCCCTGCATTTATGCAATAAATATTTTCAAAATTACAAGTGTTTTAACCATAAAAAGTTCATAAGTAGTTTACCATAAAGGAAACTGAAAATTCAATAGATTCTAGAATTGAATGAATGACTATTCATACAGCATAACAAGGTGACATTGCGTACACAATGATTTAAAAGTGTTAATGGAAGGGGAAAAAAATGGACACAACTGTATGGGTTCATTAGGAACAGCAAAGAAGACAACTGTTGAACTTTTGAGCTCAATCAAGTCTCTTTCACAAAATAACATCATACTTCAACCCATTATCATGATTTCAATGCAAGAAAATGACATGTTTTCCTTTTCAAAAAGGTGCTATTTGTACAAAATGTATCTGAACTAAATGTGCATTTACAGACATTTAACATTCAAATGTATTTCTAGCAAGCTCGATATTTTGATTTATGTGCTTGCATTTTTCATTAAAGTTTGTCATGCAATTTCTTTTTTGTCCCTACAGAAAATCACATGATGGTGAATATGAAGTAGCCCTATGCAAGACTATGCTAGAGATCTCAGATTTTATACGGTCATGTCCCGAGGCTGGAGACTCTAGGGCAAAAATCACATAGAAGTCTATAAGAAGCTACTGGACAGGTATGGAAGCATACAGATTTTCAGAATAGGATATATGCTGAAGGCCATGTCAGGCCAGGAGCAGATAGCAGGTAACAGTTCAGATGTGCTGAGAGTTCAATAAACAAGAGCACATACCATGAGGAGGTCAACTGGTATTTGTAGTGCACCACTGCAGATTAAGGTGGAGGCTGGCTGATGTTTGTGGTTCACCACTGCAGATGTAGGTAGAGGCTGGCTGATGCTTGTGGTTTACTGCTGCAGATGTAGATAGAGGCTGGCTGATGCTTGTGGTTCACTGCTGCAGATGTAGGTAGAGGCTGGCTGGTGCTTGTGGTTCACCGCTGCAGATGTAGCAGGAGCAGGTCAGGACAGCCAAATAGAAATGCTGAGTCTGGCACTACAGTAGAATCAGGCAAAAGCGTAGTCTAGACAAGCCGGGTTATACACAGGTAGATCAAAGTCCAATTGGTACTGAACCAGAAGCGAGCAAAAGCAGGGTAGAAACTAGTTGGGTCATACACGATTTATACAGAGCAGATATCAGCTGGGTCAAGCAGGAGCACACAAGGTAACAACGGACAGACTTTTGGCCATTACAATCCCCAACAGGGCCCCCTTCTTTAAGGACTCTTCTTGTATGGTACATGTAGGATAGGGGGGAAAAGGAGGATGTCCTACATGCAAGAATATTACAAATGTATAAATGTTGTGAAGTTAAATGGAATAGAAATGTATAAAGGTGGGATGAAGGAACTGAATGGGAGGGTGAAGAAGCTACATATGAGGTTGATTGTGATATGTTGTTGTAATGTAAGTGGTGTGAATAGGTCTAATGCACAATGTATCTCGAAAGATCTATAGTCAAGAAATGAATAGGTTGGCATTCGTTACTTTTAATGTTAGGGGATTTAATGTCCCAGAAAAACGCTCACAGATCCTATATCATCTTCATAAAAAAAGAATGGATATTCTATGTTTACAGGAAACGCACTTTAAGAGGGGAGATATTCCCACTATAAGAGATAAATATTACACGAAATGGCACCATAGTACAAATCCAAATAAAAAAGCAAGGGGAGTATCTATAGCCATTCATAAAAATGCACAAATTGAGGTAATAGATACAAATATAGATGAAAAAGGGAGATATGTGTTCTTGAAATTTTTACACTTTAAACAAATGTATACACTAGCCAATATTTATGCACCAAATAAGGGGCAACATAAGTTCTGTAAATGGGTATTAGGTAGGTTGGAGAAATATGGGGTAAGCACATATCTGGTGATGGGAGATATGAATTTAGTTCTCGACACTGATTTAGATACAACAGGTAAAATCCCCCCCTCAGGAGCGGCCCTAAAAAGACTTAGAATTAAAATGGACAATATAGGACTGATGGATGGCTGGCGAATATTATATCGCACAAAAAGAGATTACACATATTACTCTACGGTACATAAATCATATAGCCGGATTGACCATATATGGATGCATCAGCGACTATTAGATTGTGACCCAGAGATTGAAATAGGGTCTATACTTTGGTCAGACCATGCTCCTATGTCATTAATAATTAACACGAAGAACAGAAATAGAGGTATGGGAACATGGAGACTTAATGACAATCTATTTAAAAATATAGACTGCCAAGAAGAGGTAAAATCTACAATAAATAATTTTATAATGGATCATCAGAAGGACACTACATCAAGACCCATCCAATGGGAGACCCTAAAATGTGTAGTAAGAGGTATTTTAGTTAAACACGGATCTAGACTAAAGAAAGAGAGGGCCAGAAGGTTGAAGGGACTGTTTCAGAAATTAAACGAGTTGGAGGTCAAGAACAAGGTGAATACAACAATAGAATACTCCACCGAACTAAATGAGGTGAGAAGGGATATTCGCAATGTTCTTGATCAACAAACACTGATTGCCAGAGATAGATACAAGAAATATTACTATAAAGAAGGTGATAAATGTGGAAGGTTACTAGCCAGGAAAATCCATCAAAGGCCCCCTAACAGTAATATAATAATAATTAAAGATGGGAATGGCGAAATGCTGCACTCCCCGTCCTCGATAGTAGAAAGTTTTGAAAAATACTATGCCTCTTTATATTCAATACGTGGTAAATATGCAGACATGCACCCAGAAAATTATATAAATAAAATAAAGAAATATATAAAGGAGGCAAATGTACCAACACTAACTGTCAACGAGGGAGAGGGGTTGAACTCAACATTCTCAGAGAAAGAAATAAAAGAGGCAATATCCTCTCTGCAGATTAATAAAGGCCCAGGACCGGACGGTTTCACAGCCCGTTATTATAAACAGTTTGAGGAGCAATTAAGACCTTTTTTTACAAAAATATGTAACTCAGTTACAGAGACATGCCCCTTCCCCATACAGACATTGGAGGCACATATATCAGTGATTCCAAAATCAGGGAAAGATTTAACGGAATGTGGACACTTTCGTCCCATCTCATTGATAAATATTGATCTGAAATTATATGCTAATTTGTTGGCCTCTAGACTAAAAAGGGTCTTACCCAAGGTCACCCATGGGGACCAAACTGGTTTTGTCCAGGGACGGGAGGCCAGGGACAGTACCACTAGGGTTATAAACCTAATAGGACTAGCACAGAAGGAAAGTAAACCACTATGTCTCCTGTCAATAGATGCTGAAAAAGCATTCGACAGAGTAAGTTGGCCTTTCCTTAGAGAGTCCCTCATACAAGCAGGTCTGGGAGAGCAATTTGTATCTAAGGTAATGGCCATATATACCCATCCAACCGCCAAGGTAAGGGTGAATGGGGACCTATCTGCTTCCTTTACCATTCTTAACGGAACTCGTCAGGGATGTCCATTATCTCCCTTATTATATGTTATAGTGATGGAACAACTAGCTGCCACTATTAGACAAAACCCTTCAATCATGGGAATGATTTCCCCCAACACAACATCATAAAATGGCATTATATGCAGACAATTTACTCTTTTTTATAACCTCTCCATTGATAACAATACCGAATATTCTTAAGGAATTAAAGAAGTATTTGAGTCATTTCCATATAAATATATCAAAATCAGAATTCCTGAATATATCATTAACGAACAAGGTACGAGAAGGTTTTATGGAAAACTATTCATTTAGATAAGTGGTGTATTTATGTATTTGGCTGCCCTAGGCAAGCCAAGCTTCGGGCGCCCTCGGCACCTTACTAGCACCCACCCCGGGAGGATTACTTGTACGGACGGGAGCCGGACAGCGCAGCCGAGGCTTGCCTGCTCGTGGAGGGCGGCTTGCCTGCTTGTGAAGAGGACGGATGGAGCCGGACAGCGCAGCCGACGGATGGGATCGTGATTTAGAAAACGAAAAGCAGCCGGCGGCCACTTAATTGATCTCAGCCGCCCTCCACTCCTACACACAGACGGGCTCCAGCTCTCCCCTCCTCTTCACAACATAGGCGTTTGACTACGGCCGCCCCCCAGGAAGGTGCCGCCCTAGGCAAACGCCTACTTTGCCTCGCGGTAAATATGCCCCTGATTTAGATGGCAATCTAACTATCTTGTGTATCTGGATATTAAAATTCCTAAAGATCTTGGGGGTGATTTACTAACCTAAACACACGCACGCACCAGGTGCGTGTCATTTTCACACAGCAAAACGTATTTATCAACCAAAAAGTCTCTAAAAGCATATTTCCACTAATGCCATATATGGAAAAATCATGCACATGATGCATATATAATGCTGCTTCACAGTTTAGACAAAATGGTTAGCTCATGCATTTACATTCCTGCATTCATCAACGCAAGCAACACAACATAGAGCTAATTTACACAACATCACCTTGCAATTCATGCTTGGCTTTGCACAACACACCTGCTGGGTGTGTACACACTACAAAGGTGTTTAGATTCCACCCATAGATCATGCTGGGAGGGAACACACTACAGAGGTGCATACATGTTCGTGGTGTGTTTATAAGGTTAGTAAATCAACCCCCTTGACTCACTATATACCATTAACTTTAGAGACTGGTCAGAGGGGATTTTTGGTCAATTCTATACATGGAACTGTCTGAGTCTGTCATGGTTGGGCAGAGTTAATGTCCTAAAAATGGACATCCTGCCGAAAATCATATACAGATTTCAGACAGTCCCTATTATATTACCAAAATCCTTTTTCCAGAAACTTAAGTCGGCTGCAATGAAATTCGTGTGGGCAAATAAAACCCCACGGATTAGTGCAAAAATACTGATGAGACCAAAACAAAGAGGAGGATTGGGAATCCCGGACTTTGAATTGTACCATAAAGCGGCCTGGCTACGAAGATTACTGGACTGGATACATGACAGCCAAAGCAAAGGTGGAGTAAAATTGGAGACTGATATATCCTCTTCACCATTAAGCAAAATTCCTTGGTTGTTATTAGAGAATAGACCTAAGGGACACACCCTACCTTTCTTGGTAAGACCGGTGTTACAAGTATGGGACAGGTCCATCACTAAATATAACCTATCTTCCAGACCCGGGCCTTTGACACCTATTACAGGAAATTCACAATTTCCACCAGGTATGCAGGTGGCCCCTTTCTTAAACATGGAGAGTAGTTCTATGGAACGAGTTTGGCAAGTCTTAGAGTTAGGGAAAGAAGAGCTGAAAATAGAGTTAAGACCGGAGAAACAAAATAATGGGAAACTATGGCTAGAGGCTATGCAACTATCAGATTATATAAGATATCTCAGGGCCCGTAAAACCCTAAATAGGCCACTTACACCATTTGAGAAACTGTGCGTGAGTAAAGCCCCTATCTCGCATAAGTTGTCAGTGATTTATGGCCTGTTGAGGGAAGAGGAGGCTAAAGGACATACAAAGTTTATGGAAAGATGGGAACAAGATCTGAGAAGAGAGATATAAGAGAAAGAATGGGAAAAAATATTCACTATGGCTCTGTTACCTCCTCATTCTTTCAAGAAAAAAACTATAAAGTAGTGTCAAGATGGTACAGGTGCCCAGAAGGAATTAAACAAATAAATCCAGAAAAATCTGATAGATGCTGGAGGTGCAATGTGGAGGAGGGGATCTACTTGCATATCTGGTGGAGTTGCCCGAGAATACAGCCATTCTGGGAATCGATATTTGTAATATACCGCTCTGTGGAAACATCAAACATAGAAAAAGACCCCCTATTGGCACTATTGTCATTATTCCCTGGCCCCATAAAAAAAAGATAAAAAATCCTAGACTCTCGAAAAATGTACTGCACCGTTCCAAACGGACAGGGGGTTTGGGTGTTCCCAATCTCTTGCAATACTACAAGGAATAAAAAATTATATTACAAGATTTGTAATGGTGGCCGCTAGAGTAGGTATTTCATGTAGGTGGAAGTCTAAGGCACCGCCTACAGTTGAGAATTGGGGAAACATAATGGAAGAAATAAGACATATAGAGGAACTATGTGCAAGGGACGCAGACAGGAAGGTTAATTATGATATGGTGTGGGAAAGGTGGCAAGTGTATAGACAGTCACAGGAATATAAGAAATTAATAAAGAAGGACAGTAACATAGAAATAAATTAGAAGCAAAAAATGGGACATAGACAAATATCTGAGATACTTAAATAATATATTTAGTTTTTGTATTTTATTTAATTTTTTCTTACTGTATATATACTAATCGGTGATATTGCATTAGACCTATTGATATGTGATATATGATTGATAATTAGAAAGGAAGAGGAATATCCTCGTCTGAGATGGAGGGAAAGGTTAAGGAAGGGATAGGGGTTATAATGAGAGAGTAAAGCTCAGGAGGGAAAGGGTAGCACTACACAGGGGTAGTTATTTGATGGATTAGAGGTTTGTAAGGTTTCCGTAAGTAAGGATAACGGAAAATCACAAATAGAGGAGGGGATAGGTATAAAGGGGTTTCACCATATAATTTGATGTTTGCATATATAGATTTGCAGCACAGAATTGTATAACACGACTAACCGTATGAACAAGGTAGGAAAGGGTTTGCATCACAAACAAGCAGAAGTTATTGTATATGGATTTGCAGTATGGGATCACACACATGATAATACACGAGTAGAGTGAAAGATAGATGTATAGGAGGGTAGGGATAATAAGGAATACCACGGAAGAGGTAAATTACAACACATATAAGGTGGATCCCCGTCTCAGACGACGATATGAGATAGGGATGGAAGGTGAGAAAGAGAATAGAGGAGGGAATGTTGAGTTAGGAGTGAGGAGGGATTGTAATAGGATTGATTTGGCAATGAATGATAGTGAAGTCATGTTTTAGATGTCCGTTATTTAGAACTTGTTTTTTTTTTCTTTCTTATGACATGAAATAACAAAGAGATGTCTAAAGTTTTATGAAATTGGTATAATTGTGTTGATATGAAATAATAATAACAATAAAAATATATTAAATCACAAGCACTGGTGGCGACACTATCACAAGCACTGGTGGCGTGCTGATACAGGTGATTTAAAGGTGAGCTGGCCAATCACCGTTGTTTCCCTGGCAAAGGCTGTGTCAGGTGAGTTTTGCTGAGTCTTAAAGGGACAGCCCAAATCCTAGTACTGACACATGGTCACTAAGTAGAAATCTTGGAAGGGTAGAGTGGTCTGTCAAAAAGATTAAGTGCACCTATTTTTTAAAGACAATCAGTCACGAATAGACTTACTGTATGTAATATTCTAAATAATTAATCTAAACATACTGTAACTGTACAATTTTGTATTTGAAATATTGTCCCCCTTATTTATTTTTATTGGTTTTGTCTGTATCTGACCCTTCAGCTCCAGTCAAGAGGGTGAAAAATTAGCTAAATTCTGACAGCTCATCTTCCATAAACTGTATGGCCCTTTTTTCTGAATATGGAAAAACAGTGAGACCAAACTACTCCAAAGACATGCTGGTAGGTTAATTGCCTTCTAAATTAGCACTAGTATGTATGTATGTATGCGAGAAAGAAACCTTTGATGGTAAGCTCCTTGAGGGTAGGGTCTGATGTTAAGGTATGCAAGTAAAGCGCTGCATAGATTGTTGTTGCTATATAAAATATGTGCAATAATAATACTAAAAGAGCTGAGAATCATCACTCAAAAAATTGTGTGAATATTCACTTCAATTATTCAATTCAATGTAAAAAGCAAATTCCAGTTTACTTTGAACACCCAGTCATGTGCAGATGTTTTTCACATGACTGGACAATGGAAGTGAATATTATTCAAACAATTTTGAGTGACGATTCTCAACTTCTTTAGTAAGTAAGCCAAACTGTGTGAGCTTAGGCAGTTGACAGCGTAGCAACAGTCAAACTTCAGCTGACCTTTCCTGGATCATAGCTTTAAGATTAAAAAAAACAACTAGGTAAAAATAAAATAAATAAAAGATCAAATTTACAACTTTTATAAATTATTGGGCACATTTATTGTAACTTAGGATAAAATAATATTTTGCGTATAAAATCCACACATACCTGATAGGTTCTTCTTGAGTACACTACTGTTTCAGACTAAACAGGCAGCCTAGAAATGATGGTAGTAGTGAAAATGTTGCTGTGTCTGAGAGCACCTCTGGACTAGTTTAGTCTTCTTATTCTGCTGTCTCTTAATTATCCCTATTTTGCACAAAAAGCAAAAAAAATCAGTAAATTTAGAAGTATGTAAAGACACATTTTGTCGCTATGAATTGCTCAGGAGGTGATGAAATTTGGGATTTGTGATATCTTCAAGCTGCCTCATCACATAGAATGCTTTCCATGCAGTGTATGAGTCAGGAGGGGAGCATCACAGATCTTTGAGAGGCTATACCATGGTGTTATGGCAGCATTTGCATTCTTTTTACACCTATGAAAAAAGGAGAGAGAGAAATAGACTGGGCCAGATTTACCATTAGGCAGAGAAGGCACGTGCCTGCAGGGGACCTCCATAGAGGGGTGTCGTACATGTAACTAATCTCGCTAATTCCCTCCTTGCTATTGTCGGTGTTTTATCTTGACAAAACACTGACAATAGAAAGAAGGATGCATTCTACACCCTCCTGCTCCAAGAGCAGTGCCGCTTACAGAAACCGTCGGCTTCCGCAAATGCAGGGGAACGACCCCACCGCTGCATAAGACTGCCCTGTAAAATGCCTGTCTGATGCGGACATGTGTTTAGGGAAGCCTGATGCGACTTCGGGGCCCTTCACTACATATGTGATGTCCCGCAGCAGGTAAGTCACTTTGCCAGACGAAGGGGCCCTGTGAGGCTCTGAAATGTTGCATTCACATGTCATGCTAAAGGAATACAAATAAAGATTATATTCCAAAGCAAAATGGTGTGCAGACAACATATCTTCTAGATTGTATACTGTGGTGTCATCCACCAGTTGTTTCAGCACCTGTTGGATTCTGGGTTATAAAAGGTACAGTACGGAGGGGATATTACAGGGGATATTACAAAGCTGCAGCAGGTAGACTCTGAAGAGGGATATTCTAAAGTAACATCGACATCTGTGACCTTACTCTAGCAATGGGTCATTGTTTTCTGGTGAGTGAGCCCACTGGACGGGTGCAGTTTTGTGAGGTGACGTACTAAATAGAAGTTCTTTGGACTGAAATTATGTTTTTTTGGCAAGTGGTGCTGTTTGAAAGAAGATAATCATTTTTTGCACTTTATGAACTTTGCATTTATATTTTTTATGTATGCACAGTATTGGGAGTTACAAATTTACACGATTTGTATATTGCATAACATTTGAAGTTATTTTTGGCACGTATACAGTATTTAAGTTAGGAGGTTTTAAAAATATAAATCCAGAAAAGTCTTTATTTGTGTTGAACTAAATGTACCAACACAATTTAGAGCTACAGAGATCCCTCTTCATTAAGACTGAAATAATGGAGGATTATCTGGGCTGAGCAGAAGGATCAGTGAAACACAGTAGTTGCCGATGACGGTGTATATTGCATGTTTTAGCTCAAGTTTAGCAGCACCTGGATGATAAACATACTCCTCTGCAACTATTTGTTTCAGTGACCCCTACAGTCCTGATTTTTAAGTGTATTTTAACCTCTGCACCCAAATTGGAATAACAGTTACTTTATATTTGCTACATGTTTCCATTTATGTAACTTTTCAAAAATGATGGTTTTCCCCTTGTAATCTTACCCAAGGACTGGGGAGTTACCATAATCAAACCTGCCTTTACTGTGCTCGCAATCCTTCATTATCAATTGTAAAGTAGATGTGCAGGACTGTCTATCCTAAGAAAAGGTTAACAATCTCATAGCTTGGTTGGCACATTGTATGTTATTGCACTTTTAAACCAACATGTTCTTAAATCTGTCCCTAAAGTTATTCTGAAAAATATAAGCTGCTTACAGAGTCCTGTGTATAATTCTGCTCCAAAGAATCAACTAGAAAGGAAAGAAGTTTTAGGTATGCCGTGTGAATGGGAACACATAACAAACATATTGTGGGGGTTTCTCAAATTTGGTTGATAATTTAACTCCCTTTTATTCCAGTCCTAAAAAAGGAGGATCCCTGTACCCCCTGAAAAGCATTGGAACATCTTGCTGAACCCAGATAAAGCCTATTACTGGATGTATACCAGTGGAGTGGTATTCTGGCACCTTTATCTTACAATTTCCTCCCACAAATACACAAGAACCATTTTTAAGTCTGTAAGGAAGGTCCAGAACTTTCTAATGTGAAGGACCAGTGCAGCAACGTGCCCATACTGTGGGTCCTGGATTTGTGAATAAAAAGGTCGCCACTAGGCAGGCACTACCCCACATGTGTGTTAGCCTGCACACTTTGCAGCGTGTGCGTGAATGTTCATGCACAGGTGTTGGCACCGAACGGGAGAGTGACATGGACAGATTGCAAAGTGGTTTTCAGCTAGCCTCTGATACATGCAGAACAACCTGCTGTTCTGATTTCCTGTATTTGACTTGGTTTACCCTCTGACTTGCTTCTGTCTCTTGTTTACCCATTGTGACCAAGGTCTGCACATTGGAGTCTGCTTTCTGATTCTGCCCCTCACTGCCCAGCTGTCACTGACCTTGGTTTGCTTCCTGACACTGTTCTGTCTGCTGATTCAGTACCTCACTATCCAGTTGTTACTGACCCTGGACCGACTCCTGACAACTATCCTGCCTCCTTTGGCACTGAAGTGTTGCTGCATCTGGATCCTATTTGGTGACCTGCAGTCACTTACCTTCCAATCTCCATGTTCCTCTCATCACAAACAACATGGCAACAAGCATTCCAGTGTTCCTCACTTTCTATTTATGTCTGTGTCCACATTTTTCTTCACTTCCTGTCCAATTAAACCATTGTCAGCAAGACAGAAAGTAAGAATAAATCTCTTGAATGGTACCAACAAAAACCTATCCAGGGTTTTAATCCTTCCTCACATTTATTGAAACTAGAAATAAACGTTATTTGGCTTGACAGGCACTGTATTCTCTTTCTTAAATGGAATGTATAGTATATTTTCAGTGAGTGTGTATTTTGAGTTATTGTTGCAGTATTTTATCTAAAGTAATTTTTGATGTGACATTCATCCTTTTAAATGATTGTTCTTCTACATTTTTTTTGCATGAAATTCAAAGAGTTAAGGATTAACCACTAGGGCCAGAGTCGAAGTACAACTGCAGTGCCTCTGTGCTTAACAAAGACTGACATGTCAGTCAGACATAAAGTGCATTTTTTTCAATGAGTTGGACTAAAAATATGAGAAGCAGCTGAAATTAATTTGATACCATTTTTTGCGGACAGATAGAGCTTTCTTTTAGTGGTATTTAATCACCACTGGGGGTTTTTATTTTTTACTATATTAAGGAAAAATTATCGAAAATTTTGAAAAAAAAAACTTTCCCCTACGTTATGTTATAAAACCTTTATTATTACCCAATTTCTTGGTAAAATATAAAAGACGGGGTTACGTCGGATAAATAGACACCAAACATGTTAAGCCTTAAAACTGCGTGCGCCCACGAAACCGCAAAACACTACAATACCCAAAATTGGCCATAGGCGATGCTTTAAAAGCTTTTATCGCTCATCAGTTTAGTGTTATCCGTGATTAACAGCCCTAAAAGTATTGCTTGCACTCTGACATTCGCAGTGATATGTAACATGGGCAGCGCAATTGTTGTGTTCATGCGTTGGCACACCCAACACGTTTTTGCATTCTATCGTGTTTTCTGCTTAGGCGCGAACGCTAGGGGGCACGCGCAAGCAAAAAAAAATCCATATGTAACATGGGCAGCGCAATTGTCGTGTTCATGCGTTGGCACACCCAACACGTTTTTGCATTCTATCGTGTTTTCTGCTTAGGCGCGAACGCTAGGGGGCACGCGCAAGCAAAAAAAAATCCATATGTAACATGGGCAGCGCAATTGTCGTGTTCATGCGTTGGCACACCCAACACGTTTTTGCATTCTGCCGTGTTTTCTGCTTGGGCGCGAACGCTATGGGGCACACGCAAGCAAAAAAAAAAATCATATATTCACGGAGGCCCGCTGATAGGAGCTTGCTGTCCGTCCGTTTTTTTACAACGGGTGGACAGCAAGTGGTTAATAAGCAAAAAGAACAGATTGTTTGTATTTGTATTGTGAGAATATGAATTTTCCTACATAAATTCTACACAAATTATATACAAAAACAGAAAGATTATTTGCATAGAGCTGGTTTCATGTATGTAGAAAAAAATTTAAGAATATACATAGGGGGGAATTTATCAAAACTGGAGCAAACAGAACCTGGAGCAGTTGCCCATGGCACCCAATCAGCATCTCTCAGGTACTCAGTTTGCTCAGGTACGATTTGAAAATGAAAGAAAGAAGCTGATTGGCTGCAGTGCAAATCTGCTCCAGAATTTGTCTGCTCCAGTTTTGATAAATTCCCCCCGTTATCTTTAATCAATTACTAGCTCTAGATATGATTTTCACTGTAAAAAAAACCCAAAACATTTAACACAAAACTGCTAAAACCATTTGCTGAATATGGGTCGTTAACATGTGCACTATATCCATTATGCAGTAAAAAGTAATACATTAAATATGTATATAAATACATAAATACATTTTATACATTTAAGCACTTCAGGACTGCAATACGTATATAAACGGCAAAGTGCTGAAGAGGTTCTACCAAGATCACAGCTTCTACAGTGCGTTGGGTCCACTTACTTATGAAAACTATGATTGCACCACACATGTTACTTATGACTGCAAATTCCTTTTAGTGTATTTTATCCTACAAATTTTGACTTGATAAAAATTTGCAAATATATTGTGCGACATAAAAAATTGCAACCAGCATTTTTTTTATTCTACAGGGCCTGTGCTTTTAGAAAATATGTAATTGTTTGGGGGGGTTAGCCTGTTTTCTAGCCAAAAATTCAGATTTGATCATGAGTGGGCAAAAATGAAGAGTTTTCTTAGGAGACATATGGGGCATACGCAGAATATTTAATAGATGGTTATTATATAAGTAATTCTATATTCACTCTTAACCATTGACCCTTTAAACATGCTCATGGCTCACTTTGACAATCATTATTAATCTAGATTTACTTGAGCAGTATAAAGATAAATTGTTTCAAAAATATTACTGACCCTTTAAACATGCTCATGGCTTCAGCTCACTTTGACAATCATTATTAATCTAGATTTACTTGAGCAGTATAAAGATAAATTGTTTCAAAAATATTGACTAACCTCATTACACGTTTGAAATCTAAGACCTAATCAGCAGATGATATATAGAACATACTTTACCACAGAGAATTAACATAACACATAAGTAAGAAAGCAAATAGCAAGCAATAATATATCAATCCTGTGTAATAATAATTGGGGTTGATTTCTAAGAGTAGTAGGGCATGCTCACTTTGCAAAGGGGATTTTCACTTACCATAGTGAATGTGGTAAAAAATTAATTTTGCAAAGTGTAGCTAAGAAAATTTTAAAAAAACAAGGGTTTTCTTTGCACATGATTGAATGATTGAAATCAGCAGAACTTCACCTCATTAACTAAGCCAAGCTAAGAAAACAGCCTATACTGCTTTAGTAAACCAACTCCAGTGCCTATAGATGCAATAAAAAGACTTAAAGGGTTATCAAACCCTCATTTGTTTTTGCATATATCTATTGCTAGCAAGCAGTAGATATATGCAAAAGGATTAAAAAAAACTTTTCAAAAGGGTTAATACTTACCTGTGTCTCCACCGTGCTCTCCCGTCTGAACATCTGAAAATGTATCGGTAGGCCACAAAGGATCTTGGGGTGGGCGCATGCGCAGTTCAGATGTTCAGCCGGGAGACGAGGAGAGACACAAGGTAAGTCTATGGAGCAGTGTACACCCGCACAGACACAATGGGACATGAGAGAAGAGGAGGACAGAGGAGTCAGCGCTGGATCGGAGACCCGCACCAGCGCTGGAGGGACAGCTAAAAACTCCTGGAAAGAAGATGATGATCGGATTAAGAGGCATCATTTAAGGTAAGTCCTTACATTAGCACTTGGGGGGGGGGGGATTTTTGCCTTAATGTCACTTTAAGTTAGAAAAAAATTAATTTGTTTGTTTGTTTGTATAACACTTGAGTTGTTCACTTTTGTAGGTAACGTCTATTTTTTAGGTCACTTTGAAGATGCACAGATACACAAGTCATTTTAGATGTGGTGTGCTCATAATTGCCCCCATGTGCTACTGCTTCATTTTAAGGGCAAGAGAGATATCAGCTTGGGCATTTATTGGCCATTGAAGATGAAGTTGTGCAAGGGCCACATAGGTATATGCATAAAACAAACACAATATAAACATTTCCACCTAGCACACTTTCCACCTAGCCAGGAAAAAAATAAAATTATACTGTTTAACAATTTACATTAAGCAACAGAGGATTTATTTTCACACATTAGCAAATATATGTAGGAGCCCCACTGCCAAGAATCTGCATATCTCCCACATTTGTATATTTGTTCTCTGGGCATTATGGGCCCGATGCTTAAACCTGTCAGATTTTGCTATCAACACAGACTGCGTAATCTGTTGTAGATTGCAACCCCTGTAGCCAATATGGAGAAGGACGCCTGATCTTCTTTTTATAGGCAGATTAAGTATGCAAGTTAAAGACTCATTTTATCTTTTGGACCATATTCAGGGTGCAGCATTAAACATGGTCACATCACAATCCACCATTCTCCCGTTCCCCCTAATTACCTGAATCTCTGGGTTTTTCTCCCTGCTCTTTTTTGCTGTTCTTTTTTGACAGCATCTGTAAATGAAGAAACTACAAGTCCCAATAGCCAGTGCAGCAGAGGGACTTGTAGATGTCAATGTAATCTGATTCTCAGTTTTAATGTTATATTTTGCAGTCAGAATCTGAGAGTGGAAGATGGCTACAGAGCTGTGCTGTATCTCACCCATAGGAGTGGCTATAAATTGGGCATTAGCCTGGGGTGGAGCTGCAGCCAGCACAAATGTTATATTTTGTTAGTCAGAATCTGAGAGTGGAAGATGGCTACAGAGCTGTGCTGTATCTCACCCATAGGAGTGGCTATAAATTGGGCATTAGCCTGGGGTGGAGCTGCAGCCAGCACAAACAAAAAAAATATGTGCTTTTATTTCCTAACCATTGTATGGATCTAAATAAGACTAATTGCTACATGCACCTCAGTTCAACATGGATTTTTAATTTGTGTTGATACGTCTTTATTATTCTTGCTATTTAAATTCTATATTGTTTGTAAAGCGAATAGGCCATGTGTGTCATGTATATATGCTACACTATAAAATGCACAGTATGTAGTTTTAGAACAAATGTACAACTTTTACTCACTTTAAGAGAAAGAAGAGATAAGAGTTGCTAATGACGGCCCATTCACACCAGCATCCACGCTACACCACATGGCTGCTGGTGTGCACGTACCTTGGACAGTGCTGATTCGCTAATCGCGATGCATCACAATTTTTTTTGATAGAATGTTATTGAATTTCAGTTAATTCTATGGGCACAGTGTGGTCTGATTCTGTTGCACC
This sequence comes from Nanorana parkeri, assembly GCF_000935625.1. Lineage (NCBI taxonomy): Eukaryota > Metazoa > Chordata > Amphibia > Anura > Dicroglossidae > Nanorana > Nanorana parkeri. Next base: position 65,124 of record NW_017306391.1, read on the forward strand.
GTGTTGCACTATGCTGCGCTGAAAAATTTACTGCATGCTACACGTTTTTAGCGCAGGCGTACGCAACATTGTTGTGTGAACTGAGCCCATCTGGAACAATGCAAATTGCCTTGTCTTGCATTATGTCTGTGCTGGAAAAAACATCCAGCGCAGCCCCAACGCATTGGGTGTGAATGGGCCCTTAGCAACTCAAAATGCTAATGTTCATTCATCATAAGACCAAGAGTTTTCTGCTTAGTGATATGAGCTAGCTGGTAAAGACATGCACAACTTATCTACAGAGACATATCATTACTGAAAGATGTGCCATGGAGGCTATTTCTACCATTTATGACACATACCGATGAATATGTTAGATGCACCCTGTATTCTTTGTGCTGCAACTCTGAGTTAGATTTACCTATGTGGAAGCTTATATATGATGGATCTCTAGTGTTAAGTAAATACATATGGTCTAGAAACAAGATCAAGCAAACAATCACACGATAATTATGTCTCATGAATGGTGAATGCAAAATGCTATTCACAGGAAAGAATGAAACAAGACAAAAACGCTATCTATGCTTTGTATTAAACAAGCTATGTACTACTTTCATGGGGGTTTTGAATGCAATAGGGATTAAACTGAATCTTAGGAAAGTTCTTTATCAAATGCAGAGGTGTAACTAGAACCTTCAGGGCACCGGTGCAAGAAATCATGAAGGGTCTCCTCCCAACCCCCCTGCCGTCATGGCACTGTGTGGTTAACAGGACAGCTGCCGAGGTCCCCAGCAAGTGCGGGACCTCAGGCAGCCGCTTCAGTTTAAAGAACGCCGACCCAGTATCTGCGTTTGCACACAGACGGGATTGACGAGGAAACTTGCATTTATTTACAAAGTATTTGTTTGTAATGGTTCATTGTGACCGTTAATATGCCCTCCTTGGCAGTAAATGATGCATGGCATATTATTAACGGTCCAAATTAATGATTTTAGTGAAATACTTTGTAAATGAATCCCTGTTCCCTTAATAATACTGGCGCAGATGCTGAGGTCGGCAAATTCGACTACGTCTGCGTTCTCGACAGAACACCGGTATCTGCCCTTAGTATCGGGGCATTTTCATGAGTATGAGTACTCGTAAAAATGGAAAGTATTGGCAGTGGTGTATACCTACTTAAAAATATTATGTATTGCTGGGACTTGTAGTCCTGCATAGTTGGTGCTATTCTGCATTGCTGTATAATAATTATACGGCAATGCAGAATACCACCAGGTATGCAGGACTACGAGTCCCGGCAATACATTATAGTAAAAA
>NW_017306391.1:67502-79855 GCF_000935625.1 Nanorana parkeri
CTCCAGACTTACCTTCCATCTCCTGCAGGGCCCTCTTCCACATCTCGGCGGCCAGGGGGCGGGGCTAAGTGGAGCGGGTCCTCACACAGCAGAATGTGCTGCCTGGCAGTGCCTGCAGCACATTCTGCGCAACTAGTGACAGCCTCTTGATCCACGCCGCACAGCTGCCCGTACATGCTGCGGGTGGCAGAACAGCGTGGAAGGAGTGGCACGATCTCGGGGGCCCTCTTTTTCCTAGCTGGGCCCCCCAACAGGCTGAACGCCAATGCCCGGTCACAATTGCGACCCTGGTAGTTCCACCATTCTCCCCTGTGAGGAAATTTGTTGCTGCTGCTCTCACCGTCTGCCCAGGGGCGGACTGACCAGAGGACCCACAACTTCCCCCTCTACTACTGGCAGAACTACCAGGGGCCCTGGCATTCCGCCACTTGCTACTTTCTGCAGAGAGAGAGGAGAGAGCCCGTCCGGGGTGGCGTGTACACGAAGATGCTTCTGCTCCTGCTGCCGCCCCTGCAGCAGCCAGTGGTGGCATCAGACTTGGAGGAGACTGATACCGGAGGATGAAGACGGTCTGGAGCACAGGGAGTTAACCCTTGGATCAGGAGCAGTGGGTGCATGGAGCTCAGGTTAGGGAAGCACCACTCACTTAACATAGAAGAGTGCATGCTAAAAAAAAAAAGATAATTCTTTTTTTTTAAATACCCAAGTCATGTCATGAACTGGTGCTAAAAAAATTATGTGTAAAAAAACAGCTGCCCAATACCACTGAGAAGACTGCTGTCACATATAACCCATGCCATGCCACCCCATACTGTGTGGATTTGTTGAGTTATTTACTACTGAACTGTGTGTTTCTTTCTGACGTCTGCACTCTGTGCGTTCCTTAATTCTGACCTCTGCACTCTGTGCATTAGTACTGAGCACTGCACTCTGTGCATTTCTTACTACTGACCTTGGAACACTGTGCAATACTTACTAATAACCTCTGCACTCTGTGCGTTCCTTACTTCTACACTCTGTGCGTTCCTTACTTCTGAACTCTGCACTCTGTGTGTTAATTACTTATGACCTCTGAACATTGTGTGTTACCTCCTTCTGACCTCTGCATCATGTGCATTACTTCCTTCTGACCTCTGCACTCTGTGCATTACTACTGACCTTGAACACTGTGTGTTACTTATTACTGACCTCTGCACTCTGTGGATTTCCTACTACTGACCTATGTGCATTACGTACTATTGATCTCTGCACTCGGTGTGTTTCTTACTGCTGACCACTGCACTCTGTGCATTACTTACTACTGACCTCTGCACTCTGCATTCCTATTATTACTGACTTCTGTACTCTCTGCGTTCCTTACTACTGACCTCTGCACTCTGTGCATTACTACTGACCTCTAAACACTGTGCAATACATACTACTGACCTCTGCACTCTGTGTGTTACTTCCTTCTGACCTCAGCATCTCTGCACTTTGTGCATTACTTACTACTGACCTCTGAACACTGTGCAATACTTAATACTGACCTCTGCACTCAGTGGATTTCCTACTACTGACCTATGTGCATTACGTACTATTGATCTCTGCACTCGGTGTGTTTCTTACTGCTGACCACTGCACTCTGTGCATTACTTCCTTATGACTGCTGCACTCTGTACGTTTCTTATCACTGACTTTTGCACTATGTGTGTTTCTTACTACTGACCTCCGCACTCTGTGCATTACTTCCTTAGGGTTAGGGTTTTGTGTATAGTTATTTGTAGAATTAGATATGAGACAGAAATTAAATTCTAGCTCTAGGAGCTGTAAATTCCTGGCTGCTCGGATTAAACTCTAGGCTTAAAACATGGAATTTATGCAGTTCATTTTTAATTATTGTTTGCATATTCTTTCATTATGGGTGTAAGTAGGGGCCTCACAAACGTTTCAGTTTTGCCTAAGGCCTCACAAAGTCTAGAGCCGCCTCTGATTAAATGTACATGTAAAATAAAATAATAAACAGGATGTGGCCTCGTTTGTTAAATTATATTTTTTTGTGCAGACGATCTATACTGAAAATGTATGAACTTTTATAATGAATATACAGACGTATTCAACAAGATCAGTCATTAATTGCAGTTTATAAACCATAGAAAGTAATCAGAAAGCATTACCTAAAGAAGCTGAAGTTTATTATGTGCTTATATTTTGCCTTCCCTGCCCCCTACACCCCTAAAAACTTGTCCCAGTGGCTATTGCTCCATGACTGATAAATGAGCACTGGTGCTTCACTTAACAATACCCCTGTCCCCTTTTCATTGAACAAAACTTGTAGGTATAGGCATCTTGAGCTTACCAGCCACTATCTTCTGAGAGAGTGCCATGAGGATGGGAAAAATTGCACAATTGACTATCCTCTGAAGTCTATGAGCAGTTTTAATGAGATAATCCCGGGGGAAAGCAGTCTTCCCTATTTTGAATGGCATAATAGAGATTTTTTACACATCATTGCCTCTTTGCCATCACATTCTTTTGAAGTGTTTATAAGCTAAACAGAGAAAGGTAAGGTGACTGATCTTGAAGTGTATCTGTTCAGCAATTGCTTACTGCACTAAAAAAATCAATTGGGACAGCTCTAATAAAACACTTATTTATGTTTAAATCTATATCCCCATTCTCCAGGATGAAGCAACTTAATTTTGCCACATCTACTGCCCAATCATAGCTTAGTGGAATCTAGATATATCATACTATTTTGTCAATGAGGTGCTTTTTAGAAAACAAATGTACTTTTTCTACATTTATTGCAAAATGGATAACATTAATAACAAGAGACAAGGAGAAACAACTTTCTTCCTTTGCAGAATTATGATACAGATGAACATTGCGCCACTAAAACAAATTGAAAACTATTGTCTGAAGTCATGAATAATGGCTTATTCTTTCTTTCCAGGAAGGAAAATGTATTGCTTTCAATAATCTTTTTACAGAACTGTCATCTTCACCCAATAGGGCATCTTAAATGGATACATGTACCTTCCATAGCCCAGTATAGTATATTGCAGATGTAACCTACATTAGAGTATGCTCTTGTATTTTTCCCTTAGTTCTTAGTGTAAAGCTTATTGTGAACTAAAACTACACAAGGCATTTGTTTATAATGGTCCTCTTTTTAAAAGGTTTCACCCTTTTTTGTCAGTAACTGTAAAACGTTAATATGCATTAAATGCGATAAATCCCAAATGTAAGATGCTACATACTATGCGATTTACATTCAGAAATGCCATTGAAATCAACACTCCACTATTCAAAAGGCTCAAAGAAAGAAATAATCGTATGCCTCTTTAATATGCTTGCTGGAATATACCTAATCGGTACAACCTACCGCTAGAGAGTTCATCACAATGTTGTGATCTGGTTCCTCATTTATTAATACCTGGTTAAATAGCATTCTGCATGTCTAGATCACAGTCTGCGTACTGATACATGATCTATATTTTCTGTCATATATGTATTGCTTCTTATATGGCTTTTTTTTTTCAATAAAAATCTACCATGCTAAAAAAAAAAAAATATGCTTCCTGGATTCACTCATAAGTGTTCAAGACAAAAATAAGAGAAAAACAGTTATCACTAGTAATTAATGTTTGTTGTATAGTTGCATTATCCCCTTATTTTGTTGTTCTATGAATTTGCACACAAGGAATTTAGGTAAATAAAGCTCTGTCTTAGTGCCTAAAAAGGAAACAAGCAAAGGAGGAACTCACATGACACAGACTACCACAGATATTCAGATACCAGTTCAGATACCAGTTCAGATACCAGTGCCGATAGTTGGCATTTTCATGAGAAATACCACGGTTGCAGAAGTTGCAGAAGTTGCAGAAGTTGCAGAAGTTGCAGCTGGGACCTAGCTCTGGCGCTCCACCACTGTCCTGAAATCATTAGTCTGTATTGTTTTAGAAAAACTGTCACATGACAATAAACAGAAATGTATCAGTACTTGTATCTGTGAGTACTTGGACAAGTATCAGTACTTGTACTTGAAAAAATGGTATCGTGCATCCCTTATATATATTTATAAAACAAAAAATCATACATTAAAACACGGATGCACAAATCCCAGGAGGCCTGTATGCTCCTTAAAAATGACAGCTGCCTCCTAACTTTTTAATTTTTGTCTAGTCTCTTGGAGCTGGAAAAGTATCTGTACCGACTACGGTACTTGGTATCTGAAGATCCCTAACACAGACACTGGCTAACAAAGCAAGTACATTTTCCTTCAGAATGTGGCATACCATCAAATTTTAAAGGGTTTATCACACACAAACTTCAGTCCAAAACATTTTTAAGCAAAAATATAAAGTACAGACATCACCAAGAAATCTTTTTTGTGGACATCACATAAAACACTGCTTACTCAGAGAAGTAAAAGTAAGCAGGGCTTCCCACTAGTTATCAAGATGTGAGTAAGTAGAATTTAATGTGATATTTAAGTTTTCTTGGTGAAACCCCTTTTATTATGTCTGTAGAAGAATAAGGAAAGCAGGCTTTAATTTAACTTTCACAATATTCAACAGAATGGCTCCCCTCCTAGCATAGGAAGACAATTTAATATTGATGGCAAAACCAGTACAGAGCCTTTTGGAAATGATGGAGCATCTACTGCAAACAACTACAAAAGCAGAGTTGAAAGTAAACGGCACATAGACTAGATATGATAGCCTCCAGAAAGAAAAAAAAGATTGAGAAACAATGATGATCTAAAGAGCCAATTTAAAAACTTCAATATAATTCAGTAAGCTATCTGGAAACATAAGAAACAAAAGATAAGATAAAGGTTAACACGCAAGCTAGAAGAGCTGCAGCAATAGATAAATTATGATTAAAATCTGTATCCAAAACATAAGTGAAAACTTTAAACTTACCAAAAAAAAGGAGGAAAATCAGTTGGGTACTTGGAAACATTTTAAAAAGAAACAATGGTCCTAAGCAGTGATGAGCAAACATGCTTGTGTTCAATTCGCGGGTGCGTTCGCCAGTTTCAAACTTTAATGCAAACCCCATTGAACACCCACCTCGTCACAATTCGCACCCGCGAATTGAACACAAGTAAGTTGCAGCTACAGGCACATCACTGGCCATGAATTCTTCCTACCTGTTGTTCCCTCCCTCTGTGCAACATGTGCTCTATTCCTTAATTTCTGCACACTTTTCTTCAGCAAGTGAATGAAGCTCTGCTAAAATAATTCTCCTGACTCCTCCATGCCAATTGGTGCACCTGCAGTGGTATTTGATGTAGAAGAGGTGGAAGAAGAGAGCAAATTTGCAGCTGCAGATTATCCACTCCACCACCTCCTCCACATGTTCTGGTTGTATAGCATGCCCATTGCCATGAAAGAAAAGAAGATGTGCCTTGCCTCTCAACGGTGCAGCCCCTAATAATGCTTTGGCCTACAGATGCACTACCTGTTTGCCCCCTACTAGCTGCATGTGAAGAATGTCTGCCCCTCCCTGTAGGAGAGGGCTATAGTAATAGTTGCTTTGGTTCACTTGACACTGTGGTAACTATGTGCAGTAAACTGTGCTGCTAACAAAGGGCTGCTTTGTATGTGTCACCAACAAGTTCACGCTTCTGCGCCCAAAAATAAAAAATAGAGCACCCTATCAAAATAATATAAAAATAGAATATAGTGAACCTCCAAAAGAAAAAAATAGATAGCAACCCTAAAACAATATAACACCCTTTTTGTGATTTGTTTTTTTTTTTGCAAAACAAATTTTAAAAACTAAGAAAAAGTGTAATTCCCCAAAACAAAGGTGGGGGGAAACAGCAGCATCTAAAAAGCAGTAGAAGTTGTTGCTGGCACACACAAGAAAAAAGTGTAGTCCTAAAGAGGAATGGTAGGTCTATTCACTATGTATGCTATAGGGATACCCAGTCACTCCACATCGCAATTCACAGCAATGGAGCAGTGATGCACTGAGCAGCACATTGTAAATACAATAGGGCGGAAACATTTCACTCTCTGCAGCCGACAGCACTGAAATTCACTGTAATAGTTCCAATATGCAGCACTGAATATAGCATTTTATATCTCTGTGCTAGCACATTACTACCACTGTGCAAGTAGCACACAATGGGGTTGATTTACTAAACGCAAATAAGCTGTTCACTTGGCAGGAGAAATTTCCTTTAGCTTAGTGAATGTGGTGACATTTTACTTTGCAAAACATACCCACTCTAGAGCAATGCACCTGACGATGATGGAAGTCAGCAGAGCAATACCTCATTCACCTCATTCACCTCGTTGGGAAACTTCCCATGTAAAGTGCAAATTCCCCTGCAAAGTGAACAGGCTGTTTGCCTTTAGTAAATCAACTCCTTTGTCTCTCCCTCACAAAGCTTTAAGATGTCCCTCACTAACTCCAACATACACTGACAATAGGATGCTGGAAATGCTGATTTTTATAGCAAGGGGACATTTTCGAAGCCCCAATATTGGTCATCAAGCTCAAAGCTCAAAGACCAGCTTAAGCACTATGGGGTTCACTTTTAGAGTCTGGGAGAACTTGCCCAAAGGTTTGCCATTTGGGCGACCAATATTATAGAAAGTTCATCATGAACCCAACTCGGTGGCAAACATGAACCTTCTCCCTAGTCCAAAATTAGAAACTGAAGAATAGAAATAGAACTAAAGAGAAACATGAGTTCCAGTAAAAATTCAATCATGCCAGAGAGATTAAAGGGAGGCTATAATGGGTTTGGTACCATTTTATTTTTCTCTATAATGTTTAATTATTCATATTTTTTTCTATTTATAGTAAATATTTGTTTTACAAATGATCACATAATACCAAGTAGGGATGCACAGATACCAAGGTCTCGTACTTGGTAAAAGTACAAGTACTGACACTTTTCCAGCTCCAAGACTAGACTTGAGAAAAACTCAAAAGTTAGGCTGCAGCTGTCATTTTTAAGGAGCATTGGCAAAGGGGCTCCTGGGATTTGTGCATCCCTGTTTTAAAGCATGATTTGTTATATATATACTGTATATAAATATATATATATATACATTATTTATCCCTTATTCATTTCACAGGCAGGCTTAATTTCAAACAATATCTATCGCTCACTTCTCCATCCTGTCCCGACACAGAGCCATGACAGGGGAGGGGCTGGATCCCCCCCTCCCCACTTCGATCCGCCAGCGCTAACTGGCGGAACGGATGGGGGTGGGGGCAGGTACAGCTGGCTCTGCCTCTAGATAGGTTGAGCCAGCTGTCACTCACGCAGCTGGGCGGATCAGACATAATTGTCGGGATCCGCTGCGGCCTCTCAGTATTCTGCGAGCTGCAGCTCGCGGTATACTGAGCTTAGGGTGATGGGAGGCCGCTAATTTGTGTCCTCCCGTCAACCTAAGGAGAACTATGGGGAAAAGCCCTAACCCCATAGTTCTCCTTTAATCACTGATAACACTAAACTGATGAACAGTAAAAGCGTTTTAATCGTCGCCTATGGGCGTTTTTTTGCGATTTTTAAGGGCGCACACAATTTTAAGGCTTGACATGTTTGGTGTCTATTTACCCGACGTGACCCCGACTTTTATGTTTTACTAAAAATATGGGTAAAAATAAATGTTTTATAACATAACGTAGGGAAACTTTTTTGTTTTTTTTTACATTTATGGTACTTTTTTAATTATATAGTAAAAAGGTGATTATATACCTCCAAAAGAAAGCTCTATCTGTCCCCAAACTTTTTTAACATAAATTGCAAGGCTATAGTCCGGTCATGCTGACTGGTGAAATTTTTGACTGACTGGTGAGACACTATCAAATTTTTCAAGCCCTGCCAATTACGGATACATTTTTGTTTAGTGTCATGTGAAAGTTTTTCTAAAACAATACACACTAATGATTTCAGGACAGTGGTGGGGCCCCAGGGTCCAGTCGCAGCTGCAACCACTGCAACCCTGGTAGTTCTTGTGAAAATGCCAAGTATCGGCACTAGTATCTGAACTGGTAACTGTGCATCCCTAATACCGAGTACACCCATGACATTGTTGTCCAAGAAGTTGTTTCCTTTGAGGCTCTATCTTGCCAATTTAAAGCCTGTACAATACTGTCTATACAGAGCAGTCAGGCAGAACAGGGTTCAATCTTTTAATTGTAATACATTTGGCCTTGAGTTATTGAGTTCTGTACATAAAAGGCTTTTTAAAGTAAAGATGTTAATGATACGTTGGAAAACTTTAAATTTACCTTACTAATAAGAAATTATCATTTTCACTTAAATTCTTTGTCCTAAATATGGTAAATAGATAAATATAATGTATTTAAAAACACAATATATTATCTTTAACTTGCCTAAACTTGTAGTAAAAATGTATAAAAGCAGAACACCTAATACACTAAGTAGTCTTGCAAAGGCCAGGGAGTTAAAGAAGACAAGGAATCCAGCAAAAGCCATAGATAGACTTTTTAAATCTTCTTTTATATTCTCTAAGTGTAAAAGATGCTGTAACAAACAGCAGAGAAAATGGAAAGCAGCCCTTGCGGAGGCCAGCATCCTAAAAGGGCTGTGTAGAGCCATCGAGTAGTATTTTTGGGCAGTGTCAGTGACAGATGTTAGAGTAGACATAAGGAAATATATCCATGACAATTTAAACTGTGCTTGACTTTTTATAAATTCTGATAAAAGACGGATCAGTTTGGAAAACCTTGTTATCCATTTAAGAAAACTATGTTTTGTATTTATTATATTAAATTATTTAATTACAGTAACACTAATTTACAACATGAATTGAACACCATCTCCTAAAAATAGGAAGGCATCATAAATATACAAACGCCTTTAAACATTTTAACAATATTCCCACATATTGTTTACTATATATCTGTAGAGAATTTGACAATATATCACGTGTCAATAATTTAATCTCCCTATATAAAAAAAGCATTATTACATGCCTTTATTGCAATCTGTCAGTAAACATGATGGTGTGCCTTTACAATGACTTTAATTAGGATTTTGTTGACACATATGGAATCACAATCTCCAGCTAATAAGATATGATTACTGATAATACAGTTGGGTCTAAAACATCTGTTCTTAGCCACAGCGATCGACATTAGCTGAAAAATTATAGAAATCTAATGGGAACATTTTACTGACTTGACTTCATATTTTCTCATCTAGAAAGAAAATGTGTGCATGTTATTTCACTGGACATGTCATCACAATGACACATGTGTAACCCAGTGGAATATCAAATTCTTTAACTACATGAGTGCCTAATCCCTTTTCTCCCAAATCCCCTTAAGTTCGTGAGTGGGGGGGTTTTTTTTTCGTTTTGGCATTGTCTAAGTACCACACGTTACACGTTGTAGTGTTTTTCTACCCTATTATACATAAAAGATAGGATTTTAATTTGGTAGCAAATTTGAATACATAGAGTATATTTTTATTCCCTTAGTTTTTATTGGGAATAGATAGTAAAACAAAGTACGGTATATAAAATGCATTTTCCCCAGGGCAACGATTAAGTAATTTGTGCACCCCCATATAATTATCACAAAATATTATCTGCAAAGTCTGCTGGTTAAAATTATATCACATGAGTGCAACTTTTATGTGATGTAGCAAAATGCGGAAGCTCAAAGTGAACATATGCATTTTAGTTTAGGAGAGCTTTATCTTTCCATTCATGCGCCAAAAGTTCCTCAAACTTGCTGATTTCCCTCTTTTCAGGGAACTTTGCTGAGGACATTCCGCTTTATATTAGGTTTACCTGTGAAGTGTATGAGGGACTTATCGATACAGACATTTTTCTAGGATGCATATATATCTAAATTTTATTTTTGGAAAAGACATTAGTAAAGGGCCTAGTTTTGTGGCTCATTATGACTAGATATCGTGTCCTTGGCATGAATGAACAATATGTTGGCATGTGGTGGATTTGGTATGTGGACCAATATGATTGCAGTTCATTTTCTAGTGATTCCCATGTTTAGAGTCAGGCTGAAAAAATGTATTCATTCTGAAATAGTGATAGGCTTCCAGAGAACAATTACTGACAATGAAGCTTACTGACAATGAACTGTTCGGCATTAAGGTTGCACTGTTCTAAAAATAAATTTTCAGTTTCCACCTTAATACCTGATGGGGCTGTAAATGGGGAGATGACAGGTGCTACTAAACTAGAGGGTAGTCACAAAGGATTTAAAATGGCCTCTGAGACATTAGTACTCTCAAGGGCACTAGGTTTTCCCGGGTGTTCCCTTTTATCTTTCTGATGTCGCAGCACCTCATTGCTAGTGCTTGCATGTAATTAACGCAATACCAGGTATGTCAGAGAAGAACTCTCTGTTTCTTAGTAAGAATTCCTTTGTCCCCTGTTTGTGGCTAACTGACAGGGTCACAGCAAATACTACCTTGGGCCCCAGGCAGGGATAAGGGGTTTTGAGCCATAAGATGATTTCTATCCTTCCAAGGTTTGAATACATTTACAAGATATAAACTGTATGGTAGGGTTTTCTTTGCTAGGCTGACATACTCTATAATTTACCACCCCAACTTGTTCTACAATTTCATAGAGGTCTTGCCATTTTTCCAAAAATGTAATACCAACTATAGGTATCAGCACAAGCACTCTGTCACCAGGTTAGATTAAGTTTTCTGGACCTGTTGTAAGTGGGCTTTAACAATGGAATGAACATCTCTATTCTGGTTTTCATTTGGAGAACACACTCTACCACACTTTTGGGAGGGGTTGCCTCCTGCTCCCTACTCTCTTGATCAATATGTAAGAGGCTTCTCAGATGTTGGCCATGCACCAGCTCAAAAGGAGAAAAACCCGTGGACCCTTGCGATGCCTACCATATGGCAAACATGAGATAGGGCAGCAGGCAGTCCTAAACGTTACCATCAGCAGCTACCATCTGTTTTAACATCCCATTCAGAGTTTGACTGAACCTTTCTACCTGTCTATCAGTTTGGGTATGGTACAAAGGACAAGGGGGCACTCTTTGCGTCTGGAGGAAAAGAGGATTAACCTTTGCATACGGAAAGGATTATTCACAATTAGAGCTGTAAAAATGTGGAATAGACCGCCCCGAGGAGCTAGTTATAGCTAGCTCAGTTAATTGTTTATAAAAAATCTGGATGTATTCCTAAATGTACAAAATATTACTGGATACTGAGTTCTTATAGGTATATTAAGCACCACACATTGTTGATCCACAGAATATCCCATTGCCTTATGGGATCAGGAAGTATTTGTTTCCCCTGTTGGAGCAAAACAAAATGTGTACATGGGTAATAGACTGTGTTAAATAGGGAAGGTTGAAAAACTCTAAAATATTTTCCATATGTTGGAAAATCCTTGGGCGAATGGTGCTTGGAGCCAATCAGCTGCAAGCACTGCTCCGGTATTCTGACAGTGTCAGGGGCCGCTGTCAGAATACAGAGGACACAGTGGGAGATTCTTTACATGTTTACATGAGAATATTTACAGGTGGATGGCTTTAATATGGATCCTTGAAAATCTTTTGGCTCACTGTCATCTTTAACAAACACTTCTATATTTATCATTACGTACAGCTGTACCATGTAAAAATACATATTTTTGGCCTATCTGCTATCATTGGTTGCTCATTCCATAGTTGGTAAGTCTCCAAAGCTGGAATTCCATTATGCTTCACTCTAGTGCTGCAAAAGCCTTTAAAAATAAAAAAACTAATCTTACTTTTATTTTAGAGTTTCCAGCCATTCTCAGATACTGATTATACAGATACTGCTCACTAGGCAAAAAAATAGCTTTTTCAAAATCGACAATTCTTCTAACAACTTACACAACTTTTCCACAATAACATTTTTTACCTGCACCCTATTGCCAAAGTTTGTCAAAATAGGGCTGACAATAACTGAATACCTGAATAACTGAATACACACGCTTTTCACTGATTTTTCACAAAAAAAGCCTTACACTGTGGTGTTGAATCAGGTGAACTATTAATGGAGCAGATTTTAAATTGTTCAATCATCTCTGGAAGTAGCAATAAATGAAGAATCAGGTCAGCCTGCTTCGTTTTGCTTTTGAAGCTTTTTAGCTCATCCCTGTGAACTGACTACAAGTGGTGCCCTGAGCTCATGAGTCTAACTTGTGAATTTTTATTTTCGCTCCAGGCCATTTGTATGACTTATTTAGTTACTAAGGTCAAGTAGTCAAATGTCTGTCAATCCTGATATTCATACAGCACAGCCTTTACAACTGTTCAGTTTTGTACGGTCAGTAAAGGTTAACCAGGTTTTGGCTCAATTTCATTTTTTTAAATTTATACATTTTTAAACATTTTTATTATTTATATAT
>NW_017306391.1:80258-81954 GCF_000935625.1 Nanorana parkeri
AGAAGTAAAATCTGTATTGTATATATATATATTTCCAAAAAATATTTTATATTTTATGGAAGGTGCAACAATTACACTGGTTTTGCAGAGAATTATGGGTTTCCTTAAGAGAGAGAATAATAGTATCTTTTTTTTAACTGTTGCTCTCTTGATAAAAATCTCTAGGAAGCCCTACAGATTGGGGAAAAGGAAGGAGAAGAGGGGATCTGAGTCAATCAGCGGTGAGTGTGTAATTTGAGTTTCAAATTTTCAGCTCTCCAAACAACATTTTTTCCCAGCAAATCAGATAAGTATAGCCTGGTACAGGGGCGGACTGACCATTCGGGCAGTCGGGCACTGCCCGAGGGCCCGTGGCCAGTATGGGGCCCGTGGCCCCCTTCTCCCCCATTACAAATTGCCTTTCTTTTGCACCGCACGTGGCCTGCTGGGATCGGCAGTCTTTCCAGGATTCCGGGCTGTGGCGCAGTGGGCAGACTGATGGCGGGAGCCGCGGGACGGGACACAGAGGAGATCAGGGCCATGGAGAGGAAGGCTATGGAGAGGGAGGTGCGGAGCTGTGGGGGGCCCCAGTATCCACGCACGCTACTGCCAGCACAGAGATCGGGGGCCTGCCGGTAAACACCGACCGCCGGATGCTGAGAAGGGAGCCCGAGGAGCTGCAGGCAGCCAGGTACGTGATGCGGCAGCCTGGGGCCTCTGTATAAAACACTGCTGGTATTTGTAGTCCTCTATAGCATGTGCCATTCTACATGGCAGCAATGCAGAATGGCACCCTCTATAGAGGAATACAAATACCGGCAGTACTTTATACAGTAATGCTATTGCAGTTTAAAGTATTGGTGGTATTTGTAGTCCTCTATAGCATGTGCCATTCTGCATGGCAGCAATGCAGAATGGCACCCTCTATAGAGGACTACAAATACCAGCAGTACTTTATACAGTAATGCTATTGCTGTTTAAAGTATATGTGGTATTTGTAGTCCTCTATAGCATGTGCCATTCTGCATGGCAGCAATGCAGAATGGCACCCTCTATAGAGGACTACAAATACCAGCAGTACTTTATACAGTAATGCTATTGCTGTTTAAAGTATATGTGGTATTTGTAGTCCTCTATAGCATGTGCCATTCTGCATTGCAGCAATGCAGAATAGCACCCTCTATAGAGGACTACAAATAACGGAAGTACTTTATACACAATAGCTCACTTTCCAAATCCCCTATATTGGTCAAGATTTTTAATTCTCCTACCAATTCCTCAGCAATCAAGTTCAACTTTCAGTGAATAGACCTGTTATTTTGAAAATATTGTGGAGAACTAATTCTGTAACACAACAATGTATATGTGGGTGGAGCTTGTGGGTGGGTGGGGCTTGTATGTGGGTGGAGCACAAGGGGGCCCCATAATCGTATTTTGCCCGGGGGCCCCATGTGTTGTCAGTCCGCCCCTGGTCTGGTTAACACGTGAAAAGAAGAAATATTTCTCATTTTTGAAACTCTTCCAGAAGAAGCAGACCACCATGAAACGCATAGAGAACAATATATCTTCCCATCAACTGTTGTAAATATGATCAAATTATATAAAAGATACCATATACAGAGGACTATACAATATGTACAATATGTGTGATTAAGCCTGATAGGAATATAGGGCTACTAAAGTATGTTCAAACAAACCTCCCCCCTCCCCCCCCCCC
>NW_017306391.1:82244-139357 GCF_000935625.1 Nanorana parkeri
TTTTTAATGCTTTTTTTAATGTGTTTTATAATGTATTAAATACAAGATTTTTGATATATTATTAGCTATTGTAGCTTGATCCTTGTGTTAACTTAAAAGTCCGTACATTTACAGTTCTCATCTTTGAGCACTTGGTGTTTTGCTTTCATAGTGCGTTGTAGAGGATAAGGATAAACTCCTACGACAAGAACATTTTTCTTAGAGTGGAGGGGGGATTAGGACCTCTTTACAATTATGTCTAAAAACATTCACTAGAATCCCACATTATTATCAGATTTGGACACTCTACCCCTATCCAGATCTACAGTGGCAAGGAACAAGTATGTGAACCCCTTGGAATGAACTGGTTTTCTGCAGAAATTTGCCATTAAATGTGATCTTATCCTCTTCTAAGTCACAAAAAAAGAGAAACACAATTGGGGGAATTTATCAAAACTGGAGAAGACACAAATCTGGATCAGTTGTCCAGGGCAACTAATTAGCTTCTATGTTCAGTTTGCTCAGTTCAGATTTGAAAATGAAAGAGAGAAGCTGATTGGTTGCAATGCATAACTGCAGCAGATTCTGTTTGCTCCAGTTTTGATAAATTCGCCTTATTGTGCTTAAGCTGATAACACAACAATTCTAATTTCTTGTGTCCTTATTGAACACTTTTAAATACAAAAATCCCCCTCCCCCCATGCTAGTATAAGGAATTACCTTAAATGATGCCTCTTGATCCAATCATCTTCTTTCCAGTAGTTTTCAGGAGTCCCTCCAGCACTGGTACTGGTCTCTGATCCAGCGCTGAATCCTCTCTCTTCCTGTCCCACGGAGTCTGTGAGGGTGCACGCTGCTGCATTGACTTACACTGTGTCTCTCCACTTCTCCCGGCCGAAGATCTCTACTGCACATGCGCCCGCCCCATGATCCTTTGCGGCCGCCCGAAAATCTTCAGATCTTCGAACGGGAGCACGCAGTGGAGACACAAGTAAGTTTTAACCCTTTTGTAAACTTTTTTATGTTTTTGCATATATCTACTGCTTGCTAGCAATTATCCTTTAAGTGTAATTCTTAAGTCTGTACTCTGTACGTCTTGGTTTACCAATTTTATTCCCCTTACTTTCTCTTCTGTGTTCTCTCTACATCTTTGTTGGTAGTGTATATTTCAATGTAAACCCTAATTAATCTATGAATAATGGTCACTAAGAAGAAACATCAACTTTGTCACCATAGAGATAATTTTTCATCCAATACAACAAGATCTATTCAATTGTAAATATCTTAACATTTAATTAAACAAATCTTAAAGGGCAAATGATTGCTATACAAGAATTGAGTGACTTTCCATGGAATTGTTTATTGTCACTATCATTTTTGCAGATCTTAAGCAGATGTCACAGTGACGCCACTGCCCACAAGTCGCATATAACTGTCACATTGACAACATTTCACATTAAACTGCCAAGAATAATTTTTTTCCATCCTGTTAGAAAATCAATTTGTTCAAGTTTTGCTAGTTTATTAGCTATTTTGTCATAATATTTGTCCATGAAATGCATCAGTTGTCATGCATGTTTGTCAAATCTTCATTGGATCAAGCAAATAATCATTCTGTCTATGCTCAGTAGAACACTAGAGGATATTTTGTATAACTCATATTATGCCGCATTGGTCAAGTTAATAAAGAAAATGATACAAATGTGTAAGACTTTAGATACATTTTAATAATGCTTTTCTTTCTACCTCTTTTGCAGCCGCCTCTGCTGCCCACTTGTAACTACACATCTGCAGTCAAGCACACTTTAGTGTACCCATGATCCAATCCTCTTTTATGAATGCATCATTTAGTACACAATATTACAATTGTGATCATTTACTGTAATTGCATCTAATTATGAAATTCTACTTTATAAATACAGCAAGATTGTTCCAGATGAAGGTGGAAAACAAAAAGTATTTTCTCTAAGTGGCATCTTTATTACATACATCTGCTTGAAATTGCAAAAAGCCAAGGGGAATTGTGTGGCTAAAGCTGAATATGTAGAATTTGCAGATATGAGGCATAGGGTTGCAGCATCTAACAAGTTGTGATCCACCTGTGATCCACATTCAAGAGCTGAAAATGTCTTCTAATCAGAAAAATCTGGATTCTTTACAACATACATTTAGTAAGCTGCTGGAAATGTTCCCTATAGCATAGTAGAGTCTCAATATAGAGTCTAATGCTGACTCAATAGCATCAACATTGCACCACCTCCAACAGCTCAAACCTTTGACAACAGGCTGGATGGATTAATCGATTCATCCAATATATGCCAAATTTCAGTGTATCATCTGTATGTCTTAGGAGAAATTTAGATTTTTCTGATTAGAAGACATTTTCAACTCTTGAACCAATTGTTGTGATCCTGTCACAACTTTAGATTCATTTTCCTTTTTTTTAGCTAACAGCACTGACGGACCCCAGTACTCAGGATGAGTATGTCCGCCGCTGTACTCTTCCTTGCTCAGGAGATATTGCAACCCGCTGATCTTTAGCTCCCAGTTTCCCCAGTCACTGGTCGAGACTCAAGTGTAGGGTGAAACAAACTTTGATTTATTGAGCAACTGTGCAACCTTTTATACAGAAATTGATCAGATAAAACTATAATCCCATCACATCCCCCTTCCCCTTCCTGGACAATCTGTCTGCACAATACCACAGGGTTCCACCTGCTAAAGAGCTCCAGACAGCCGTAGCAGAAGCTTGGCCAGAATGTCTTTGCCAGTACCATTTGGCGAGATAGTCCATCAGCACTAGCATTGTGTTTCCCAGGCTAGTATTGGATTGTGAAATTGAACGGTTGTAGGGCCAGGCTCCACCGCAACAGCCGTCCATTGCCCCTCGGACACCCGGTTCAACCAAACAAGGGGGGTCTCCATAATCCTAGGTCCATAGTTACTGGGAAGGAGGCTGGCCGCCAGCCCCCTCCAGGAGCCCAGGTCACGGTGGGTTCTGTGACATTTCCCCCCCCCCCCCCCAAAGGTAGACTAATTAGGTCCCAGTCCTCTAACTGGTCTGGACCTGCATTTGTCAGGCAGTATAAGTCCACATATTCCATCCAAAGGACGTCCTGCCTCTGCTGCTGGGGAGAGATGTCGTCTGTGCCTTTCTGAAAAAAATGCTGCCCCTGGGGAGCAGTAAAGACGGTATTTTCTCCCAGACCCCAAAGCCACCTGCTGGAAGAGAGGCCGGCTTCCTGTTCTCCCATGAAGGTTGGAACAGACAACAGTGCGGGACATAGGCCAGTGGTGCTCTGCCCTGGTGTCAGCAATTCTGCTAGGGAAACCACATCCTCAGTTCTGGCTTGCTGTTGGGGTGGGAGGACGGCTTCCTCCTCTACCTGGATTCCAAACTGCTGGGGAGGAAGGACGACCACCTCTTCTTCCTGTATCCCAATTTGTTGCTGGGGAGGGATGACGATCACCTCCTCTCCAGGACTGCTGATCTGCCACTGGGGAGAGAGGTTGACTACCTCTTCTCCCTGGAACTTCATCTGCCGCTGGGGAGAGAAGTCGGCTATCTCTTCTCCCTGGAAACTTGTTACCAGCTCTTTAGAGGACCTTGCCACAATAGTGCTGTTACATTTGAAGAGTATCCCTCCAGATCTCCCGGCGCAAAGTGTCTCTCCTTCCCAGCATATCCTGGGCAGAACCAGGATTGTCGAGCTGGGCCAGCGCTTCCATGGCCGTAGGCAACTGTGGCTCTTCTCCTATGTCAGCAGAAAACTTGGTCCCGGTGGTGGTTTGAATGTCTCCTTAGGCAAGGAAGGCATACCACCGCTTGCCACCAATGTGACGGGCCCCAGTACTGACAAACTCTGATTTATTGAGCAACTGTGCAACCTTTTATACAGAAAGTGATCAGATAAAACTATAATCCCATCACATCCCCCTTCCTCTCCTTGGACATTCTGTCTGCACAACACCACAGGGTGTCACGATCCTACGAGCAGCAGAGGTTTAGGATCACAGCTGCGGATCTACGGTTGAATAGGCTTTGAGGGATTGGATAAGGCGGACGGTTCCCTAATACACCAAGTGTGATGGGGAACCGTTCCACATCATGTATCCCGGCCTAGAGGGAGGAGTATCCTAGTATGAGACCGGAAACAACAGGTACCTTTGTAATTATCCAGCTACTAGATAAGCAATTTCGGGGAGTGATGGGACTGTAGTTCCCTACGGCATATACCACAGTATTAAGCACACAGAATCTTAACTCCTACACAACTCCCAGCACCACAGGACATGTAAGTACTCAATAGTTCTAATTACTTCTGCAGCAAGTTCAGTCAGCAATTTGGAATTAGGTGCACACTGGAGGCAATAGTATCCACAACCCCATATGATCAAATCCTAATAGGCAGATTTAGTCACGTTGGCAATAAGTGATACAGCACTTCATTCAAGCTAAGCAATCCACTATAGGAAGTGAAATAGCAACTAATAGGTAGAGGCTGTGCCCCTAGTACTTGCGGTTGGGAAGACAGGTGGTTAAGTGCTGAGTAGTCCGTTCTGTACTGCAAGGAGCAGAGAGGCTACTGGAGCAGAGGTGCTGGGTCCCTGAAGACAGCCACGGGCTGGCTGGAGCAACGGCAGACGGCCTGGTTCGGTGGAGTGCGGAGAGACTACGCTCGACGTTCCACATTGACAGAATGCCGAGTGAGTGTTTCCGCTGTGGTTATGAGGAGAAGCCGCGGTCAGGGGGCGGAGCCCAGCGTGACATCACGGCAGAGACGACGCGCCGCTGGAGAGGACGGACGCGCCGGGGGAGTCTCTGACACAGGGTTCCACCTGCTAAAGAGCTCCAGACAGCCATAGCAGGAGCCTGGCCAGAATGTCATTGCCCTGAGCTCCTTCAGAGTACAATGGGGGATAACGAGGGGGGGGTGCTGTCCGTCTTTTCATAAACAGTTTACTCAGTATAACACACTTAAACATAACCCAACACCGTCACGCTAATGACATCCAAATATGTGTAGCACACTTGTACAAGTTTGGGCTCATTGCATCCCACCCATTCATGTTTTCTACAGTATCTAAGTTCCACACTGAGCCAAATAACTGCTGATGCCAAATTAAAACATTTTACAACAAGCCAGTAATTGTTTACACGTTGTAGTTGTTACATAGTAGATGTTGAATGAAATGTCAATGGGAAGAATGCCTGTGGATACTATGTTTGTGTTAGCATTAATTATATTTAATTTCTCTGAATAAGAGGCGAGTGCTCAGAATGGTTTACATAAAGTGTAAGTAAGCTACAGGGCAGTTTCATTTTTAGAAAACAAAGTGTTTTAAATATATTTAACTTAAGAAGAAAATTAAGTTAAATTATGGAGCAAAATGCATCATTTTTGAGAATTCATTAACACCGTGGGGTAGCTAATTATGATAAATAATATATTTTCTGTTACTGACTTTAGTATGCCATTGCGTATATCTGCAGCAGATGAACTAAGCACTTAAAAAGACATGTAACAGCTTGTGTATTAGTTTGTGTAGTGTTTATTGCTGTTTATTAGAATTCTGTACAGGCATACAGTGAAACATGCTCCCACAGGGAGGATGCTGATTATCTTCAATTTTTTTGTGGTCATATATTTATTTTTAACTTGCAGAGAGAGATTTGTGATTTCTGGTGAAGATGCGTTTAAACATCCTGCAGTCATTCTGTAACGTGAAAGGTCATATAGATGAAGTTTACCCTATTGTTACTGCAGTGGCTTATGGAATATGACATTATTATAAATGCACCTTTGGAAATATTTTTTCACCAGCTGTCTTTATTGAATTTGATGCGTGGCTTAATTATTTTACCAGTGTTCCATAATTTAGAAACCTTCCTACATAATTTATCATTATAACACTCTTAATTATAGTTTTAAGAATATACAGAGGGGAGGAGAGGTTTTATCTGCAGTTATTCTGTATAGGACGAATGTGTGTGTGTGTGTGTGTGTGTATATACACTGAATGGCCAGATTATTATGACCACCCCATCAGTACTTTATTGGGCCACCTTTTGCCTTCAATACTGCGGCGATTCTTCTTGGCATTGACTCCACAAGATGTTGAAAGGTGATGCAAGGAATCTGACACTATGCCTGATGAATAGCACTGTACATTTCTATGAGATTTGATGGTTGTGGAACTAGCTGCCTGATGGCTCTTTCAACTTCGTCCCACAAATTCTTAATTGGATTGAGATCTGGTGATTGTGTGGGCCACCTAAGCAAGGTAAAGTCCCCCTCATGTTCTTGAAACCACTCCTGCACAATACGAGCACCGTGGCATCAGACCACATGACTTTTTTCCAATGCTCGACTGTCCAATCCTTGTGTTCCTGTGCGAATTGGAGACGTTTTATCTTGTTAACTGCAGACAGCAAAGGTGTTCGAACAGGCCTTCGGCTTCCATATCCCAATCGATGCAGTGTACGGCAAACAGTGCGTTCAGAGATCATTTCAGAGGATCCCTGATTAAGATCTGCATTAATTTAATGCACTGTTGCCCTTCTGTTGTCTTGTACCAGTCTTGCCACTCTCCGTTCTGCCCTAACATTGACTAGTTGCTGACGGCCACAATTCGCACGTTCAGACCCAGATTTTTGGCTAACAGTCCAGTCTTTAAACACTTTAACGACAGCTGCTCTTGAACATTTAATGAATTCTGCTGTTTTGCTGATACTCGCTCCATGGCTCTGAGCGCCAAAAATCATCCCACGTTCAAAGGCTGTTAAATCGCATTGTTTACCCATATCTTCAGAAAAAAAATCACTTCTACTGTCAAGGTAAACGACCTGCTTCCCTATTTATAATGGTCTGGCCCTCTAGCAACTTCAGCACGAAACTATAGCTAATTTGGCTACAAACGCCAGGTGGTCATAATAATCTGGCCACTCAGTGTATATATATATGTTGAAAGGTGATGCAAGGAATATAGGAATATATATATATTGTAATAGTTTGGGGAATATAGCCCAATGATGCACACTAAGAGGCCACTCCTGAAGTTGACTTTAACATAAAAAGGACAGTCTTTATTCATTCAAATGGTCAACAATCCATGAACTTCACAAAATAACTTGCTTTCTTCAGCATAAATTAAGCATAACAGTTCATTGGACTTTCATCAAAACATCGTGTTTTGTTCTCACCGACATCTGGCTGTCCCATACACTGCCAGTGTGATAGTCCCAGAACTTTACCGTATTTCTCTGTAAATAAAGTCCTCAGTATTGCTCAGCAGCTTTCCTCAGCTCCAAGCGGTTCAGTATTCATCCCTCATGGGTCACTGTCTCCCTCTGTCTCTCTAGCAGATATGTCAGGGTTCCCAACCCTCTTGACCTCTCCAGCCTTCCTGTCTGTGTCACTTGTGCTCGCGCACACAGCAGGCCTGTGGCCATGTGCCCCCTGCACACCCACAACTCTCCTCTAAGCTCTGGGCTGGCTTCCTAATGAGGCTGCTCTCAGCCACCTGATCAGCCCAGGCTGGTCATTGGCAACACCTGACCCCAGGACTGCAGATTTCATCCCACCCAGAGCTCTAAGAAATCTCCAGAGCTCCAGATCCCAGCTACAATTAGGGAAACCCAGAAGAATGTGAAAAGCCAGGTTCTTCCTTACAAAATGGTTCACATTCTAGACCCTCTCAGCCCCTCTGGCTGAGAGTCCTAAGAAACCCAGAAGAATCTGAAAATCTGAAAAGCCAGGTTCTTCCTTACAAAATGGTTCACATTCTAGACCCTCTCAGCCCCTCTGGCTGAGAGTCCTTGGTGCCAAAGTTGCCATACTACACCGTGGCATTGCCATGCACTGCCACAATATATACAGTATATATACAGCCATGGGCAAAAATATCGGCACTCCTGCATTTCTCTCAGATAATGCACCACTCCACGCAGAAAATTCTTGCAATTACCAATGTTTAGGCATTCTCATGTTTATTTGTTTTGTTTGTATTGTATTGGTATCAATTTCAGCTGACCTTCAGGCACAGGGTACAACCGTGTCAGCTCACACTATACGTCACCATCTGAATGAAAATAGACACTATGGTAGGAGACCCAGGAGGACCCCACTGCTGACACAGATACATAAAAAAGCCAGATTGAAGTTTGCCAAAACTTACCTGAGGAAGCCAAAATCCTTTTGGGAGAATGTGCTGTGGACAGACTAAACAAAATTACAGCTTTTTGGTAAAGCCCATCATTCTACTGTTTTCAGAAAAAGAAATGAGGCCTTTAAAGAAAAAATACAGTCCCTGCATTCAAACATGGTGGAGGTTCACTGATGTTTTGGGGTTGCTTTGCTGCTTCAGGCACTTGATGTCTTGACTGTGTGCATGGCACTATGAAATTTGAAGACTACCAAAAAATTTTGGGGTGCAATGTAGGGCCCAGTGTCAGAAAGTTAGGTCTCCGTCAGAGTTCATGGGTCTTACAACAGGACAATGACCCAAAGCACACAACAAAATGCACCTCCTCATGTATCACTTACCCCCCCCCCCTTTTTAGATTGTAAGCTCTCACGGGTAGGGCCCTCCTTATTATTATTATTATTATTACATACGGTAGTATTTAGATACAGAGGTTTCTTCCTCCTATTCAGCTTTAAACCATCAGCAAGTATGCTCCCATCTCACTGTCTGCCCCTCCTCTCACTGTGTGCTCCCCCTCCCAGCTCTCCTTTGCAGAAGTATATGCCCTGTTTACTGTCAGCAGTATTGAACACTTCCTTTGCACTCAAGGCTCGTGCAACACCTCTCTTTTTGTACTTGCCTCTGCAGTGTTGCACTGTTTCTGAAAACTCTCCTTAGCAATGTTATACTCTTTTCCTGTGTGTGTGCTGATCTCTCCTTTTGTTGTCAGCCTGTGTTTGCTCACACAAACAGTCCCAGAATACACAGCTAAAATTTTGGTGGATTCGACAAGTGGGTGTCCCTGCCAACACCACCCAGCTCAATATACTGTGACTTAAAGATCGAAGGAGCCATGCAGAAAAAAGGTCAGTTGAACAGTGACTGTATCCACTCAACTGCAGTCAGTGTTTGGGTATTCCGACAGTTGTGAATGCAAGCTGTCTGAATACATTAGCTGTCAGGGAAGATTCATCCATCCCTTCCAACACAAAACACTTCTGGGTTCTTACCTTCACTGTGCCCATGTTCTGAGCCAGCTCAGGGACTTTTTGGCCCCTTAACAGTATCCAGTGGACACCGAAGAGGCATCAGGAGTCTAATAGAAAGTAATACAATTAGCGTAGCATGCCCTATCCACCCACACTTTTTACTTTCCACATTTGTCTTACACATTATATATGCACATTGTGTATGCTATCATACGAGCAGATGTTTTGTTTGTTTTATGCTATAGACTTTTTGTATTTGGATGTTGCCGTGCTTGTCAAACCTACCTGGGTGGCTATCTCATGCTTAACATCAAAAAAGAGACTGTGGCAAGCATTCACAATTCTGAAGATTTTGAACAGAAGCTATGCAGCACCACACAGTCTACACAGTACAGATCTTGGTGGAGTACCCTTATTATTTACTAGTACTCGCATTCCACAGGCCCATTGAAATGAATGTCAAATGTATAAAACATTTGTATTATGCAGGTCTGTGTTTTATACCTGTGTTTGCACCATGAATGACCCCCATCTCTCAATATTTCTGCCTAAATTTGCATATTGCATGAACAAAAGTTTTTTTTTTAAATGCATGTATATAAATGCATAAAATGCAAAAAATGCACCTGAACACATGCAGTAAAGTGCTCCAGAGATGATTCCTAGTGCACACACAACTGTAAAAGGCCCTTAGTGGCCATCTTGTTACCTTTATCTAGTACTGGATAGGGTCCATTGTTGCAATCAGAAAAACCTGAATTCTTTACAACATACATTTAGTAAGCTGCTGGAAATGTTCACTATAGCATAGTAGAGTCCATGCTGACTCAATAGCATCAACATTGCACCACCTCCAACAGCTCAAACCTTTGACAAAAGGCTGGAAGGATTCATCGATTCATCCAATATATGCCAAATTTCAGTGTATCATCTGTATGTCTTAGGAGAAATTTAGATTTTTCTGATTAGAAGACATTTTCAACTCTTGAATGGACCAATTGTTGTGATCCTGTCACAACTGTAGCTTCATTTTCCTGTTTTTAGCTAACAGCAGTGATGGACCCCAGTACTCTGGATGAGTATGTCCGCCGCTGTATTTTTCCTTGCTCAGGAGATATTGCAACCCGCTGATCTTTAGCTCCCAGTTTCCACCGTCACTAGTCGACACTCAAGTGTAGGGTGAAACAAACTCTGATTTATTGAGCAACTGTGCAACCTTTTATACAGAAAGTGATCAGATAAAACTATAATCCCATCACATCCCCCTTCCCCTTCCTGGACAACCTGTCTGCACAATACCATAGGGTTCCACCTGCTAAAGAGCTCCAGACAGCCATAGCAGGAGCCTGGCCAGAATGTCATTGCCCAGGTCTCCATCAGAGTACAATGGGAGATAACGAAGGGGGGTGCTGACAGTCTTTTCATAAACAGTTTACTCAGTATAACACACTTAAACATAACCCAACACCAATACACATTTAACTCATAAACTCCTCACCATGTAGTCACAATTAGCACTGGCAGTTCTGTAATACTTTGCGACAGAATGTTGGGAATTTATCAAAACTGGAGCAGACAGAATGTGGAGCAGTTGTACATAGCAACCAATAGCTTATAGCTTATAGCTTATAGCTTTCATTTTCAAAGCTTAACTTAAAACTGAAAAAGGAAGCTGATTGGTTACTAAGGGCAACTGCTCCAGATTCTTTCTGCTCCAGTTTTGATAAATTCCTCCTTATGCATATAAGTTATTGTCATATTGAGGTGCTGGTTGAGACAATGTAGCCCCCATGAAGTCACAGCATCCCAATAATGATCTATTATAACATAGATCTAGATTATATCAATACTGGGTCTATTCCATTTCCCATTTGAAACATAAGGCAATATAGTATTTACCACTGTATTCAGATAATGCTGTGGTTCCACCTTTGATTTCCACTACGGATTTGGAGTTCTGTTTTTTCTATTGACTAACTGATGGGCAAACTGGTTGTTACTCAAACCTGCCCAAGAGTTGGGTGTGCTTATAAGGCAGATAACAAAATCTATTGAAGTGGGGAATGTGAATTATTCCATCTACTTGGTAGGGACATCAGAGTTTAAATAATTGGAGAAGGCAATCCTAATTATTTTCTCCACTTTGTAGGGACATCAGAATGTAAAATCCATTGGAGTTGGAAATGAGAACGCTTTCAAACATCTGGTAAAATACTGCAGAATATTGTGCCAAGGATATGATGGTTCCATGTTTTTCCATTACCTCAGTAATATTCTTATCATCCATTTTGAATATGTTTGGGCATATTTTAAACTGACTTCAGGTAACCAAGAAAGTTATTAGTCCAGGAAAAAAAGCAAATAATAGACCCTGCAAGGTTTCAATATGCCCCTTTTCCATCCCATGTGGGGCTTATTGCTCTCTGTGTTTTTGTGTTTAAGGAGGCCAGTTATCTTCACTCTGCAGCCCAACTCCAGTCTGCACAGTCTTTTTCCTGAAAATGGCTACTATCTACTGTGCATACGGGTTGCAGAGCCATTTATTCCTATAGGAAGAACCATAGTCATAGAGGTTGATGTACTAAAGGCAAACAGGCTGTTCACTTAACAAGGGAATTCTCACTTTGCAAGTGGATTTTTCCATAGCTTAGTGAATGAGGTGAAGCTTTGCTAACTTCCATCATCCAATCATGTGCAAGCAAATTTATTTTTTATTTTCTTTGCACGTGATTGGGTATTCTTGGCAAAGTGAATTTTTACCACATTCACTAAGCTAAGGGAAAATTCCCGTGCAAAGTAAACAGTCTATTTACCAGTTAGGTGATATTGATGTGATTGATATGATGTCTTCATAGAGAGGACCTGTCACTTCCTCTGTGCTATCACATAGGGGGTTGCTAGCTCCAGATGTGAACGCAATAAAGTTAAGTGTTAACAAGTTTAACAAAAGCTTTTAGGGTAAAAAGTAAAAAAATAAAATAAGTGCAACATAAAAAAACATCCACTAGCCCTCCACCAGCACGTTCACCCAGATACAAATGCAAGCACCCATAGGGTGCACCTATGTGTGAAAACAATGATGTGCCACACATGTTACATATCACTGTAAACGTCAGAATGAGAGCAATCATTTAGCACCTTCACTAGCTGGTAACGCTATATTGATGAGTAGTAAAGCCTTTAAAAATATCGCCTATGGGCAATTTTGGGTACCGCAGTTCTTTTGCCATTTCACTGGAGCATGCAATGTTTGATATACACTATATTACCAAAAGTTTTAGGACGCTTACCATTACACGCACATGAACTCTAATGGCATTCCAGTCTTAGTCTGTAGGGTTCAAAATTGAGTTGGCCCACCCTTTGCCGCTATAACAGCTACAACTCTTCTGGGAAGGCGTCCACAAGGTTTAGGAGTGTGTCTATGGGAATGTTTGACCATTCTTCCAGAAGCGTATTTGTGAGGTCAGGTACTGACGTTGGACGAGAAGGCCTGGCTCGCAGTCTCCACTCTTACTCATCCCAAAGGTGTTCTATCGGGTTGAGGTCAGGACTCTGTGCAGGTCAGTCAAGTTCCTCCACCCCAAACTCGCTCATCCATGTCTTTAGGGACCTTGCTTTGTGCACTGGTGCGCACTCATGTTGGAACAGGAAAGGGCCATCCCCAAACTGTTCCCACAACGTTGGAAGCATGAAATTGTCCAAAATGTCTTGGTATGCTGATGCCTTAAGAATTCTCTTCACTGGAACTAAGGGGCCAAGCCCAACCCCTGAAAAAACAACCCCACACCATAATCCCCCCTCCACCAAACTTTACACTTGGCACAATGCAGTCAGGCAAGTACCGTTCTGCTGGCAAACGCCAAACCCAGACACGTCCATCGGATTGCCAGACAGAGAAGCGTGATTCGTCACTCCAGAGAACACATCTCCACTTCTCTAGAGTCCCGTGGTGGCGTGCTTTACACCACTGCATCCGACTGTTGTTGTGCCAATCTGAAAGCCACACAAAGTTTGGAGGTCTTTAGCTATTGACTCTGCAGACAGTTGGCGACCTCTGCGCACTGTGCGCTTCAGCATGCGCTGACCCCGCTCTGTCATGTTACGTGGCCTACCACTTCGTGGCCGAGTTGCTGTTGTTCCCAGTTGATTACACTTTGTTATAATACCACTAGCAGTTGACTGTAGAATATTTAGTAGCAAGGAAATTTCACGGAACACCTGCATCCAATGATTTGGAGGGGTGTCCCAATTCTTTTTGTAATATAGTGTATATTTAACCAACATAACCCTATCTTTTATATTTTTAAAAAATTTGGGTATTATATACATTTTTTTTGTGCACTAAAATTAATTTTAGTGTATGTTTTCCTAATCATATCAAGTCAATAAACATTAGCACAAATAGTATGTGACCTAAAAATGGCATCTGGCATTTTTTTTATTATTATTATCAAAGTATGACAAATAAATATGTATTGAAAAAGAATGAGTATGTACTAAAATCCATTGCTGCATTACTCTCTTGTTCGGTATGTAATATGACGGCTTTTATTTGTATAGCTATGCCGAGCATGCAGATCATAATATGTCATCAAATTAAATTTAACTGTGGTAAAACACACTTTACATTACTTTAAATGCATAAAACATGATCTGGAAAAATGCTCTAATGCTCATATTTCTTTTAAGCAGACATCTAATCACTTCTGGGTTTTCTCGATGCAAGGAAATTGCTTGGTAGAGCAGCCATTACCACCTTTTATAGTGGCATTGTCTCAGCCAAGCACGATATGCACAGCAAGCTAATCACACTGTATAGTTCAAACAGGTTGATGCTATGAGATGCTCAGCATCTTCATCTCTCTGAAAACAATGCTTTAGTGCACAACTTTTTATATAGCTATAGTAAAAGTTAATGAGCACTCATGATCTATTGTGTAACAACACATCTGTTCACTTCCTATAATGATAAAATATCTGACCAACTTGCTTGTGCGATGAAAGCACAAAAAGAGCTACAAAAAATGCTGTACATCTAAGTTACAATTGATATGGAAAGTACAGCTCCTCTATGTTTGTCACACTTTAAAGTGTATTTTCACTCTGCTGCCAAATTAGAATAACACTATTTTATATTTGTTACATGTTCCCATTTGCATCTTATAACTTTAAAAAATATAAAGAAATTGCTGCCTAGCTTTTTACTTGCTGACAATTCTTATTTATCTTTCCCCCGCTATGTAATGTTGTGGAGGGGGCTGGAGATAGGGTTGCCACCTTTTGTTCAAGCGAACCTCGAACACTCTAGGGATGTGCAGACATCTTTTTGGGCGGAGAATGAGTCGTGGCTTATTCATATATAACTAGCGTTACCCATTCATATGTAAATATCACAGTTGAGACTATTTTCAGTGGGGGGCCAGTAGCCCCTATCTTAATTATGGTTGCCCCTGTCTGCCTGACATCTTGTGTCCAGGTTACTGCTGCCATGAAACCCGGACACAGCATTCAAAACCCAGACTGTCCGGATGAATCCTGGACAGGAGGCAACCCTAGCTGGGGAGTTATCTTAGCTATAATTAACCCTGTCTGTACTGTTCTTGCAGTTATAAGCTAGATGTGCAGAATTTTTTTAAAGTTATTTTTCAGTATGATGTGTGAATAGGAACATATACGGAACATATAGAGGGGTTTTCTCAAATTTGACTGCAAAAGTGGAAATACACTTTATGTCAGCACACTGGAAGGTTTACCCAGGGGTTAAGGTATACAGCCTATATTAAAGCAGACCTTTACCCCCTTTCTCTAAAACTCACCTCAGCATGCAGCTCTGCATGCTGATATGAAATCATCTTACATTCATTAGTTAAACAAACTTAATTTTATTTTACTTACAATTATTGTTTTTCCACTTCCTGGTCCCCTTGGGCATTAGTGATGTAATGTGCCCAAGCGTTGCATCCTGGGAAAGTAACAAGTGCATTGCTGAGAAATCTCATCTGTAATCTCACGAGATCTCAGGGAAAGGCATTTTTCTCCCCTGAGATGATGTGCATGATCACATGTCCTAGTCACATGTGCCAGAGTTCCAGGCAGTAAAGGGAAATTAATTAATCTGCCCTTAGTAAAAAAAAAATGGCCACTGTGAAAAGACTGGGGAGGAAAATAAAAAAAGGTATGCAAAGAATACAAAGCCTGCAATTATCTAGAAGTATGTGTTTGTAGATTGTTATTGCTAACAATTTCTAAAGGTGTGTTTGTTGTCATTTCAAAGTTATGGGTAAAGGTCCACTTTAAAGGAGAATATTAGGTAAAGATACAAATCACCAGTAAGTGTACATAACAGCAAGCTGTCTGCACATGCAGTCTCTTTTTTTGAACGGGAGCTACAGCAATGCCTGCAATAGATGTTTAATATCCTTATACAAAAGCTGACAGCGGCTTTTAATCAAAGGAAGAGAATTCATTGTTGGATCAATATGCATTGTGGGTAATGGCTAATTATAGTCTGAATCCCACTCCCACAAGCAGGACTGAAATAGGCTGCATGTGCTGTGACATGTCCCATATCTTATGAACGGTTATTTATTTATTATTATCTTTCTTGGAAGCAGTGCACCTAAAACACATAACTCTCACGGGTAAATAGCTCTTTATCTTAGATGTCTAACTGAAGAATGTATTGCACACAAGCATGTTTTACTTCAAATGCCTTGCTGTTTTTTTTTAGAGTGTTGGCTTTGGTGCACAGCATATTATACCTGATATTACTAGAGGTGGAAAATGCCATGGTAATCATTTTGTTAGTTCAATCAGGTATTTCTCTTCCAAGGCTACTTTGCACCTGTGTAAAACTGGAGACTGAGCATCCTCCTAAGTGGAATAAGTGGGTCATTTGATGTATATTTTCTCAAACTGTGCCTTCATCTCCACGAGAGGGACCTTTAATTGAGATAACCTTGCCCCAGGTAGATGCATTTACTCTAACCTTGAACAAAATCAACCCAGTCCTTGAATGACCTTTTCTTTAACATTATTCTAGTAACCTGAGGGAAGGTACTTTTTGTTTATTTTTCCAACTGATGATCCCTTGGTGAATGCTGATAAGCCAACTGGCTCACAGTGGGCTGAAGTATCTTTCTCACAGCAGAGGTTCGTGTCTCTTTCCTACACCAGGTAAATGGCTGCAGGGCATCAGGCGAATGGAATGGTAACACAAGGGGGTTCTTCTCAGTTCGCGCGGTTAGGGTCTGGAACTCGCTGCCTCAAGCGGTAATTTCCGCAATTAATCTGGAATCATTCAAGAAGCTTTTGGACGACTTCCTGAGAGACCGAAATGTACAAGGGTACAGGTACTCTTAAGAATGAGAACACTCATGGACCTATATACACACACACACACAACAGGTTGGACTTGATGGACTTATGTCTTTATTCAACCTCAAATACTATGTAACTATGTAACTATGTGTGTCTCCACTGTCCCCAGATCTTGTGTCCCACAGTGCAAACAGTCCTCAACTTGGTTCTATCTGTGGCACACTCTCACATCCAGGATCCCAGACTCAGATCACAGCCTCATACTCAAAACATGCTTCCAGAATCTTGTTCATATTTGTTAAAGCCTGAACCAACTCAATCCATTTTGAACCAAACTCCTCAGGATTAGCAACCTGGCCAACATGCAGAGTTAACCTCTGCTATAAATCTGTTACAGTCTTCTGGATAACTCAACAAAATCTGTCAGATGACGCAACAGGAGGAAACCCTACAGCACAGTAACCTGCAAGAGACTGAGCACTGGCTTCTAGGGAACACATCCCAACACCATACTTGTGTAGGGATGTGCAAATTAATGTTGATAGTGGAAAGGAAAGAAAAATTAACATTAAAAAATTCCTTTAAATATCGTGCCTGGGGGGTCCCCTTAAAATGCCTGTAAAGTGGCAAATCTGTACAATGTATAGAACCTGCTGCAGCACAACTGACATTTCTAAAGATTACTTTTTTTTTTCTTTTTTTTTTTTTTAATCGTGCGGCTCCCCCTCCCAAACAATACCAGACCCTTTAGGTCTGGTATAAATGTTTGGAGGGACCCCATTTAAAAAAAAAAAGAGTGGAGTTCCCGCCGCCCCGTTGCTGCGACGAACACCGGCCGCAGAATGGCATTATGACAGATGCAGTGACAGCTAGCTCCACCCAACTGTTTACAGTTGTAACAGGTGAGCCATGATTGGGCAGAGTCATCATGACTTTGCCCAATCATGGCTCCCACAGTTCTCTGTGCCCTGATTCGGGCAAAGTCAAGTACCTGACCTGTGGTCAGGTGCAAGGCTTTAGCCAATCAGTGCTCACAAGGCACAGTACCTTGTGCGGGGCGCTTGGCGGGCGAATAGCATGCCGAACGCCATGACAATTGGTGTGTTCGCCGAACACACAAACTTCCAATGTTCGAGTCGCCCTCACGTTTGGCTCAAACATAGAGCCCATCACTAATGTCAACTACCAGGTATACGAACCAAAAAAAAAAGAAAGCCCCTCCAAATATTGTATGTTACCCTAATAAAACTCTTGAAGGATTGTGAAGCTCTAGGGTCTTGTTGAAGTGCAAATGTCTCTTGTTCAGAATTTACTGCCCTACACAGTTTAGTATCGTTCACAAAAAACGATATTGCACTGTTTATTACAAACTCTATGCCGTTAATGTATAGGATAAAAAGGATCGGCCCCAGGCACTGAACCCTGGGGCTCCCCACTCCCCAGTTTTGCCCAATTTGAAAATTACCCATTTATTACTACCCTCTGGGTCCGTTCTTGCAGACAGTTTTCCACCCATGTACCCATTTCTTATGTCCAAACCTATAGACCTCAGTTTGTGAATTAGACGTATTGTTTTAGAAAAACTGTCAACACTAAAAAAAAAGGACTTGGTAATTGGTATCAGCGAGTACTTGAGGAAAAGTATTGGTACTCATACTCGGTCTGCAAATGGTATCGGTGCATCCCTAGGTAAGACCTTATCCGGTACTTGAAGATCAGTAATTAGTCATTTAAGAAGTACAGCCTTGTGGTGATATAGTAATCTAAGAGAGTGGTCAAGTCCCATAGTGTTCTGCCCTAAGCCAGAGGCTCTGCAAGAACTTCATGATTGTCACTGTCGGAGTAGTGACATTACTAAACTTCAAATGTCCTGAGACTACCACTTAGAGGCAGCTGTACCTTAGATCTCACACTGCAGGTATAGGCAGGCATATGAGTGCCTAGGCACATTCACATACAGGAAGTGCACTGCTATATTTAGGAGGAATTCAAGACAAAAAGGAAAAACCTGTAAGGGTACTACTTAAAGGAGAACTATGGGGTTCGGGCTTTTCCCCATAGTTCTCCTTAGGGTAACGGGAGGACACAAACTAGCATCCTCCCGTCATCCTAAGCTCAGTATACTGCGAGCTGCAGCTTGCGGTATACTGAGACGCCGCAGCTGAAGCGGATCCCGACAATTATGTCTGGATCCACCCAGCTGTGTGAGTGACAGCTGGCTCTGCCTATCTAGAGGCAGAGCCAGATGTACCCGCCCCCTCCCCCGTCCGTTCCGCCAGTCAGCGCTGTCGGATGGGAGCGGGGAGGGGGGAATCCAGCCCTTCCCCTGTCACGGCAGAGAGCTGTGACAGGATCGAGAAGTGAGCGAACGCCGGTATGTGTTCGCTCACTTCCCGATCTACTGAGCCGACCTGTGACAGTCTAATTGTCACAGGTCGGCTAGAACTGCACTCACCTCATAGTTCTCCTTTAAGCACAATTAACATTTCTAGATGTTCCCCCTTAACATATCAGATCTTAACTTTTTGACTTCAGGTCCACTTTAAAGTATTCCAAGTACAAATCAGGTAAAAATTAAAACATACGGGCAGTATAGGTCTATAACAAGGAAAATTGTGAAACTTGAGTTGGACTTCAATTGTTGTCTTGGTCACAAACAGAAGTGGTGTATCAGGAAGCGCCAGAGGTAGATCATATATAGTCTCTCATAGAGAGCTAAATGTTATGGCATCTATGCAGGAAGCAGCCCCAAGACAGTCAGGGAGACTGAGATAACTAAAAGAAAAAGACAAGAAAGGGGCGCCTTTTCCTAGTGCCGATCAGTTTTATTCACACTGTGACGTGTTTCCGAGGCACGCCCCCTTCCTCAGGCGTGCCCCGGAAACACGTCAACACTCCTCCATATCGATCTGCACATAGGACGTATCATACAGACTGCTGCTGCCTGCATCTTTGGCCCGGTCTTTGTACTGTTCTAAATGCCTGTTGACAATCCACCCTTGTGAGTACCTGTCAATTTATATTTTACTGTATAATTTGAATAAAACTGATCTGCACTAGGAAAAGGCGCCCCTTTCTTGTCTTTTTCTTGTTGTCTTGGTCAACCTGGGGAGTCTTCTTTATTTCCTGTCTCTGACGCAGGTTATCATCAACGGAATTTGTGAAGGGAAATATATCAGTTGAGGAAAGTGAGAGAAAAAAGAGTAGGGATACATTGAACATAAGGGAAGTGATGTATCCCTTAACTTTCTGTCCTGTCAGGAGTCAGTTTATCCTTGAATAGCACATTTTCAATATATTGCAGAGGACAGCGCTAGCGGTTGCTGAAAAGCAAGCCAGCGAAATGAAAACTATGTTGACATAGGGCACATTCGAGGTAACATTAACCAAATAAAATGTGTTTGTGACCTTTTTTAATTCAAATAGATGGGTTATTGAAAGTTACAATAAAACTAAAAAAGAAATCTATAAGTAGCTGAATTTAGCTAGTTTGGAATAATTTGGCAGGGTTGTGGAGAATGTATGCTTGGGGAAAAATGGAAACAATTTATCCAAATAACTAGTGAAGTTTTGAGGCATGGAAACTTTATTAAAACTAATTGGAAGTTTTATTACAAAACTATTGTAACAGAGATCACAATTAGCTAATTTCCTGCCTGATGACCTTATAATAACAAAATGCAAATGTGGCTCATTGTTTGGGGAAACCAAGCATTTTCAAACTCTCATTTAATTAAAATCTGCCACAGAAAAGCTGCTACAGAGCTAGAATATACTAAATTAAATTGAAAGAGTATTTATGTTTTTCATCCACCTTCCTTTCTTCTTCTTTCTTTAATTGGGTTTGTGCACAGATTTCCCCTCAACGCAATGTTTATTAGCTTGATAATCGACCATCACTGCTTGGACTTGTTATGCTGGTTTACGGAATCAGAATTTAGCAAACAGAGGTGAAAGATAACGCCTAAAAGTTTCTAGAATATACTTAATCTCTTGAAGCTATCCAAATAGCATGAGCTCAAAATGAACACTTTCTCATATACGCCTACTTTCCTTTTTCTAATTTCAAAGCAGATCTCCAGAAAACAGCTAAACACACAATTTAACCAGTTAGAGAGCTTGAATGTAATAAGTACACCCCAAAAAAAAGTATTTCAAATACTTTGGCATACCATTGTACACCCTATCTCCTCAGCAGTGCACAGATTTCTGGTGAAATTTTAGGCAGGCAGTTTTAGTACTTGGAATACAAGTTCAAACAGTCTGCACAACTATTAATGCATATGCTCAGCGACCTGTGTGTTTTCACACATGTTTGCGATCCCTTGAGCAGCTTTATTAAGAACTGGAGGATTAATGTCTCTCCCTTTCCTAGATTTAATTTCATACAAAAATGAGGTTTTTAAAAGTGCCCATACACCTTACAATTATCTGCAGATTTTCTGTGGTCAGATGGAAAAGGTGCAACAGATTCCTCCATCTCCACTTAACTGTGTGGATGAAGTAATCTCCACCTGGGCCAATCTGTTGCACTTTTTCCATCTCACCACAGAAAATCTGCAGATAATTGTAAGGTGTATGGGCACCTTTAGACACCAAACATGGACCCTTCACATGTTGATCACTAATTAGATTCTACCAGCTGATTTGCAGCTTATAATGAACCTCAGGGATAGAGACAACACCAATTATAACACAGACAAACTGGTATAACTGCTTCTTGTGACTCATTTAGAGATCGCCCGTGATAGGTCAGCCTTAGACATATAAGAACAGGGTGTAAGTGGTGTTCGTCAGGTTCTGAGGAAGGGGGCGTGCCCCAGAAACATGTAAACCGTGACCACACAGGGGCAGTGGACGCTGATGCTTCACATCTTTTCAGACATCCGCTGCTAGATGATTTGACAACCCATTGTTTTCTACATGCCTTTTTACTACTGACTTTTTGTA
Source organism: Nanorana parkeri (assembly GCF_000935625.1). Lineage (NCBI taxonomy): Eukaryota > Metazoa > Chordata > Amphibia > Anura > Dicroglossidae > Nanorana > Nanorana parkeri. The sequence goes on from NW_017306391.1 coordinate 103,673, forward strand.
AGTACAATACAGTTGTGAGTTTTTATCATTAACATTCGTTTTACTCTATGGAGGCGCTCCTTTTTGTTTTTTGTCTCTCAGATTGAAGGTCCTTTGACCTGTGGGAGCTGCCTCTTCAGTGTGTTTGTTACCATTGCAACTGGCCGATATTGCACGTGGAGGCGCCGGTATTGTTTCCTGTCAGTTTTAGTACCGCTCTGTCTATTAGGAGTGCACACAGAGGCTTCTGTGTAAATGGAGCCTGAAAACTGTTTTCTGACAGAATTCCCAAATACATTGTAACAATATTGTTAGAGTGTATTGTGTTTTTATAAGCAGATCATAGGAGCAGGGGCATAACTAGAAATCACAGGGCCCCATAGCAAAATTTTGTATGGGGCCCTGTGATTTCTAGTTACGCCCCTTGCAGTGCCCACCTGAGAGCGACCCTGCAGAGCCCACCACATACTCTATGGTGGGCTCTGCAGGTTCTCAGGTGGGCTAGTCACACCCCTGCACACCTCTTACCTGTCAGTCCTGTTCCACTGTCAACCTGCTCCACCGCAAGCTGCTGGATGTCACTGACTCAGCAGTGACTGTGAGGAGGAATGTGCCGCTGCACAGATCACTGAGAGGTTGTCAGTGATCTGGACAGCGGCGTGTTTCTCCTCACAGCCACCACTGACAGCCAGCAGCCTATGATGCGATAGTGACCCAGACGGCCCACACGGCATCAGGGGTACCCCTTTGTTCCTCGTCTTGGCCAAGCCCCCCTATGTCCCGTGCCCCATGGGTCGCTATGGCAATAGTTCCGCCACTGGATAGGAGCTTCTTTTAATCTTGAAAGATGTGTAATTTTTTTTTTTTTTTTATTGTATAAAAAAAAAACTCAACTCCACCTCTACCATTAGTCGTGAACAGTTGTACAAGCTGATATTTCACTGAAATTGCTTACTCTTATTTCACTGCACACTGTGAACTTTTCATGGTGTATATTAGAAGCTGCAGCAAGTCTGATAGAGGCTGCCTCATTTCCCAGCTGGAGGACATCCATAATCATCTAATTCATTGCTCCTACTGTCCTTGTGCACCCCTTCCATTCATTGGATTTCAGTTGTTTTGATCATGAAAGCTGGGTGTTACCTAGAGTGTTCTGCATGCAAATATAGTCTGGCTAGAGATGCCCACTCCTCCAGATTGACATACGTGCATCTAGACATTCTGATGTTTGCATAACACCACTTGCATCAGGGCTAAGGGCTCTTAAGAGGAGTACTGAGGTGGGGTGCTGTCATGTTTTCAGGAAGTACTCCGCCAGCCCCCCTCAGTAACCATGATCTACCTGCATTGTATAGACAAAGGTGAAAACAAAGGCTTTATTTAAAGGTCATTAGCATGTTGATGAGAGAGAAAGGAGGAAACAGGTAAAGCAAAATATAAGCAGATTAAACTTCAGCTTTAACCCCTTACCATTCCCTAAAGGTAAACAACTATAGGCTCCTGTGCGACAGCCTACACAGGTCCCAAAATAATTTACTATGCGGTTCACAAGCTTTATTAATCAAAAAAAGTCTTGTGTCCCCTGAGTGGAACAAATCCATCTTCATTTGTGTCCAACATGCTCCCTTGCCAGACACTGCAGCAGGAAGATGAATTGCTGAACCGGGGGGGGGGGGGGGACTTTAAATGAAAATGTGCGGTTATTTATCTGGATTTTAGTTTTAATAGGGATATTTAGCACACATCTGCCATACTAAACAGCCAGACATGCGATATACCTATTCCTAAGCTCAGGTAGGCTGGATTTTTATGTCCTCACCTTCAGCTTGTTCATTGTACAAGGAAACAGCATCACTACCTCTGCAAAATTTAAATACAGTAGTAGTGGATTGATCATCATGGCTGTGCAGTGTGTCAAAGTTGTGTAAATTACAAGCCCGGGTAAAACAGTAAACGTAATGTGCTTTGATTGAGTAACTCTTCAAACAGCAATTCCACGCAACACGTTAAACCAATCAATAAGCTATAAATGCTATCCAGCTAACTGAGCAACTGTCATAAAGTCAGACAATGTACTCGGTTTACCTTAATCTGAGTTCTCAGTAATCTGCTGCAGCCAGCCTTTATACAGTTCATCGATTGTTCAATGGGAGTATGCTTCCTAAAGCATGTCATATGTAACTTTTTTTTTTTCTTTCCCTCTGCATCCATTATCGTCAGATTTAAAGGGAAACTGTAACCAATGTAAATAATTGCAAGTATCTAAATACTCACTTAAAGTGTTTTTCCTTTCCGTAAACAATTTTTTTACTTGCAATGTGACTTTGAACCTGTTATTCAATTCAACCACTTCAGGAAGAGTCATTTTCTGCAGCACAGTCCACTCCCCCCTTGTCCAGTTACTCTCTGGACCAGTTATTATACATATACATACACACACATGTAGCTGCCAAGGGAGGAGCAAAGGAAATACTACATACTATCGCATGTCGCTATAGAGCAGGGGGTGTCAAACTCAATTTAATCGAGGGTCGCATCAACATTATGGTTGCACTCAAAGGGCCTGTAAGACTATATAAATGTATTGAATCTTTATCATAATTGCCTCTGCATTCGATTATCACTAGTTCTAGTAATAACTTAATACCTAGATCTGAAAGTAGAAGTCTAGGAAATGGCCTGGTGGGCCGGATTCGGCCCCTGGGCCTTGAATTTGACACATGTGCTATAGAGAGTCTGCTAACATCACATCCAAGATACCAGCCCCCCCAGCAGCAGTCACAGGGCTTTTGGATGTCTACACAAGGGAGGCTTTTACAGAGAAATAAGATGCTTAAAATTTGTTAAACGCACATATCTTATGATAAGATTTTTTTTCTTTAAATGAATGGTGTGGTGACAGGGTCAGGGTCTGAATATAAATGATTAAAAATATTTTAGTACTGACATTTTCTTTCTATCAGCCTTACAGCAGGTTTCCTGTTGTGAGAGAGCGGGTGTGCTTGGAAACTCCTCACCTGCATCACAAGCAGGCATTCACAGACCAGATTGCCGACAAAAGAATGTTCTGTGTTTTAGGAAAATATAGCGACATCTGGATGATAAAGTATCAAATAGATTGAGCTACCTGTATCTATCTCAGGATTTACATTTCAGCTTCGACTGGAATGTACCTCAAAGTTCCTGAACTCTGTATGCTTTTATTATACGTAATTATTAGGTTCTTTTATATAAAGCAATGTGAAAGTATCCTACATAAGAGTAAATAAACCTGAAAGAGTTTTCAAAATCAGACTGGTGCAGTAGGTAGATTGCCTCAGGGCAACCATTAAAATGTGCTAACAAACACAGTGCCACATATTATCGCCCTTGACATGCTTTGATTTGGAACTGAGAGAATTGTTCTGTACATGGTCTTTGTTTATTCATCATTATGCCCATAAAACGGCCACTCCAAACTAATGTGTTCATACCAATTATCCTCTCAATTTATTACGACTTAAGCTTGGTGCCACTGCTCTTTTCAATTAAAAGAGTCTTCGTGACTGCAGACACAGTCGTTTTATATGATTTGCGATCTTTCCTGTTACCGGTATTAGCCTTCTGTAGGAAAAAAAAAAATGACACAAAGCAAAGACATATTTCAGTGCTGTGTCAATGTATAAAAGTTTATAAAATACTTTATTATAGCAAGCTGATTTGTACAAAAATACATTTCAGATCTGCACAACCAATGTATAAACAATTCAGAACAAAGTATAACAGCAAAGGTCACATAAATGTAAAACAAGGCTGTTCTTTTTCCTGACCAGCTGTAAAATGAAAACAGATGAACAGTTTAAACACGTATGGGGAAAAAAAACAAAAAAACTGCATGAAATAATTAAAATGTTTATAAACTGAAATGAAGTTCTGTTATTGGTAGCGGTACAGAATGATAACAAAACAACTCACTTTTACAGCTTATAAACACTAAAATGTTAAAACCACAGGGGAAGAAAAAAAAAAACAATTACAGGTTTTACAAGATTTTTTGTAAACGTACATACTCTGTGCAATCATTCCTTCCTCAATAAATGAATCATAAAAAAAATAATAATTTATAAAAGCAATTTGTTGCAGTAATTAAACAGATCACACAAACTGAATGCATCCATGAAAAGAGTGGTTTTGTTTAAAAACAAAAAAAACGTGGCTTGTTTTTCAAATCAGAAGAGCATGATGCGCCAGGGAGAACTGTCTATGGTTTTTTTTTCCCCTTGCTTTTCAAATCACACATCCACACAAACAACACTTAATCTTGAAGAAAATAGGTACTTTACAAATCTTTGAAAGTCAGCCCTGCCCGTGGGCAGTATCAAGCCTGTTTTCCTCTTGACAGTTTTCTAAATTGGTTCTGCCACTCTGAATTGCGCATCAGTAGTCAGATGAGTTTTTCTTTCTTCATTACGCCATTGTGTAGCCATAGCTTCCACAGTGCAATGCCACAAGAAGCCTGTCCTTTAGGATTTCCTTGCTTGGGTATTCAGGTAACTTAAGCATATTGATGCTGTAATAGAAAAGAGTTATACAGATAAAATCAAAGTCTGTAGATTTGTTTTGAAATAAAAAGATCCCTATAGGACAGAACAAAATTACATTATGTGATCGCATCTATAACACAAAGGGCTATATATGCACACACATCATACACATCATAATGCACCAAAACAGAATCAGCTTTTCTTTCTAATAACGAAGAGCAGTGTGTAAGGCTCATGAATATTTAGCAGCCAGAAAGAATTAATGTTCTAACTACTAAAAGCGGATTGATTTCTATGAATAACTACATTATGCACACATCATTGCCTTTTGCACTGTATTGCTAAATCTACACTCTATTTTTTCCTTCACTGGCCACTGCTGGGAGGGAGTGCAAAGAGCAATCATGAGATTCACTATTTGCATGTCTGCACTACTGCGTATTATATATTTGGCTGTATTTCCTAAATATACAAACCTGAAGTTGGTTATATTCTGCAGGAATACAAAAGGGAGAACGGTTATCGTACAGGGAAACTAGATAAACCTCCTCTCCTTCACCCATCCACAGACCTCAGTTTTTTCCACATAGACCACAGGTTCACCTGGAGACAGTTCTTTCTTCCATTAAAGGTCTAGCGAAGGGAGCATATGCTGAGCATTGCCGAGTAAGGAGCACAGCTATGGAGCTACCACGCCATTACAATGCAAGTATTTACAGTATATCCACCATTACTACCTAGCAACAGTATGTCCAGTGGGAAAAGGAGAGCAGATGCCAAAGAGCAAAGTCATAAACAGACTTGCACAAATATTTCACCCACACAAAAAAATGATGGTGACTGTATCCGCCACACGTGCAGTCTAGTGGACCTTCATCACCAGCCTTTAGGGACTTGAAAGATCAGAGCCCCAAATGCTACAAGACTATGACTGACTAAGAGTCCAACACATCTGAGAATCCTGAACATCTGACAGAAGTCCTGGTGAAATTCCAGGGCTTGCTAAAGTACATACAGAAAGATATTAGAGGGCCCCGCAGAGTTACAGCAACAATCCAACCTGGACACCCACGTTGAATAATTTCAATGGTATCTTCGACCTTCGATCATCTATCTCAGCTGCAACTCCAACTGGAAGACCTGGAGGGTAGTAATTGGAGGGGAAAAGATGGCTAAAGGGCCTCCTTGAAACGACCCCAGCCTCTCAGCCAAAGGAAATTGCCCTCGCCATATTTTAGCACTCCTTGGGAGACCCCAGCCCATAGGCTCCTGTCACTGGCACCTCTACACCTGAAGACGAGTTACCTTGTCCCTCGAAGCTTCAAGAATTTGAAATGGCAACCCATGTACACCGATTCCCACATACTGATCACTGACAGGGCTGTCATACTCTGACTGCTAGTGACTTCCGAGGTACTTGGAAACATGTCCACTTTCTCTCCCAACCCCGTACTCTTTGAAGGAGAGCTTGAACTTCTCTGGAATCCACCACCCGTGACTGGTAACAGAGGCTCAACATGTGCTCTCACTAGTGTGGGACCCACATGCATGATAACCAATTATCAGGCATTAAATCACAGTGGATGTTCACTACAGGTCACCCTCCTCCAAATGCTTCTCTATAACCTAGAGCAGGACTCACCAGATTTTATAGTAAATTACTGGATAACTTGGACATATCCAGCATTCGCATTGGTCCCCACAACCACAAGGTTGCCCTAGAACATTGGTAGTGGGGACAATTAGCTCACTTCCTAACTCCAAGCTCCTACATTGGATTGGCCCCTGTCCCCCTTTAAACAAGAATGCGTACAATCAGACCCAGCCAAAAATGCCCTCTCTTTTTGCTCCTTCTATAATAAATTAGGAACCTCCAACAAGCCAATGGGCTGTGGAATCAATGTGGGCATAACATAAGTAGCTTAAGGAGAAAAGAACAAATGAAAAAAACAGCCAAAGGACCCTACATTTTTGCAACCATAGAGAGGGGTAATGTAATAGAAATATTTATGAGACTTTCGGATAGAGACATCAAGAAGGATTTAAAAAATGAGCTTTACTAAGTGTGTAACATCAAATCAAATACGAGGTTTCAGTGAATGGGAAACTCTACGTATGCTCTTTTGACTCTAACTGCTTATGAAACCTAGTGTATCCAATAGACTTGTGCATGACAACTGGACCCTGAACTAATACATTGTAGAATTGATCTTTAGAACGTACCATGTGCTAGAAGTTGGCAACAAATTTGATGTATATGACACAGCTGCAATAGTGAAATTTTGCAGCCCACTTCCTCCCATAATGTACGCAAAGCCGCCATGAGGTACTCTGGAACTGAACATACAAACCACAGATTAATAGATATGTAAACATCTGAATATACCGCAATAACAGGAACACATATGTTGCTGACAAAAATTAGTATTACCATTTACTATTATAAATGAATTCAAGTGTAACATAAACAACATGAAGGGATTATACAAAACTAGAGTAAACAAAAAGGAAATAGATTAAAAATCAGTCAGCTAAGAAATGAAACCACTGACAAATCATAACAACCTTTATGCTTTTACATTAGGACAGGCTTGTTAAGATATTCATGACAACCATTCAAATTGCAGTTCTAAACCAACATTGCAGATGAACTTTCCCTTTGGAAAATGTATTAGAGTAGCGTCAAGTATTGGGTAAAAACATCCAGATTATTTTTAAAAAACAGTCCACACCCCACTGTAGCAGGCAAAGGTGGAGAGTTAGTTTGCAAATAAAATCTTTTACATTAAAGCTAGAGCGTTTGCAAGCTCTGTCAAGTTTTTATTGTTGCCTGGGTCCCCACTGGGAGGGAGTTTTCTCTCTTCCATGACTCGGTGACAGCGGTTACTGAGACAGGACATATCCCCAATGGATACATATACAGTAATTTATAGAATGGGGAAGGGTTAAAACCTCTGTTCTAAATGCTAGCATGGGAAATGCTCTAATTTTGCTTCCTTTCAGCGGTCCTCTAGACCAGAAGTGAACAGAGACCCAGATAGAAACCAAAACCTGACGGAGGTATGACCTTTCCCAATACTATCCAACACTAAAAGAAATTACCTGGAGTTACACATAATGACCAACGGACTCCTAACTAGCTAACTGCAATAGTGCACAGAGAAACATAAGGATTTTTAAACGAGAACTATGGGGAGAGTGAAATACACTCATGCCCATAGTTAGAGCCGATGTGTGACACTGAAGCTGTCGCACATTTTCTCTATAGATCGAGAACTGAGGGATCACATACCGCCGATTGCTCAATTCCCGATCTTCTCCCTGCTGAGAGCTGTGACTGGAAGGACAGACAGGGGAGGGGGCGAGCACAGCTGGCTGTGGCTCTAAAGAGGCAGAACCAGCTGTCACAGGCAATGGGGTGGATCCCAACAATATTGACGGGATCCATTCCGGCTGCAACGCGGCTCTGCACTGGCAGCATAAAGCAGGAAGTAGTCTGCTATTTGCTGAGTTTTGGGTCAAAGGTGGACATTAGTAAATGTCCTGCTGCGACCCAAAAGAGAAATTAAACCAAAAAGGCATGCAATGGAATTACTCTTACACACAATTCAAAAGGCCACATTTTGCTTGAACTTTATTTCTTAAACTAAATGTAGACCCTAACTAATTGACATTTAGTTTGCCAAAGCATGGGGTATCATATATAACTGCCATTTGTTTAATGATTTTTACTTTTTTTTTTTTTACTTTTATTACAGCTTAACACTGCTGGTCTCCTGCAGTCTGTTTGCATGCACCTCCTGTCTATCATGAACCTCCCCTCAAGGACCTCAGATACCCATTGGCATACCACAGCTATTCCCCTGATAAAAAAATCGAGAGGAGTATCCATCGTCTTCTCACGTGGAATACACTGGACCCTGGGGGACGTGCATGCGGGGGAGGAAGGCCGCCTCCTTATGATCAAAGGCAGGATAGACTCCCAGATGGTAACTCTGGTTAACCTCTACCTCCCTAATCACGCACAGATCCCGTTCCTGGAACGGACGCTAGTTGCGATGGATGACTTCAGGGAGGGTTTGCTGATCGTAGGGGGTGACCTCAACTTGATTCTTGACCCTAAACTGGACTCTTCAAGGGCGGCTTCTCACCTGTCTAGGGCCGCGCTGCGCAGGATTAGGCGCTGTCTCCACATGCACCAACTTTCCGATGTCTGGAGGATCCACCACCCTACAGAAAGGGACTATTCTTTTTTCTCATCTGCCCAACAAACGTATACGCGCATTGACTATTTTTTGATGCACCACTCCGCATTGCACTTGATATCTACATCATCCATTGGTACTATCTCAGTCTCCGATTACGCCCCAATCACAAGATACTAAGCCGTGGCGATGGAGACTAAACGAGACTCTGATGCAGGACCCGACCCTTTCGTCGGAGATAGCATCAGAGCTTCGGACATACTTTGAACTGAACTCGGACTCCGAATGTTCTCCATACTATATTTGGGAAGCCCACAAAGCGTACATCAGGGGTACTCTAATCAGGATAGGCTCTCAGGTTAAGCGTCAACGCCTTCAACACATAACCTCGTTAACGCAGATCCACACGCTTGAACTTCGACACAAGCGTGACCTTGACCCGGACCTCGCGGCCCAACTGGCCCGATTAAGGGACTCCCTTCGCTCCTTATGTCTACAACGCGCCAAAGCAGTATTAGCTAAGTGTCGGAGACATTTTTACGAATACAGCAACCATTGTAGCAGATCCATGGCCCATGCCCTTCGTCAGCAGAGGTCGAAGTCATTGATCCCAGTGATAAAGTCCCCAACGGGCTCCCTGTCGCACCTCGCGTCGGATATCGCGGACAACTTCCGCGCATATTACTCCTCGCTTTATAATCTCCCTCAGCCCAGCTCTGCAGCGGGCATAACGGAACGACTGTCCCGCATTCGGAGGTACCTAGCCTCCTCGGGCCTCCCGGCCCTCCCACAGGAGGCGATTGCATTGCTTGAGGCCCCGATCACGGATCACGAACTAGAGATTGCGTTGAAACTGACTTCCTCGTCAAAAGCCCCTGGCCCAGACGGATTCACCCTACAATACTTTAAAAACTACGCCCCCATCTTAAATCCTCACTTTACTCGGGCCCTCAACTCGGTACGTGAAACAGGGGAACTACCGGGGGAATCTCTCTCGGCCCACATAAAGGTGATTCCAAAACCGGGGAAGGACCCCCTGGTATGCCAGAGTTATCGCCCCATTTCGATAATGAATGTTTATACGAAATTGTTTTCTAAAATTCTTTCACTGCGACTGCTGCCCTATATTAAGGACATTATACACCCGGATCAGGCGGGTTTTATCCCGACGCGGGAGGCGAGGGATAACACCACACGAGCCCTGAACCTCATCCACTCCGCTCTGTCGAGGGCCACCCCAGCCTTTCTATTGTCCACCGATGCGGAGAAGGCCTTTGACAGAGTAAATTTGTACTTGGTCGCAGCGCTTCTTCCTCTGCTTTTGTTTCTTTGTTCACACTAGGCGGACACCCCTGTCTGTACTAAGAGAGCGCTATGAGTGGACATCAATTCTCAACTTTTCAATTGACCAAATAAAGAAAATACACTCAGCTGATTCCTGATCCTGCAGCAGTGCCCGCCCACCTCTCCCCCCCATGCTAAGGCTGTGCTATGTCCCTTGCTGTCCTCGTGTCTAACACACTACATTAGACGTGATGATTCACAGGTACTTAGACTGCCGGAACCCAGGGAAGCGGCCCATCCAGCAGCATGGCGGAATAGGGGATCAGGTGAGTATTTTTTCTTTATTACTAGTATAAAAAAAAAGCAATTAACCCTTGCAGGGTAGCCCCACTGCAAAGGTTAACTTTTCAAAATCCTGGAGACCTAAATGAGAGCTTATTTGTAAAGACTTTAGAAATATATTGTGTGATTTATGCTGCCTTCCAGTTGCAGTTAACTATGAATGTGAAAATCAGGTCAGAAGGTAAGGATATTGCTAAGGTGACAAAATAAAGGATTGTTATACTGTATTAGCTTAGGGCAGGTTAACCGGTAAATGCATTTAAGTGCAAACATCCATAAACTGACAATGCACTCCAACATCTTTCGGTTAATATTCTGTGTACATATTCATGGCAAAAATCTGTTTTTACAAAACGCCCAACACAGTTTATTACAAAGCATGTGACTGAAGCTTTAGATTCTCAATTTAAATATTAACCAATAACATTAATAAATGAGTATAAAGCAATAAAGCAAAGCAAAAAGTATGCATGTACCTTGAGGAAAAGCTACAGAGAAGCAAGCAGGAAGAATGAGAACAAGTGCCAGAGTTAACAAAGCAGGAAAGGGAAAGATGTGACTTGCTTTGGATGAGATTCTAACAAAGTCTTTCATTTATCTATATTCGTAACACTATACTGCTTCATAAACAATATAGCCATCAGAATTGGAGCCATTATTACTCAGAAGCAAGCGTACAGCGTGAGACAAAGACATCTGAGTTATTCTTAAAAGACATTCAGGAATCATAAAAGCTACAATCATAAATGTATTTGTTTTACCAGATCCATTGAATTAATTTTATGGTCCGCAGCCAGGGGAAAGAATGTTTGATTTTTTTTTTTTTTGCTGAAGTGGTACTAAAGGTATACTCAACCGGAGATGAGATTGTAATGAATAAACTGCACAGGAAAGACTGCAAAGCAGAGGAAGAAGGCATATTTATTTCTTTTTTTAAACACACCTCTAATGATCAGGGAGCAAGAACTGAGTTTTCATTCTGCTGAAGAGCTTGATCTATAATGAATGGCAGAACGGTTTCTGATTTATTTCCTTCAACACCACTGACATCTATTTTCCACACAAGGCAATAAATAAAACCCTTAAAAATTGAAGTATGTTAAGTTTACAGAAGAACTCCTAAATCCTTGTATACAACCGATTCCTGCAATGACAGTCACAGAATTCATCTAGCAGCAAATGAAAGGAAAATGAATGTATGTTTTTCCAGACTACGTTGTCTATTTTTATGACAATGCCAGCGGAAACAACATCGGTGGCAGCAACTAAAGTGGCTATTTTAATCCATTACTCACCTGCCAGTAACAAACTGGAGAAGCAACACTCTCTCTTCTTGGGTAAGTTCCTGGACAACCTCCCAGAACCACTGAAAACAAAGCACAAAGGACTGTTAAAAAATGACTTCTCTAAAAAGCAGCTGGATATATATATTAAGATAAACCCTGGTATATATTTGATATTAGGGATGCACCGATACTGGTTTTCGGTATCAAGTACCGATATTTATATTTCGGTACTCGACAATACTGGTACTTCCGGTATCATAGAGCCAGCTTCCTAGGCAATCAGGAAGCCAGGCGGCGTGTCATTACCCACCGCGCGGCTTCTTGATTGCCCGGGAAGCAGACTCCATTCTGTTTGGTCGGCTCGATGGTGATTGGCTGGGAAGCTAAATCGGCATTGAGGCCGGCCAAACAGATCTGACAATATGGTGGCACGACCCCCACCCTGCAGGCATCTCATTCCCCTCACATAGATCCTTAGCAGCAGTCAATACCGTACCAGTCCCTCGGCCGCAGGGCAGACACCGCTCTCCTGGATCTGCCCACGTCTCCTGTGTGCACAGCACCCACGTGATCAGCCCTCAGCCTGCTACTGAGCACTCTCATTCAGCAATCCTGTGCATGCGCAGTAGCGCTGGCTGCCCAAGGGACTGGTACGGTAATGACTGCTGCTAAGGATCTATGTGAGGGAAATGATTTGTCTGCAGGGTGTGGGTCGTGTCGCCATATTATCAGATTTGTTTGCCCGGCTCGACACCGATTGGCTGGGAAGCCGGCTTCCCGGCCCATCAACATCGAGCCGGCCAATCAACATCGAGCCAGCTTCCCGACTCCATGTTCCCACGCAGCACTGCCGGTCAGAGGAAATCTCCTTCTGACCAGAAGTTCCAGTATCGGGTAAGGTATCTGAGCATTTGGGCGAGTACAAGTACTCGCCCAAATACTTGGTAATCGGCACTGATACTAGTATCGGTGCATCCCTAGTTCATATGTAAACTATTTTACATTTAGAGTACAGTTAAAACTTAACCTTAGTTTGCTACAAAGCTGTGTATCATAATCAACTGCCATTACGATTTTCTTTCTTTTTTTTTTGCATTTGGTTCTGCTGTTCACTCCCAAAATAATAGAAGCTCGCAGCTCAGCCCTATTCAACGCCCCACAATCCACATATAGTGCACAGAGAGGGACGTCTTCCAAATGAAAATAATGGCTCCAGAAAATGGAAAATGTCACAGACACTCCAGCATCCTCTGAAAAAATCCTTTTTTCAACAAGCATATAAGCTTACGCATTTCTGCCTTAAACGGCCTTAGTCAAATGTTTGCAAGGCTGTTTAAGGCAAAAATGCATCAGCAGTTGCTGACTGAAAATATATTTGCATGAATAAAGGAAACTCGGAGGATGCTGGAATGCCGGTGATATTTTCGTCTTCTGCTGCCAATCCTGGCAGCAACTACCTGTCTACTGTCATTACTCATGGTGGGCTCCTAATAATGACAACAGCAAAACCAGTTTGCAGAATATGCACTGGGGCAGCCACTTTTAGTACCCAACAGGAGCATATGACAGGGTCACCATGTATTATTTTAATAAAAGCTTGCAAATCTGTAAACAGCTTCTGAAACTACATTAATACGTTAAAGATTTAAGTGATTTGGGATAAGATGTACTTTTATATTTAACAATTAGCTTTGGATTCCAAAATGCATCAAGGCATGACTTTGTGAAAGTGGCAAAAAAAAAAAGAAGCTAATTCCTCTTTCTTGCAACCATGCTAACATTACTCATTTTCTAAATAGAATTTTCCAGAATGCCAACCCCCTGCTCTTGTAATAGGCGTGCTGCTTGTCCAGAGGTCAGCATGGTGTTTGGAATTAAAATTTCAGACATTCCTTACATTTACTGCACTTTCAGCTTTATCTTTTTCAGGGCTGTATGGCTAAGGCTGATCATAAACCAGGGGTAGGCAAACTCCAGCCCTTCAGCTGTCGTTAAACAACAAATCCCATCATGCATCTGCCTCTGGGTGTTATGGCTGTCAGAGTCTTGCAGTGTCTAATGGGATTTGTGGTTGCACCACAACTGGGAGGGCCAGAATTTGCCTATCCCTGCCATAAAACCATGGCAACATACTGTATGTCTCACAATGTCTTTTGGGCCAGCTGTGTTCACACCTATGTTTTTCCTTGGTTAAAAGGTGAAGACTCATACAGATGGTACGAATGCTGGCTTATCTCTAGGTGTTTAGGATAACATTTAGTGGTGGGGGGGGGGCACTCTCCAAAGCAAACATTTGCTGTAACATAAATTGTATGAACAGGCTGCTTCCAGAAATGCCTATGGGCACCTTTAGGGGATAGTAGGATGTATTTTCCCTATTAAAAGCAAAGAATGCTCTTACTTGGTACCCAAACTCCATATCTAAAGAAAAAAAAACAGGTAATTGCATACAGCAAGGGTTGTGTAAAAACTGTTATATTGAATAGTTAATTTTATTTCAGAAGTGTAAACACAGGGTGCCAATGCCTTTTATGTGCAGCAACTCACAACAACCAGTTATATTTCAGCATTTTACTTTTATTAGTCTTTTATAGGCGAGTACAGCAACCATAATTCACTTGCTAAGCAATTGTAATTTTGCAACAACTTATTTGATGATTTCTGTGATTCACAGGCAAAAGTTTTTAAATACAAAATTACAACAAAATGATTTTCACTATCAGGTCAGAATGTGGGGACAGAATAATGACATTCCAGGCTACAATTATATTTTAGGTAAGAATGCCTGGATTAATTGAACTGCACATTAGAACTCATCAGTCACCAACGGTGGCTAATGAATTCTTAATTTTAGAGCAGAGGTGCACATTAAGACGCATGAAAAATGAATTGTGCCCAAATAACCAAGCTCTGCTTGATATCAAGGGGGTGAGGGAAGGTTTCACTGTAAAGACAGCAGTGTCAACAGTAAGCCTTTCCAAGAATGCATATACAAATGACTACATGAACTTCCATGTAAAAAGGTTGTCCTTTAAACACAATGAATACCTTGAGAGTCTTTATAGGTGTAGGGTAACAGGATTTACAAAGTGGCTCAGTGCACTGTCATGCAAAATAGTATTTGTCCAAAACATGTAGTTATGCTTTAAGCCCCCCTCCCCTTTAGAGATGTGTGCATGTATATATGCATGTATATATGCGTGTTTGTGGATTTTTTTTTAATCTAACCATCAGGGACTCAGTACTTGCCCTGACTCAGAATGAGGTCAAATCTCCGAACTGGTCTCCATAACCATTTCAGGTGACTGCTAAAGCCCTTGATCAGCATACCAAGACAGACCACTGCAATCTTCTGCCTATAATGCTTGCCTATACATTTCCTGCCTATTTTCAATGCCTGCCTATAAATTTCCACAGAGGTTTAACAAACATCCACCTGAAAAGCTCAGATGGTCTATGCAGATGTTAAATGGTTACATTCATGTGTGCATGTAGACTATTGACAGCCATACATTTTGTCTTCAGCACAATTCAAATTTAACTCAGAAGCCAAAATGCAAGATTTGATCATAATCACAAATAGTCAGATCAGTTAAATTGTTACTCATTTCCAGGCTGGATAAGGCCATCTGATCGTCATGCATTTAGAAAAATTGAAAAGGAAAATGTTCTGTATTGCAATACAATATTACTGTTTTCCTGGTACTCCAGTAATCTGACCCATGTGTTTACTGTGATACTTGCTAGGCTTTGCCTTATAAACTATTGGTATGCATAAGGATTTGGTTCCTCTGTACCGTGACTAGTAATCTACACATCAGTAAACATATTTGTTTAAAAAATGTTCTTTTCCCTCATGTATGAAGAAATTATGCATACTAAATCTAAATCCATATATATATATTCAGTTGCATGACTATGCATATCTTAGTAAAGTACTTTACCTGAATGACTGGATCATCTCTCTCGTAGCCACTGGTATATTCAGTGTTCTTCACCCAGTCATTTACATCAATTTCAGGCATGCCAGAGAGAAGCAGCTCCTTTAATGACAAAAATTTACAGTACGTTACTTGGCACATATACCTACTGTTTTGAAATGTAACATTTTTAAAGATGGCAATGGTGACAGAGTCACAGTGGCTTGTGTTCCTAAGCCATAATTAAAATCACAGCAAAGCAGTGCAAAGACTTGTCTTGAACAGTGAATGCACTGCAGGAGTGCATCATTAAGCAGCACCGTCAAACAAATGACAGACACGAAAATAAGGAAATCTGCTGTGCCTAGCGCAAAAAAAGGCGTTTCTAGCTCCAATTCTACTATTTTGGTCATTAAAATTTAAGCATATGTTTATACATATCTTGCACATATAAAATCTGTCAGTTTAGAAATAGAGAAAACACTTTTTACAATTATATATTTTTTGAGGAACACATTGATGCTTTCAAGAGACAGGTTAACATCCACCCAGCTTAGTGACAACATTTCTACTGGCTGCAAATTGCTGAGCATTACTAGTGACCCAAAAAAAAGAGCTTACGGGTGCAGAACTTAACATAGCATGCTTGCTTGCTTAATAATTCAAATGTTTCATTCCTAAAATAAACACCCGGTGGTATGGTTACACATTCTGAACTCTTTTAAAGAGTAAAGAACAGCAATAATCAGTCCCTGTGCTACAATACCATACATGGAACAACCTCTGATATGAACACAAAAGGTTTTTGTGTACTTAAACACAAAGCGAAAGATATAAAAAGGAAGGTTATCACATGTTTTGCAAGTACACTTTTCGTCATGAAGTGAATATAGCATTTATTTTTGCTTTGATTTCTTCCTGTTGTAGCATAGTTAACGGACAGAACTTCAGCCATTGAATGGTATACCTATCAGGCAGCAGAGCAACATGCACTGCTGCTGAATTACCACGAGAATAAACCTGGAGACAGTGCTTTATGCTAGACAGCAGCAATCAGTGTATACACAGCATGTCTTGCTGCTGCTCCTTCAACAAGTCTCACAGAGACGTATTGCATATAAATGCTGACACTCCAGCAGCAGCTGCTCTGTATACACTGAAGCCCTGAAGGGGGATTCTGTCACTCCCAAAACATGCTGTATGGATTTTTAATGGTTGTATCAATACAGGATTGGAATTAGCCATCAGGTTGTATGATTCATTGTTTAATGTGCTACTCATGTATTGATGTCACCTTGATAAAAGGACCACCACCAAAATTGGTCTCTCCGAGGGTTGAGCAGCCTAGGACCAAAAGAAGGTCCCTTACAGAACAAACATTGGATTGCCCATCTTTCAGCTCAGTCCACAGATATGAGCTATACTGTTGCCCAGCACCACCCCACACACCCTAGTCATAGTGTTAAAACAGAATGAAGAACATGTTCCTAATCAGTATATGAAACCAGAGACCATGCCAATAGTAAACTTTAGTACGCGGTCATCAGGCACTGTGAAATTACAATACGGGGCCTGTTGTAATGCCTGTTATAGAGTTGAAGTCAGGGTCCATTAAGGGACACAGGACTTTATTAATCGTAGACGACCTCAAAAGACACTGGCGAGAAAAAAAAAAAAAAATGTTAATCCAGCTTCTGCATAATCTCGCCTCCAACCATCATAACTATGTTTTGTGAGAAAACAGCACATAAGGCCAATAACACAGAGAGACAGGACCTATGTGTCTCAATGAACTTAAAGAAAAATATTTTATAATAAGTTAAATAAAATCTTCATTTTCTTTTTCATCCATTGGTGGACACAGGCCTTTAATATTCTTAGACATGTGGGATGTTCAAAAGCAGTCCAAATAGAGGGTGGGGAGATCATATCACAAAGAGTATCTGAAGGGATGAACATCTGAACAAATGTTAGAAGAACCAGGTTCAACCAAATTTGGAATTTTCATCATGACCCAGGGGTAGAACACAGATAATCAACCTAGTGCTCCAGATCAGGGCAGGTAATCACCAGGTAGGGGAAACTTCCACCTGAAAAATGATGGGCCTTAATTAGCAATGTGGAGGACAACCAATCATCCACCATAAGGAAAATGGGTGAAACAACAAACTACCTGAACAGGAGAGATAAACAAGAAGGTGGTCAACAAGAAGACATGAATACTAGGGTAAAGGCTTAAACCGTATTCCAAATGTTAAAATATCAGTAGTTACATATACATTGCCTTATTCCACCACAGCTTCACCCCCATCATATAATTATCATATTTGTATATTTCACATATCTCAATAAAAGCAGAAAAAAAATTAAAACATTTTGTTGTGTTTTGTTAACAAGTTCACTTCTTCATGGACAAGTGCCTAACAGCAAGAACCTTAGATATAGATATTGGCATAATATTGCTGAGATCATAGTTGCTGTCTGTGGGTAGCAGCACCATTAGTGCTTTCCACCATTGCTTTCAACACCACACCACATTTCTATTCTGTTTGTTGTATGCATATATTGATTAGTACAGATATGTCAAATGTGTTATGTTGTCCTGCTGGGGTGTGGTGAATTTTTATATCTTTAAATTACTGTCAGTCCCTCGGGCACTTCAAAACGTATAGCGCTCGATCATAGAAAACCCGCAAAATCTACACATCCCTTTTATAGCATACCCTGCTTCTCTGAATGCTGAAATAAACTAGTTTAAAGTCACACAGGGAAGGAAACACTGACGTTAATGGTGCACAGAGCTGTGTACGTAGAGTTTGCAGCATCTATTACATCCTTGCTGCAAAACTCAGGCTCTCACAGCAGCTCTGTACATTCCTTTACAAGTACTTTAAGGCTACATTTACACTATAATGTGAATGTGCGTTTTGGAATTTTTGCAGTAGGAACCTACGAATTCCTGCGGTAATCTGCATGCGGTTTGGAATAGATCACGGTTCCTGGATGCATTGATTGATGAAGCACCTTTGAATACAGCTCAACTTAAGGCGCAAAGCAGAGAAAGTCAGATGGAATACAGAATTTCATCCTGATACATATCATGTTGGCTGTTGGATTGTAAAACCCTATCAGATGGAAAAATAGAGGTATTTAGAAAAGTTAGCATTAGGGGTTTCTCTGGGGAGCATAATAAAATACTCCAGCACACCTATCAACACAGCCCCCATTCCTTAGATATGCAACACCCTCTCCACGGACAGCAAAATGTTGTTGCATTTGACAACTGCTACTCTATTTTACTATTACAATCATGAAGGAATGCCAAGAGCCATGAGAGCCAGTGACTCTAAATTCTCACATTGGACTTACTCTGCAAGCAACTTGGACTGTTTATGAAACCAAAGATAAGGCAAACTTAGCTTAAGTATTTTCTCTTTTGATCTATTTTGTTACTGATGCTGTTGTTTTGAAATATCTTTTCTGTAAATATTACCTACTAGGGTTGCATAGATACCAAGTACAGTACTCGGTACAAGTACATGTACCGATACTTTTGAGCTCCAAGACTACACTGGAGAAAAATGCAAAAGTTAGGAGGCAGCTGTCATTTGTAAGGAGCACACGGAGCTTCTGGGATTTGTACATCTCTGTTTTAATGTTTGATTTTGTTTTTATAAATATAAAATAAAGGGATGCACAGATACCAGGTTTTGAGAGTACGAGTACTTACAAGTACGAGTACTGATACATTTTTGTTTATTGTCATGTGACAGTTTTTCTAAAACCATACAGACTAATGATTTCAGGACAGTGGTGGAGCGCCAGAGCCAGGTCCCAGCTCCAACCGCTGCAACCCTGGTAGTTCTCATGAAAATGCCAAGTATCTGTACTGGTACTCGAAAAGTATCTGTGCATCCCTATTACCTACTTATTGTTTTTTCATTAAAAGGACATTTCAAAATGGTTACGCTGAATCTCTGAATGCCATAATTACAAATGAAAAGAATGTTTGCATCTGTAGGAAGCTACCATATTTTGAACTACGATACATTCCCATCTGGGCGTGGTATCGGGTAACAGACATTTCTTTTAAAAGGTCGAAATTACAACAGTGGACCTTTAATTTGAAATAACAAAATTAAATTATATAGTCAACCTGCCGAGCAAATTTACAGCTGTTTATGACCACAATTACAAATTAATATTAATGCCGGAAAAATAGATTCCCTTTAAAACTTGTTTATTCATTTGTCTAATTGTACAGGGAACCTTTAGCCTTTCAATTGAAAACTAATTCCAAAATAAAATGTGAGATACAATCCTGATAAATGTAAACAATTAATAAGTGTCTTATTTGTCCCACTGCGAGTGTCGTGATGTGCTCCAGAATTGCATTAGGAAACGATGAGGACTGACTGTGCATATTTATCTTTTGCTAGTTAATAATGTGTATCTTTGCTATGCACAATGTGCAGTAATGTTGGCTCCCTATCTTGCAATTACAGAAAAGCTTATTTGCATTGGAGCTCTTCACAGCACATTGGATTTATTTACTCAGTAGATTACATTTAGCAGACAATTCAAAATATGCACAGAAAGATAATTGCAGATAATACATTATTAGTCGCATTGTATATATGAAGGCGAAGCGCCAGAGCAAAATATCGTGCATACAACGCTGTGCTAGCAACCATACAGCCTGAAAAGGAAAATATAGGTTTTGTAACAAAACACATGCCTTGAGCAATTTGTTCTTTGATTATAGCAATTTACAAAAAGGAAATAACTGACATTTATTCTTTCAATGTACTCATGTTTATTTTTTTACTGTATATCGTCTCCAATTGTACCATCATACAGGTAAACAGCATGCATTGGAAGATTCCCAAGCACGCAGCTATCAATCACAATATATTTGTATGCATCATGGGAGAGGAATCGGTGAATCCTACAATAAATCCACAAGCATATGCACATGGGAAAGGAAGACAGCATACAAGCTCATTAAATTGTATTGTTCATCATCCATGGAAAGTTGGAAGTGAATCCAAACAAATGTACAAAAAACATCCTATTTAGCTCGTGCTTTATTCTACAAAAGATAGTCCTACAAAATGGACACTAGCATTTTTTCCTATTTGAGGCAGTGTGTTACCTAAATATGCACAATACAGCTCCAGTTTCCTCGTCCTTAATCATTAAACCAACATAAAGCTGAAATGCGGGATGTCAGTGGTTTGTATTAGTCATAGTATACTAAGGTTGAATCCTTTTTTATTAACATAGTCCAGTTGTGTTTGCAATGTACAGTATATACCTGCAGCTTTTCTTACACTTGATTGCATACTTCATGTTCTAATCAAACGTAGAAGAAAAGTGGTGCAAGATCATCATCAAATAAATATATAGGCATTTTTCTAAGCAGATTTACACTCATGAGTGGTCATACAGATCCATATATTTCAACTTAACCCTTCTGCTACCTGAGCAATGTCAAAGTCTGACTGGAAATCTGGCTGAAAAATTACTTAAACACCCACCATCCAACAAACCTTTTTTTCAAAGCGGAGGCCCTGAAAAAAAAATAAGATGCAATTTTTTATGTTGCACAGTGTTTGCACAACTTTTTTATTGAATCTATATTTTCAGTAAAATATACACCAAAACTAATTTTAGTGCACACAAACCATAGTATCCCCATTTTTTTGTACAAAATGAGAAGAGGTTGTGTTAAATATCAAATATGTCAAGCCTCAAAACTTCATGTGCCTATGATATGGCAAAATATTACGGTACCCAACATTTTTAATAGGCAGCATTTAAAATGCCTTTACAGTGCATTAGTTTAGAGCCTTGGTTCTCAACTGGTGGGTCGTGACCCAAACGTGGGTCACAACCCTGTGTTCAGTGGGTCGCCGCATGCCTTCCACTTTTCTAGGTGAGCGGCTCCTCAGCCTCCCCCTAGCGCAGCACTGTCGGTTCTCGCACCCAGTAGCCATTCAAAATATGCTGCCCAGCGCCAAGTGTCAGCTTTAGGTGGGGCAGGCTGGGGCTATGGCTGCGAAGGGAGCTCCATCCATACGTACATTGCTTACAGCTCCCTTGAGTGTCCTGTAGAGGTGCCTGTTCCGGAGTGATGTCACATTCTGGCTCCCGGCACTTCTACAGAGTGCACAATGGAGCTGCACAAGCTATGCACATATGGATGAAGCTCCGTCACAGCACAGCAGCCCACACTGGACCCCAGGCTGAAAAACCACTTCAGTTCTAGTAAGGTAGGGGAGACTGGGTGGATGTTAATAATAAAAAATATGTATGTGTGTGTGTATGAGATTGTGTCTGCGTATGTATGTATATCAGTGTTCTTGAGGGCCCGTTCACACTAGTACAGTGCGTCAAACTGTACCACACAATCCCACCTACCGTGCATTCTGGTGTGGGAGGTGTGTTGCGTTGCCATTCATTTGAATTATACCCAAAATGCACCTCCCACCCACAGTTCTTACAGCCGCACCAGAACTTACGGTACCCTAATGCCGTGCGCTCCAATGCAGTGCGAACTGGGTCGCAAGTTAATGGCCAAGGACAAATGTGGGTCCTGAGGTTACACAGGTCGAGAACCACTGGTTTAGAGTAAACCGTACATATAAGTATTTCTCTCACTCCACTGTGTGCAGCAATACCCAATGCACAATTGTTCTTTACATACACATGAGCACCTTGCATGTGCACATGCGGTCGTGTGTGTGTGTGTGGGGATCGGCAAGGGTGCTTTAAAAAATGTTTGTTTTTATTTTATATTTATAATTTTTTTTAACACTTATTTTTTTCACTTAACTTTATCGTTATCACAAGGAGGCTAATAAGCCCCCTATATGATAGCACTGGGCAGCTAGCAGAGATGCTTTATAAAGACATAAGGGGTCCATTAGAATCCCAATGTCTCTTCCACACTCTGCTCCAAGCTACCATGCAGAAACTGTGCTCAAACCTACTGTTTACCCAGACTTGCAGTTGGGATTCTGACAGCTCTGAACCCTGAAGTACTAAGAGCCGAGTGCTTCTGGGTTGACACATTTGCTAATGTCCTACAGCTCACCATCCTGACATTTATTGTTGTCCTGGCATCCCAAGAGGAGCGCGAGAGGCCAAGAATCACAAAGGGAGAAGGGTGGTACCGTGAGAATTCCATGATTGTTACTGGGTTGCACTACAGCTGCCTAGGTAAATTTTACTAATTCGTGGCCTACAGTCGTGATCTTGCTTTAACCCTTTCATAGCCATGAAGTTTGAGCTACATTGTAGGAAACAATGTAGTTTAAAGTACAACTAGAGGCTCCTATTGCACCTCTAATTCAAGAGACTAGCTCAAGAAACATTCTGAAGTCTTGATTGAAGTCACCTTAGAAAAAAATATCCACGGAGTACCAAGCAGAGAAGAATCATATGAAACAATTAAAAAGGCTAGCAAATATATAATTAGACTTTATCTCAGCAGAGCTGAGGAAATTGCTTCCAAACTCCAAGGACACTAGAAAAATACTGAGGCACGACTGTTTGAGGCAGAGTAATACAGGGGCTGGCCTTCAACATTTCTTTTGTTTGCCAGTGTCCAGCCAGAATTGAACCCAACAGTTTTAGAATACCGGTGTCCCTCAATGGATTCTATAGAAAAAGTGTTTCTGTAACTACTTAAAAAGTGCCAGCTAAAGTTGGGCTTTTTGTCTTTTAATTAAAGTCCATCTAAAACTAGAAGGGTGCTGTGTGATTTCATTGCAGAATAAACAGTATTGTGACTATCACGGGAAGTAGAAAAAGAACAGCTCTACTGGCAGGATTAAAACACTGTTACATGGAGTCTAAACAAAAACTGCCGTGTTTAAATAGAACATCACTCTTATCTTAAAAAGGACAACAAAGGCACCTGTAGAAATGTTTAGTAATGGCAATCTACAAATACGTATAGATAATTGCAGGCTTTCAATCTTTGCATACCCCGTTTTTCATTTCCTCCCCATTCTTCTCACAGTAGTCATTTGCACTGAGGGCAGATTAATCTAGATTGACAGTGCACATCTTGGGGGGAAAAATGCCTTTCGCCGTAAGATCTCACAAGGCCACTGGTGATGTAGCCTTTCCAGAATGCATATGCAAGGCGCTACATCACCAGCGCCTCGCTCAACCAGGGAGTGTAAAAACAAATTGTAAAATAAAAACAAAAAATGTTTGCTTAAATAATAAATGCAAGATGATTTTATATAAACATGCAGAGCTGCATGCTGAAGTCATTTTTAATGAAGGGGTGAAAAGGTCCACCTGCTAGTAAATTTTATTTTGCCCATAGAGCTGCTTTAAAGTAAACCTATCACACACCTGAGCAATTAAAATACATCCTAATATGAATCCGTTAGCAATATGATGAATCAGTTAGTTTAGTAAAACCCCATGTCATATGGCAAGTATAGGCAGTTGAAGTTGCATGAAAACCTAACTTTCTGTAAAAGTCAGGTTTTGCCCCGACTCCACCACCTCCTAATTTTTCAATTTTGGTGCCCATTACATGGAAGGAAGTATCAGCAGGTGGGCTTTGTTGGTGTTGCATTCAGTTTGTACACAAAATATTTTGCATATACGTTTAGCTGCCTATATCTTTGGACTTTCATTTAAGTTTACATGAGCATTTTTCATCACAGATCTAGTTTGAACTGTCCAGGTTTGCAACACATTTACTTTAATAGCAATTGCCCCCCCAAAAAATCAGGGAAAACTGACAAATGTATTGCTAATTGGCGTAGATAGGGCTACAAGCCAATTGCAAATGGTATGCACGTCAATGCATAAGAATGGAAAAATAAAAATGACACAAACCCATCACCACACAATGTAATTAATTAATTTCTCAATCTATATCTTGAAAATATTAAATCAATATCTTAGATTAACCGAAGAACTGCATTAGACAAAAAGAATATTACTGCATGGCAACACCTATTTATAATCATACTCTGCTATACTCTGCTATACCACATTTCATTGCCTTAAGGAAGGACCATGTCAAAAGATAATGCTAAAAGTTATGACACTAACTTGTAAAAAAAACAAAAAGTAGAAACAATTGCCTGTAGCAAACCTAACATTAGCAAATGTTCTATAGAACACTGGCATGTCAAAAAAGATTGGCAGCTTTGCCCATGAACTTAGCTTTTCTTTGGCACCACTACTACAAAATACCCGTTATATAATGCAAAAAAAAAAAAAAAAAAAAACAAAACTTTAATAGTATAGACAATACTGTTACAGTATTATACAATTTGAAGTGGACCTGTTGCCACTAACTACTAAAAACTTTGCCAAAACTACTATACCGGCAGCAGGCATGGAAAGCAGGAACGTAGACATGGCCATATGTTCTGTCACATACCTTGCAGAAATCCCAAGGTTATTGCGCAAATCTTGACAAGCTGTTGTGGTTAAGCTTAAGCCAGTCCCTTCTCATGCTTTTGTGGTGTTTAGTGAGGCTGCTTATCATAGCTGTGGACCTACATTGAGGGACAGGGGACAGGAGCCCAGCTTCTCAAACTAAATCTGTATTAGCATAATGGATCTGTATAGGTTTCAGGGCTCCCAGGGTGCTTTGATGGCACATAATTGTACACTTGAAATCCATAAAGAGTGTCATAGACACGCATTCGAAAATCTGTCTCCTGTCTGCAACAAATGGGACAATTGCCACAGAAGG
Source organism: Nanorana parkeri (assembly GCF_000935625.1). Lineage (NCBI taxonomy): Eukaryota > Metazoa > Chordata > Amphibia > Anura > Dicroglossidae > Nanorana > Nanorana parkeri. The sequence goes on from NW_017306391.1 coordinate 128,951, forward strand.
TAAGGTAAGGTCAGTAAGGTATATATGAATATGTTGCAGAATTCTGAGAGAATATTTTTGCAACACAATATTTACACGTGACTCCATTTACTAAACATGAAAGGAGGTCTTATTTACCGCCACTTTTCTCATCACTGATATCAGAGTATTTTCTAATATTTTGTCGCAACCATAGTGCCAGAATATAAATGTGCCGCACATAAAAACTACCTGAATTTGCTGCATGCGTCAAAAGTAAATAGTAAAAGTAAAAAGAAAATAGCATGGCTTTCATGAATTTGGAGCATGGACTTTGTAATAGTTAGCCATAATGCCATTGCAAATGCTTGGGAGCATGAAATTGTCCAAAATGTCTTGGTATGCTGATGCCTTAAGAGTTCCCTTCACTGGAACTAAGGGGCCAAGCCCAGCCCCTGAAAAACAACCCCACACCATAATCCCCCCTCCACCAAACTTTACACTTGGCACAATGCAGTCAGGCAAGTACCATTCTCGTGGCAACTGCCAAACCCAGACACGTCCATCGGACAGAGAAGCATGATTCATCCCTCCAGAGAACACGTCTCCACTTCTCTAGTCCAGTGGTGGCGTGCTTTACACCACTGCATCCCACGCTTTACATTGCACTTGGTGATGTAAGGCTTGGATGCAGCTGCTCTGCCATGGAAACCCATTCCATAAAGCTCTCTACACACTGTTGTGCCAATCTGAAGGTCACACAAAGTTTGGAGGTCTGTAGCTATTGACTCTGCAGACAGTTGGCGACTTCTGCGCAGTGTGCGCTTCAGCATGCGCTGACCCCGTTCTGTCATTTTACATTGCTGTTGTCCCAGTTGCTTCCACTTTGTTATAATACCACTAACAGTTGACCATGGAATATTTAGGAGTAAGGAAATTTCACGGATGGACTTATTGCACAGGTGGCAACCTATCACGGTACCACACTTGAATTCACTGAGCTCCTGAGAGCAACCCATTCTTTCACAACATGTTTGTAGAAGCAGTTTGCATGCCGAGGTGCTTGATCTTAGTCTGAAAAGAAAACTAAACTAACAGAAAACATATTTTTGTATTGTCTATAAAACAGACATAACAACAGGTATGTAATTGTTTGAAGGTTTTTTGTGAAAGCCAAATGCATTACAAAATACTGATCAATATAGTAACAATGCACGATGAAAAATTCAGCTCACCAGTTCAAACTCATCAAACAGCTGTATTAGAGATGGTGGTATAAACATATGGAAGCCCTGTAAAAATCCATTGATCTGTGGCTGAATGGCTCTTGTCATGCGAAGTTCAGTAACAAGCTGGACATACTCTGCCTGAAAATAGGCAGAAAAAAAGACAAAATTCAACAGTTGGCATAAGTGCTGTCTGATTACTATGGTAACTTGTAATGGAACATCTAAACACAGCTTTCCTCTTTTTTCACTCTGGAAACAATAATGAGAATGATAAGTGAAAAAGCAGCACAATTGTCATGAAAATGGCTCCATCACCTTGCATCATTTTTCCTGTCGCCAGCAAACCAGGCTTCGAGAACGGTTGCAAATTAGGCACAGCACTAGTGTATACCACAAATTATTATTTTTTTATATCATCATTTTTAAACACGATTGCAAATTACTAAAAGTACACATAAATGCATCCTAAAGATTGTATAATAAGATTAATCTTGGAACAAGGAGCAGATAAGAAAACTAGCAGAGATACAGTGACACCTAGTGGAGGGTCAAGGGTGTGAATTATTTGCTTTAAATAACTGCAGAAGGGCAATTCAACATAACCCAGAACGTTTTATCACAATCTGAAAACACTGACTAGCTTTGTAAAAGACAGAAAAATCGGGGCACTTAGGTCTACATACGAACACATTCTTATGATTCACACACGCCTCTAAGATAGATTATTCGTGCTCCTGCACTTTCAATCGTCGCCCAAAGCATTTAATAACAGCAGCAAATAGCTGAAAGAGCATTTGTTTAAGGGTACGGTTAAGCAAGCATTTTAAGCATAAGCTTTTCTTTTTTTGTGTGTCAATGGCCTTGCTTTAGATAGAAACCTGCATTGATTCCTACCACCACATTTACTGTATACTGGGGCTGATTTACAAAAGACAAATAGGCTGCTCACTTTGCAAGGGAATTTCCACTTAGCTTAGTGAATAAGGTGAAGAAGCTCTGTTGACTTCACTCATCCAAATCATATTCAAGCAAAAATACAGTTCCATTTTTTTTCCTTTCCACATGATTGGGTATTATCTGCAAAGTGAATTTTCACTTAATTTACTAAAGCTGTCCGTACATTATGCAAATTTTGGCCGGTTCTTCAGGAACAGGCTGAAATTCACACAGTGGGTGCGGCTGTAGGCACCCTTTCGGCCAGCATCCCTCAATCAGCTGATCAAAGGAACCGGTCGGAAAATCTTTGAACAAACAAGATAGCAATGAGCTGCCGGCTCTGTTCGGGTATTCCGACAGTGGCCGTCGGCCGCTGTCAGAATGCAAAAGAAAAAAAACGGGGATTCCTCAGTAAATGTTTGTAAGGCTGGCCATACACCTTACAACCATTGCACGACTTTCGTTGTGCGATAGTTGTAAGGACATTAACATTTTGTACGATCTGCCCATCTTGGACAGGCAGATCGTACTTGCGATCATCGCAAGCCCCCCCAGCTGAGGGGAGGGCTTGCAATGATTGCAGTGCTGAGCGGGCAGTGTGCGCTTGCGCACTCCGGCCCAATGCGGCATTAGTCTTCCAAGCACGCCACCAACGCGACGAAAATCGTACGATTTCCAACAGGTTTTCTAGCGTGCTCGAAAGACGAATCGGCAGGTGTATGGGCACCTTAAGCGTTGATGGAGAAATCTGTTCTATTTTTTTTTTCTTTCAGCCAGCGGGTTTAAAAAAAAAAAAAAAATAGAACAGTGTAAAGCCAACGTAATCTAATGTAAGATTTCCTTGCAAAGTGAACAGCCTATTTGCCTTTAGTAAAGCAACCCTACTGCATCCAGGGGTGAATTTGCTGCTAGATTGTTGAACCAGTTTTCATTGGCTTTGTGTAGGATCAAAGTTTAAAACAACCAGAAGACCCAATAAACATTTTTTTTTTTAAACTCCATGTTTAGCACATATACTTGTAGTCTTCTGTTAACCACAGCAGTGTAAAACAATGTACTTTCGTGCCAGAAAGAATTGTTTGAGCTCATAGCATTTAATTCCCTCTAGCGAAGGTTATTGAATATGCAGACAGTTCTTGCAAACCCTCGAAAGACTGAGGCCCATAATAATTTCCTAGAGCATTTACTAAGAGCATTCTTACAATAGCTACTTCCCCTGTGTACACACTAAAGGATCTATTGAATAAGAATTTAAAAAAAAGAGAAAAAACAGACAATGTGCAGTAATTATTGATATATCATTTTGCAGAACTATGACTACACTAGACTGAAGAAAGTTACAGTTTGCATGGATGCTGTAAATGGACAATATTGTTCGTTGCATTATTATTAAGGGCCAATAAGTGTTCTTTTCATGAATGTGTTCAGCTGACCTCTGACAAAAACAAATGAACTGGATAATGACATTTGGTTTTCTGCAACACAATCACAGCGAGAAAACAACATTTGGTAGAATGGTGCTGCTATTATTGAACAGTGTATTTGGGAATGCAGCAGCAGCTTGAATTCTGTATGTCAAGTGCTCTGACATTAACAAAGCCAGTGATCCAGAAGCCGCACTGCATGTCCTATATGAATGATGAATTGTTATTCAATGCACCCTTTATTTTTCTCTGCAGTAGGTCTCAAATACATCTAAACAATGTGAGCTCAAAAAACAAAAAAAACTACCATAGAAAACATAAATGGTAATTGAATTCCTTTATATACCTCAATAGGTAAGCTTTTTAATCATTACAAACAGGCATAGCCTATTCATGTTTATTAATGGGCAATGGCTCATATCAGCAAAGTCAACAATGTGCCCAAATACAACAGCAGTTCTGTCATGGTAATTTACAAATTATGCAGCGCCCGCAACATATAATGTGTTGAATGTCATAAACCCTAAAAAGAACAGCAGTTCTGTCATGGTGTCAGCTGGGGGCTTTTTTTTGTGCCATGCCAAATACTAAGAAAGCCATAGCTCATCAAGCAACCGTTCTCAGAGCTGCTCACCGGACCACTGCTAGGTCAGGGTTAATGGGTATGCATGCTGAGATGCAGGTGGATCAGCGACTCCATCAAATGAAATCACCTGTGACTAAACAGGAACGTTCCTGCACTTCCAAGCTGTGACAAATTATATAGACAGAAGGAACGTCTGCAGCCGCATTATATTAGCCACATTTACTTAATTAAATGTGGACAAATAATATTTCAAGTTACTTGCAGCATGCAGTCTGGGACAATATAGCAGGAAAATGTATACAAATTATGTTTAAAGTCAAACAATATAGAAGCACATATGTAAACGATATTACCTGCTAAAATATTGATAACTCTGTGCTGCCAATTCGATGACTTGCACACCCTCATAGCCAATGAGTGGCATCACTGTTCACTTCAGCAGTTCACTAGGTCATCAGCGTTCTCAATGGACTATGAATGAGTATCATTACACTGCTGATGTACTGCCTATGCTACCCTCCTTTTGTAGGATGCTTAAAGACATAGTGCACCTTCTGCAATAATGTAATAAATGCACTCACATAAATACAAATATGGCCATTAGTTACATTTTTTAATTGAAGCCTGCAAAGCAACGCATATGCAATCAGTGCAGCATGGGTACAATGCATAGGCTCCTGCAGGCTTTTTTTTCCAGCCCCAAGTCTCTACAGAGGTACAGATCTTCTGTTATGTGGCTAGAGGAAGTGAACAGTGGACTTCCGACACAATTTACTATGGTGGTAGATGGATCAATGAATGGATGACATGGCGGTGTGGTTGGAGCCACACACCTTCCTCTACCCCAACAGGAGTAACAAGAATATTAAACTAATCTTAACTAAACTATGGGGATAGCTGCTGCTGAACTCCTTTTGAAGTTGCCTGGCTTTTACAGTATGCCGAGTCACCAGCCAGTACGAGTATGCATATGAGGATACCGAGAGTGAAGTCCTAATTTATATACTGTTTCTGGGTTGCTGACTTAAAGAGTAAGTTCACCTTTCACAAAATGTAAAACAATTAACTTACAGCCCCCACCTCCCCCAGTACTGCAGTACTTACCTGCGTGATGCTTCGGACAGTGTGTGTAGCGGTCCATACATCGCACACCCCACTTTACAGCCCTGCAGTCTATAATGGTCACAATGCTCACAAATGTCAAGCACTCACTGATCAGCATAGTCACATGACCATGCTGACCATTGACAAGTACTGAGATGGGGACTAGGTCATAGAAGGCATGCTCCTCATAGGTAAGCATGGTCATGTGACGTGCTGACCAATGAATGCTCGCTATGTGCGAGCATTATGATCATTACAATCTCAAATGCGATGTAAGGTGTATGGACTGCTACACTGGCTAGCAGGGGCCTCACGCAGGTAAGTACAACCAAGAGGGAGGGAGGGAGGTACTGTGAGTATGTTAATTTTTTCACATTATGTGAAAAGGTGAACTTACCCTTTAAACTACTAAAGCAAGAGAGTTAGCATGGCAAGTCAAGCAACTAGAAATAGCAGAGAGACAAGACAGCAACATCAGTCTTATTTTCTCTTTCAGGAAAATGTTCCTTTAGCAGGGTTCCCTCCAACTCAGAAGGGAAGGAGGGCAGATTTTAAAGGAAGCAGCCTGGCCTTGGGTGGGGGTACTTGTGTTTGGTATAGTAATGTATCCCTGCAACAGAAAGTTCAACAAATGGAATGGCTGGAAAACATTTATTCACAAACAGGGGTATTAAGTATAAATGTTCCCATCTCAAAGAATAATCGAGATATACTAGCTTTTAAAAAGAGGAGCATGTAAAAATAGTAAAAGGCTTCAAGTAAACTACATGGTACATCATAAGAATGATTTCCAATCCGTCTTGCTTCAACTGCTGACATCAAAGTCTCTGTCGTTTCTGCATGCATCGACTTTATTCAGTCCGGGTCTCCTGAACCCACAAACCGATCAATACACTCCAGGGTGACCAATGCCAATCCACACCATGCGGTGTTCTTACCATGTACAAAGTGCCTTATTATAATATACCAAAACTGAGTTTGAATAAAGGCTGTTTTGTTAAATTTGAAAACTACGAATTATCCTCAGTAAAAAACAAACAAAAGGATTGCCATAAAAAGGAGGAGGATACTTTAATAAAACTGAGAAGCACTGCTCTACCCCAATTGTCATTATTAATTGGTTTGTATTATTAGAATCTGTTTGTTGATGGAAAAACAGTAGGTGGTTTAAAACAGTGCTGAAAAGTAATGGGTGTGATAATTACAGGTTTCTTAATTAAATTTAAAAAAAAAAATCATGAACCAGAAAACAATGTAGAAAAATTGATATCTTTAAAAACAATATAATTTAGCGTATATATTTTTAGCTACACCAGCAGGTGCAAAACACAAAAGCATCTCCACAAGCTTTTGATGCAGAGTTTAGAAGTTCTATATGTACTGAAGAGCAGTGGTCCTCACTCTTCAACATGTTGTACATATATTCCAGCAAGTATTTCTAAAACATACACATGCAGGGGGTACTCCTTCAGGGTAAATTAAAGTAGAACTCGGGGGAAAAATTCTATTAATCCTTGCAGTGGGGCTACCCCAGCACTGCAAGGGTTAACTGCTCGTTTAAAGAAAAAAAAGGTTATACTCGCCCAATGCTTTGAGCCGGCTTGCTCTTAGACCTGTCCTTCCAGCCTCTCTCCCCCTCTGTTGCATCGGTCAAAAGTCCGTAAATCCTCACGTTCTATTCAGAGGGGGGAATTTATCAAAACTGGAGCAGACAGAACCTGGAGCAGTTGCCCATGGCAACCAATAAGCTTCTCTCTACAGCAGGGGTAGCCAAACTCCGGCCCTCCAGCTGTGGTGAAACTACAAATTACATGATGCATCTCTCTCCGGGAGTCATGTCTGTGGCTGTGAGAATCTTGCAATGCCTCATGGGATTTGTAGTTCCACCACAGCTGGAGGGCCAGAGTTTGGCTACCCCTGCTCTACAGTTTGCTCAGGTAAGATTTGAAAATGAGAGAGAGATGCTGATTGGCTGCAGTGCAAATCTGCTCCAGTGTATAGACATAAGGATGCCAAGGGATATTCCAATGCTGCAGTGGAGGAGGAGACAGGCTTCAAAGAACAGAGAAGGGAGATGGCTCATAACTTTTTTTTTTAGTATCTAGACAAAAACGAGCAGGGTAGTCCCACTGCAAGGGTTAATAAAAGTTTTGCTCGGAGTTCCCCCTTAAATGCTCTATACTAGTTTGAAAGTTGGGCGAGTCTCATACAAAACCAATTTTAATTATTTAATTAAAATAATTGATTATTTTAAATTTTAAAATATCTTAAGGCGCAGTCTGGAAAAAAATTCTATATGTTTCTAGCATATGACACATTTTACAGAGTGCTCAAGATAGACACACAATGGGGGTACTTTGTAAATGTTGTTGTATATAGTGATAAAGTAAAGTTAAGAAACGCTGCAATACAGCACTGCACACAGCAAGAGGCTTTATATTATATCAACCTTTCTCAGCCAGGATTCCGTGGAACCCTAGGATTCCCTCCTGAGGTGGCTAGGGGTTCCTTGAGCAAGGAGCAATTTCTGCTCCATGGATAAATAACCACTGATAGTCTTTTTAGCTACCTGCAAGAGGGAGGGAACTCTTCCCAATGATCCCAAATGGAAGGAGCATTCTTCCCAGTAACCATCACACTAATGTATGGTGAGCTGTAGATATAGTATTTATTAGCAGAGGTTCCTTGAGGCTAAAAAGTTATTTCAAGGGTTCCTCCGAGTTTAAAAGGTTGGGAAAGACTGCATTAGAGTTTGGAAATAATCAGGAGTATACTTTTTTCTGTTTAGGACATTTTGTAACTGATATCTCTTATATAAATGACAAGCTTGCCAAGTACCAAGCGTTCCAGAAAGTGATCTTAACATACAGACACATACAGCACAATACAAGCATCAGAATTGAGAGTGTGTTACCTAGAAAAAGTGTATTTTTTTTCGTTGCTGTGCCTCAGAATGTGCACGTCTTGCAGATGTATGCATTTCACAAGGTAAAAAGAAATTGCCTGAGCCTCCCTCTAGTAATTGTTAAGAGGTCAGCACTCCGCAGAATAAAGAAAAAACACACAGCAAAGATGTTTACACTTCACAATCTCGCAGGTACCAAACCTTCACTCCGTGACATCTTTTTATCACATTTACACTTACCAATTGTTTAAATCAGAAATGTGATTAACTAGTATATCATACTAAAGGATGTAAAGTGCTTTGCTACGTTTATACTTAATTGAAAGGCTGTCTAAACCACAAAATGCATAGCAATTACAGCTGAAGACGCATCTCAAAATGATATCCTTAGAATGAAGGATGTACTTGGATGCTGTGTAGTTTAATTTCTTGTGATGGGATTCTCTTAATTTAGATTTTACGGGTTGGTTAATGGGTAGATTCAGTAAGTGAAGTTCAGTTGCATTAAAAACAAAGAATGAACAAGGGATTACGAGTTCTAAACTATCAGGCAAGAAAACCTCAGTCTAAATGCTCAACTCCACCTTAACTCTGGGGACCAGGCCAACACCAGGTCAACACCAGGCCAACCATTTTCTTTAGTTGTGGACGAAATAGGGAAGGGATAGAACTTCTTTTAACTTTCTAATACTGTCTGTATCCCCATTTGGGTGATGTTACCTAACTTCCTTTCTTAAAGGAGAACTATTGGGTCAGTGTTTTTCCCCATAGTTCTCCTTGGGGTAACGGGAGGACACAAACTAGCGTCCTCCCGTTACCCTAAGCTCAGTATACCGCAGCCGGGACGGATCACGACTCTTGACGGGATCCGCCCAGCTGCGTGAGTGACAGCTGGCTCTGCCTATCTAGAGGCAGAGCCAGCTGTACCCGCCCCCTCCCCCGTCCGTTCCGCCAGTCAGCGCTGGCAGATCGGATCGGTGAGAGGGGACTAGGTCATCAAGTAACACATCATGTAACACTCTAGTTCAGCTGCACTGGTCTGAGGTCCTGTAAATAATCACTTTCTATACACTGTGTATGGACCCAAGGAGCTTCGGGGGGAGTATAACTGTCAGTCTTGCAGTGCCACCCGGGACTCATAATTCCACAACAGCTTCAGTGCCAAAGGTTGCCTACACCCAAACTAGAGTGTTACATGATGTGTTACTTGATGACCCAGTATAGAATTTTAGAACAGCACTTAACCTTAAAGAAGAGAGCCAGGAAAAAAAAATTCATACATTTTTATAAAATCTTTGTTTAAAATGTACAGTTTTTGAGCCAAGACATAAATGAGCAGTTAATGCTTGCAGTGCGTGGGTAGCCCCACTTCAAGGGTTAATTAAAACATTTCCTGGCTCTCTTCTTTAAAGGAGAACTATGGGGTCAGTGTTTTTCCCCATAGTTCTCCTTAGGGTAACGGGAAGACAAGAGAGCGGAGCGGGGAGAGGGGAATCCAGCCCCTCCCCCTGTCACAGCAGAGAGCCGTGACAGGATCGAGAGGTGAGGGAACCCGGTATGTGTTCCCTCACCTCCCGATCTACTGAGCCGACCTGTGACAGTCTCATTGTCACAGGTCGGCTAGAACTATGAGATGAGTGGAAATCACTCATCTCATAGTTCTCCTTTAATGGAAGTGAGGGATAATCCACTCACTTCCTATCTATTTGACGGAATTCAACCAGAACATGAAGTGAGTGGAAATATACTCAAAGGCACCACATACATTGATTAAAAAAAAATTAAATAGTTTTTGTCAGCCGTTCACTGTACCTCTGCCGCTTTAAGATCTGCTGTTGTTGCTGTGGGTCCTCCCTCCACCCTGCTAGTCCCTGCGCATGGTGCTGAAGAAAAGCAGGGAGGTGAGCAAAAGGTACTGTGCAATTTATCTCAATTCATAAACGTAGAAAAGGTCGCTCACACTCCAGATTCATTTTCAGTCAATGTTTATTGACCTCTCATCATGTCACATTGTCAAGCTAAGTTTTGGAACCACGCCGTTACAAAACTTAGCTTGACGGAACTGCTTGATTCCGAAACGTCGCTTGACAATGTGACACGAAGAGAGGTCAATAAACATTGACTGAAAATTAATCTGGAGTGCGAGTGACCTTTTCTACATTCATTCATTGATTCAAGGAGGCATCCGTAGTCACCCACCCAACTACAAAGGGTTTTTATTCGATCAGAAATGCAATGGGTTTTGTTTGAATATTGAACTATTCT
>NW_017306391.1:139557-139798 GCF_000935625.1 Nanorana parkeri
TAGAAAGCACACAGACAGCTGCAGCCGATTACAGCCTGTGAGGAGAGAAAGCTGACAGTCTGCGAGTCTGCAGACTGTCTAATAGACCCCTAAATGTCACCTTAAAGAGGACCTGTCGTCACCTCCAATGAGTAAAAAAAAAAGTTGAATAAAACATTAAATTTACCAAAAAAAGAAAATGAATGGCCCCCACCTCTGTGGACGTGAAACCCCCCCCCCCCCCCCCCCCCCCCAAAAAACA
>NW_017306391.1:140392-142020 GCF_000935625.1 Nanorana parkeri
CTCCTGGACTCAAAGAAAGTTTGTCAAGCCCGGTAATAGAGTAGGAAGGTTTAGAAATTCTGTCAGGGTTGTATAACAGTTTGGTAGACCTTCTCTAATTTCTCGTTTAGGTGATGCATGTCAGAATGAGCAAAACAAACTTTCTTCATGTCAAAAGCAGCATTTAAATTCTCAAAAAAAAAACCCATAAATATCTCCTCAAAATGTTTGAGTACACAGACACAGAAACCGGGCAGAGGTTATAATCTTTTCCTCTTCATCAAAACCTAAACACGTAACGTACGTAGGGCAGAGCTTCTGATGTCACTGCACTGAGCTGAGCCGGACGAACAGGTTTTTTTATCGCTTTGCTGCCATTTGCCCTGCTGGTCCGATCCAGCAATACCCAATGCCTGTACTGTTTATATCATTGTGAGTACGCATTTTTTATTTAATAAATTGCATTTTATTGGACGTTATGTCCTTGTCCTTTTTCTCTTTCCACCTGGATTTATACTGGTACCTGTGATCTGAGGAGACCTTATCGCCTTCTCTGTGCATGGGCTTCCCTCCCCCATTAAGAAGGGAAAAAGCGCATTTGACCTAGCTCTGTGGGTCTACCTCCCCAGGTGAGCACTCACTTGTTATGATCACTCACTGGGTGGAGGTGAAGGTCTGCCTGCATTGTGTGATTATCCTTACCTGAGAGTTATATGCAGATTGGCTGCGAATCATCTGAAGGATTTTTTTTGCACAATCACCATTGTTTGCTTCTGTTTTTTCCTTGAGACTTTTTATTGTCTATATTGCTTTTTTGTCTTTGTGTAGATATTTTCTATGCCTCATTTATTTGAAGGCTCATATATGTGACTAACTTATATATGTTTCAATTTATTAGATATGTATGATTATTAGCTCAGCACAATATTGTTTTTCACATTTTTCAGATATTTAGTTATATCCTTAGTGCTTGGTAGCTATTATTTCCACATCACACTTACTGGCGCTGATCACCTTTATTGTTTATTTTTAAAACCTAAACACAATTTGATTGTAGTTGGGTTTTACGTTTCAGCATTGTGTTAGTATGGGCCATAACCGTGCGCTTTATAATCTTCCTACAATCACATAAAAGGGATGTATTTCCAGCTTGAATGACAAGGCCGCAGAGCTTACAAAATGAAACATGTATTAATGTTTTTCATGCAAATATTAAAAGTGCTATGCTGAGCTTGGGCATGTAGTATTCTCCGGCATGTAACACTTGCTGGGCAGTATGCTAGAGGATTTCACTGTAACAATTGCAGCTGCACAAGAAATTGTTGACCTATTTTGAACGAGCTTTGCACTTCAGTGCAGAACTGAACTTTGGGTCCCTTGCCTGGTAAGAAACTGGAACACAGTCCACCTCTGCAGAGAGCAGCACTGACAGAATTCCATTGTATATGGATGAGCTGCTGTACCCATTTCAACAACAAAGACCCTAAAATAAAGTCAGATTCTGTTAGTCCTCTTAAGATAGGCTAGGTGTATGATATGGCAGGATCCCTGCATGGTCTGAAAACCAAGGTTTCACCTTCATACTTCAATGAAGAACACTTTTGATCTTACAAAAAAAAAAAAAAAGGTGATACATATTATGCTGTACA
>NW_017306391.1:142364-147680 GCF_000935625.1 Nanorana parkeri
GCGTGTCATACATGAACCTTATTAAATAAATAAACAAAAATCTTCAAAGAACATGTGTCATATATGTGAAAAAAATATTATTGTGAAAAAAATATTAAATAAATAAATAAACATGTGTCATATATGTGAAAAATAAAAATCACAATATAAAACAGTCTGTGTTGTTTTCTTTTGAAAATAAATAGAAGTATGCACTTATAATATAACAAAAAAAAAGAAAAAAAAATGCACCCAAAATTCTTAAAGCTCTCCGATCTTAAAAAAAAAAAAAAAAAGGTGATACATATTATGCTGTACAGATTACAAGAAAATAAATCAGTATGTGCATTTCTATGCAATGTGGGAACAAGCCCTTAATCATTATATAGAGCTCTAGAATCTTTAATGGCACGTGTGCTGGAATGCAAAGCAATAGTTTAGGCAGTGGCCTGTATGGCAATTCTCATATCCACACACACTTAGAAGCTGTTTGCAGCTAATGAAATGCACTTCACTGCGACCCTCAGCACGAATGAAGGATTGTGCTAACACAGGCAGGAAACAAACCGGTGTGTCCGCTGTTGAACAGCAGTTTTCCTTACACTTGCAGGAGGGAGAGTTAAGGGCATAGTGCAGGCAGCCATCTGGAATGAACAGACCTAACATTAAGGCTAAGAGTATAAATGAAGCAACACGGTAAATGGAGACACAAAATTGTAAAATGTTATAGGTAAAAATACCTACGTACATGAGGAAAAACGTAAAAGAAAAACTACAACTATTACAATGAGCCTTAGAAAATAGTATAAAGAAAAAAAATGGGTATACTGTCTAGCAAGTTAAAAAAAAAAAACCTTTAGCTGGTTACCCTAGAAACTGATCAAGACAAACTAGAAACACGCATTGCATTTACATTCATTTGTGTGCCACTGCTGTTTGTTGTCCAGGTTAATAGTTGCTATGAAAAACATTTCAAATCATTACTCTAATGCCCTTTCTAAATCAGTGATGCCATTAGAACTGGGCCATGCGAATATAGATAGATAGATGCAGCTTCGTAACGCAAGCTTTCAGGAGGTGAAAAAATATGTTTTTACATTCTTTTATAATTTAGTTACAAGGTCTCTAATGGTGCTGTTTACTGCTCTAAAAGCCAAATAGCTTTTCCGTAAACCTTACATTCTGCAAAACAAAAACATCGCAAATTGTGCACGGACGATTTAAAATGGCGTTCCTTCAGCTTGGCATGGTTTGCAGAAAAAGCTCTTCGCACCTATAAAAACCAGCTATGTCTTACCATCATTCCTGCGTGTTCTGCTTGGTGAAATGATTGTGTGTGGTTTGTTAAATATTCATTACATTCTTCTTCCCAGAACAACTCTGGCCTGACCTGTAACTGGCAGAATTTCTTTAATCTGTGTCAGACAATGCAATTATCACGATCTCCCTAGATGACAGCCAAAATTTTCCTTAACGCAACCAATGTTTTATATGTGACAAGAAATTGATGACAGCCAGTTCCCGACACTGGCACACATAAAAAAACAGCATATATATACACACCATAAGATATGGCTGAAGTGCGACATCAAGCAACACTTCAATCACTTATAAATTATTCTATAAATATATTTCCCCCCCTTAAAAAAAGCAATGTTTCCTGAAACATAAGGCTGATTTCCTACTCGAAGTACATCTGTGTATTTGTCATAGCAAAATGGATGTTCATAATTAAAACTGTGTCAGGGACCCGAATCTTAACATTTTTATGCTCTGACACTTTGTGACAAATGATGGATAAGAGCATCGTCACACGGAATGCATATGATTTCTGCTAAACGCGGCTAACAAATGAGGAAGCTGTCATAAATTTCAGCCGCCGAGTGCTGTAGGGATAACATGCTGCTGATTAAAAGGAAATATTAATATTGGAAGCTGAGTTTCCCAATATGACATTGCAGAGATACCCAGAATAAAGAACATGACATTTCTAAACCATTAAGTGCACTGCTAGGCAATATACTGAAACAGAAGGGCTGCCTGCCCTTCATTTATTCTAAAATATGAGCAGCATGGCTATAGTTAGGATGAAACTACAACTGCTTACAATCAACAGTCCCTGCACGCAGGTGTCACCGTACAAAACAGTTTAGTGCTGTTAATAATATGATGGATTAGTAATGTCACAGAATAATGGCAGTGCAGAGACTCCAAACAATTGGATTTCCCATACAGATACCGTACCCCAGTGGAGTTAATGCTGTCTTTTCTGGCTCACATCAGAGCGTGAAGTGTATCTTTCCAGAGACAGTTTACAAGCACATCTTGACATTGATCTCATCACTCACCTTGTTCTCTTGTGTAACAAGTATGCTGGCCCCTCCTGGTTTTAAGGGCACTTCTTCCATAGCTCCAAACACATCAGTCTCCACGGAGAAAGTCAGTTCCAGTCCCAGGTCACTAATATCATTATCTAAAATCCACTGCAAGTTCTTTGCGTATTCTGGGTCAATGGAGGCCACGTCCTGATAATTTACTGGGATACCTGCAGTATTAAAAGCATGCAGATATTTAGGAAGAGAGAGAGTTCTTTTCATCCAATTCACTAATTCAGGCATCTCTTGCATGATGCTGCCCTCTTCAGGGGAAGAAGTGGATGGCAGCACATTTACCAAGTCCTTTTCCATCACTTACAATAAGAGCTTTTATGTTACTCTAAACTATACATTTTACACAGCTGGCCATAACACAGAAAATGTTGTATGATTCTTATTTTGACTATTCCAAGCTTTATCAGTTTAAAACATCAAACTGTTAAGAGTTGATGTACAATTCTGAATATTTGGCATGCATTCCTGGTGCCCAACCATCACTCTCAGTCATGGCATTAAAAAAATATATTGTGTTGTGCTTAAGTATAGTTGTTACATGTTCCCATTCACATAGCATAACTTAAAAATCTATTTGAAAACTGCTGCTTACTTTTTACTTATTGAAACATCTTATTTAGCTTTCTCCTTCTACGTAATGTTATTAGTAGTAGTACTAAAGGCAGGGCGTTTTTTACCTCAATGCAATCCCTGCATTAAGTTAAAAAATGGGCAGTACCTTTCGGCCACACAAAATCCTAAAGCCCGCTTTCCCCACACAGTTATCACAAGAATACATTCGTTTTTTTGTATTAGCAGTCCTTTAAGAAAAATCACAGAAAACAAATAATCTGTTTTTCAATAGCGTCTATTGCTATCCAAATTCTTTGTATTCATACCAAGGATGTGCTTGTAAAACGACCTGGTGAAGTAAATGTTGACCAGTTGCCTATGATAAAGTGCAAGTCCCAGAATCTCGCCAGCAAATCTGAAATAGTTCAGGTGGTCTGGATTGACTGAGGAGTTACTGTTTGGCTGGAACGTAGTTCCTGTTGAAAAGGATGGAAAACAATCACTTTTATGCCATTAAAATCATATGCACATTACGTTAAAAGGGGCAGTAAACAATAATTAGTTTCACATAACCAAGATAGAATATGGGACCACAGTACTAACGTAGAGAAAAATGTTGTCTGTGTGTTGTGGGGGGGGTTAGGTGAACACTACTACACATAACCAAGATATATTATGGGGCCACAGTACTATTGTACAGAAAGATGATGCGTGTGTGTGTGTGTGTGTGTGTGTGTGTGTGGGGAAAGGTTTATGTGAACACTACTTAGAGTTTTTATTAGTGAAAGCACTTAGAAAGAAATGTTCCTTCACCAGCGTTCAATTGCTGAAGAAAGAAGATGCTGGGTCCAGAAGAAGCTACAGAAAAAATGGCTATGGGAACAACGGAGTGGTGAGAGGAAGCATGGACCTTTCTGCACCTAAAATGTGCACGTGAACCATAAGGTACCTGCTCTTGCCTTTACAGATCTCTCCCACCATCATAAATCACCCCCTGAAGGACCATGTGGGGAGTGTCATGCGTCATTCAAAAAAATACCAGGATTTTATAGGAGCTTCGGCGCTGGTGAAAACAAGCTAGGGGACTTCAGTGCTAGTGAAAACACTTGGCTTAAATTAACTATTTTAATAAATGATGGGTACTTGTGAATAAGGTTGCATGGCTTTAGTGTTTTCTTCACACAATTCAATTTGTGTTTTGAGCTTAGTTGCCCGAGTTCTCCAGGAGAACATTTTCAACTTATCATATTTTTTATGTATTCTTCAAGGACAAAATGTTTCTTGGAATCATCCAAAAATATTGTAGTTTACAGTAAAATACACAGTGCCTGACAGCAGCCTTGAGATAGAAGCAATGCATGCTAGGAAGTCCTGCCCACATAATAGGTGAACCAAAGCATATTATAAAATCCATAAACATATCATTAATTTAAAATAAGGCTGGGGAAGAGATATCAGAATTTAAGCAGATATCTAAATGAAATGTGTCAGCACATTTCCTCAATTGTTTGAAGTGCAAAGGTGGATTGGTATAAAGCATCTCATGCATGTAAATCTCCACAGAGTGATTTTTAGCTTGTTTTAATGGTTTCTGATTACCTACCATCTGCTGATTGTGTGAAAAGGGCATAATCAGGATTGATAATTTCAGAAGACAATATGTCAAACCATTCCCGAACAACTCCTTGTCCCTAGGAAAAAAAATTTATATAAAATTGAACTATAATCACTACAAAAAGATGAATTAATCAGTAGGTACGTTTAGATTTCATTGTGATTGCCGTCAATAAAATCCTAAAACTCCTAACTTTGCATGGCTACATATAATTCAGTGCAAATGGCATAAATGAATATTCTGTTCACCTCACTGACCGGATTTGATTTAACCTGCTTTTCTAACTGTATTATAGATTTCCATAAATTATGCACACTTCACTTAAGGCAAAAGTCTGTAAAATGACAGCCTGAATGAAATGCAGGGACCCACCTTTAATTCAGGGTGCCATTTTACACATACCAGCTCTAATATGCAAATCATAAGTTATACTAAATTTGATTTAATCTTTTTTAAAATTGCATTATACATTTCCATAAATTATCCACTCTACTCTTAAGGAAAAAAAATCTGTAAAATGACAGCCTGAATAAAATGCAGAGACCCACCACCTTTAATTCAGGTTGCACATACCTGCTCTAATATGCAAACTATACCTTTTACTAGGAAAAAAAATGGCTAGCCGACCCCATCCTGCAACTCCCTACTGGATCTTCATTGATAGGTGGACTCAATGTCCAATAAAACATTCTGGGAGGGGATTAGCCAGCCAGGAAAATCTGCATATTAGGGCACCCCAGGGTTCATTTCATTCAGAGGGGGGGGGGGGGGGAAAAGATA
>NW_017306391.1:147840-173436 GCF_000935625.1 Nanorana parkeri
GGGTTTTTTTTATTGCGGGGGGGGGGGGGGGGGACAATTATGGATTTACTGAAATCAGACCAATACTATGCTAGAATGTATCATTCATGTTATACCTGCAAGGGTCTGCAACTATAACAATTATAAACTGAACTAATAACACTCCGTTTCCTAAATAGGGAATTCAAAGCAACTATTTTGTCACTGCTGAGAATTTGCTACCAGTTCTAAAACGACACTAAACTAAAGGAGTTAAATCTTAAAAATGCATTCAAGTACATTAACTGTTAAATGCATGTTATTTGAGTGTCACTCACTTGTAAGATCCTCAAATCCTCACTGAATTTGTGCTGACACTGCATTTTCTTCTGGGGGGTGGCTACTTTTGTTCCCCATGTATGTAGTAAAGTAGCCACCACTCCAAGCTCACTCCATGATGGACTACAATGCCAATACAAATTAGAACACTAAACATGAGGATTGTAGTCCATCACAGTAGCAAGTATGAAGTGGTGGCTACTTTACAAAACACACTGCGACCCTGGGGAACAAAAGTAGCCACCGCTCCAGAAGGAAGGACAGTGTCAGCACCAATTCAGAGATGATTTGAGGAACTACAGCTGAGTGATACACAAATAAGAGAAATTTTTTTAATAGTTAAAAAAGGTACTAAAATGCATTAAGATTTTTAACTCGAGTTTAGTGTCAATTTAAAGATGCCACGAGACATAGAAATGCAGTAGACTGTAAATGGTAAGGCCTCATGCACATGGGCACATGAGGCCGTGTAACGTAAATTGCATGCGTATTTCCACCCCGGAATCCACAGCTGCCGTGTACAGTCTTGCCCATACTAATCAATGGCTTAAGGTGGCTGTACGTGGGTTTACATCACTACTTGTGTAAAAACCACACATGTATAAGGCCTTACGCCCCTGGACAAAGAGTAGCTGTGCCCAGGGTTGTACGCACGTATGCATGCACAAGTTAACGCAAGTAGTTGCGTCAACCCACATATAGCCATTAATTATTTTGGGTGGACTGTACGCAGCAGTTGTGTATCCCAGCCACATAAACATGCCTATATTTATGTTATACAGCCTCATGTACCTGTATGCTAACACCAAAAACCCACTGTCAAAAATCTGTTACTGCAAATCTCAACCAAAGACACTCCATAGTTCTGGCTCAATCTGGGGAGGAAAAGAGCAGTATTGGTTAAAAGTAGGGATGCACCGATACTAGTATCGGTGCCGATACCGAGTATTTGGGTGAGTACTCGTACTCGCCCAAATGCTCCTATACCTAGCACGAGTACTTCCAGTATCAGGAAGCCGGGTAGCTAATCATTACACGCTGCCCGGTTTCCTGATTGGCCAGGAAACGGCTCCATGCTCTCTCGTCACTTGTGATGAGAGAGCATGGAGCCGACTTCCCGGCGAATCAGGAAGCCAGGTAGCGTGCAATGACGCGCTGCCCGGCTTCCCGATTGGTCAGGAAGCTAGCAAATCCGGAAGCCGGGCGCCGTGTAATGACGCAGCGCCCGGCATTCCGATTGGCTGGGAAGCCGGCGTCATGCTCCCTCGTCATCTCATGAATCATAATATTAAGAAAGTTACCTTAAAGCATTAGTTTGTATTGCTTTAGAAAAAATGTGACCTGTCCCTTTAAGAAAAAGTATCAGTAATTGGTATCTGCGAGTACTTGATCAAAAGTATCGGTACTCGGTCTTAAAAAAGTGGTATCGGTGCATCCCTAGTGAAAAGTATTAACCCATTATATATATTAGAGCTTCTTTTTAGCTGGGGTGTAACAGTATAGTGTATTTTCAGTGAGTGTATAGTTTGAATCAACATTGCAGAGATTACCATTTTTTTTTTTAAATTTCACATGCTTTTCTTATTGATATTTATTTTAAAATGTGATTTTAAGATTAGCCACTAGAGGTAGCTCTCACTGGGTTACTGCAATTAGTCTTACAGCCCAATTTCAGCCAAACCGTTTTATTTCTATTTTAGATAGAAAGGATAATAGTTAGAGCCTCTGCCTGCGTCCTTACTGTGAAAAATAATCCTCACTTCCTGTCAGGACAGGAAGTAATGGGAACCAATACGAAAACAAAAGCACAGTTTTAGTAGAGAGAGTTCAAACTTCTGACAATGCTCTTATTGCTGTCTGTGTATTCCTGTCTCGCAGACTACCATAACTCACATTTCTTGTATGCTTGTCATAGAGACAGGAAGCGAGGCAGAAATTCTCTGAAATAAATTTTAAAAAACTCATCCACACTATATCCAATACTAACAAAAAGGCCAAAGCTGGGCAACGTTTTCAGAAACTAAAAGAAGTTTTGTCTGTAGTTCCACCAAGATATCACCAAGGGCTAGTTCACACCATCCCTTGTGGCCGGAACACACTGGATCACATTAGGGCCGGATCACCACCCCGGAGCAACCTAGAGTATGTAGCTTCATATTCTGCATTGCTATATAATTTATTGCTGAGATTTGTAGTCCCTCTAAAGCTTGAAGTCACTGGCAGAACTACCAGGGTTGCATCGCTTGAAGCTGTGACCAGGCCCTGACACTCCACCACTGTCCTGAAATCATTAGTCTGTATTGTTTTAGAAAAACTGTCACGCGACACTGAAAAAAAAGGTATCGGTAATTGGCATCTGCGAGCAATTGAGGAAAAGTATTCGAGAAAAAAAAGGTATCAGTGCATCCCTAATTTATTGTATATTACGGGAAGATTTACCCTCAGGGATGTTCGCGGAATCATGCACAAACGCGCTTGTGGTGCCATTAATTTCTTTTGGCATCCCAAACGCAGCCCACAAATCACGTGGTTTTCCGCCGCATGTGCAAATGTGCAGACTAAAATGCGTGCCGCTCATCGTACAAATAGGCGCAAGAGCATGGATATGATCCCATTTAAATCAATGGGGCCACGCCGCAAAAGCGCCCCATCGTGCATTCCCAGGATGTGCTGCCTGGGAACGCTCAGATGTGAACCAGGCCTCAATTAGCACCAACACTGCACAGTGATGTGAGGCATGCCCAGGGATAACTTTCTCTTCCTCAAAAGTTTAGGGGCTTTTCTTGTATGGTGCACAGGTATTTCAAGATCCTAGGCCTCTCAACAGTTGCTACAATACTAGGCTTGCTGTAAAAGGGTGAATTAAAAAAAAAAAAATCACAGGTTATAAATGTAAATTTTCTTATACCACGTTTCCTACAATTTGTGTTCCAATACCTTAAATCGTACTCATCCACAAATTATTACGTAAACATAAATTCTAAACATGAACATATGTAAAAATTTGAACATACCATGCCTTCTTCCCCATGGAAACGCACGGCAATACCTTGCTTAAGTTTCTCACAGTTTGATTTAAACACCACTTCACAACTGCTCCTAAAAATAGAATCTAAATATGTAACAAAAATTAATTGCATTCTTGTTGAAACAAAAATGTCTGGATTAAACAGGTAGTTATGGGCTTCGTACCTCTATGCACTAGCAATATGTCATTCTCATTTACAGGTCTATGAACCATATCAGAATCTGGCTGCCCAGCGTGTAGGTGTTCGTAAAACCACTGGCACCGTTCCTTAAAAGGCTGCAATACAAAAAACAAAGATGTATTTCTCAAATTTATAAATCCCCGGTGTACTGCTCGTACATAATCTATGCAAATGATATTCTTCTGGGCAAGAGAAGATTGCATCCCAATTCTAAGACAATACAAAGAATATACAAAAATATATTCAAGCAGGAAAAAAACAAAAAAGACTGTGTTTTGCATGGTAAATGTGATCTAATTCAGGAATAGCTTATAGGAGAGCTGCCATATTATACTCTGACAATGCTGATTTTATTCTAAAACCAGCAAAAAACCTTCATAAAACTTAATTATTCTATATCCAAAATATAAAGCATGATTGTATACTGGGATCAACAAAAACTGGAGGTCTGTTTTATTAAACTAATCTTAACCATCATTAATAACATAATTTATATCTACCTTGACATTGAGACCCCTTGGTTGTATAATGTGGATCACGTATGCCCATATTGCTTTATTCTATGACATAGCCCAACTGCAGTTCTACTCTAACTACTGCCAGTAGGATCCAAAAAAAAAAAAAATCACAAATATTGAATTCCTCCCCTGTGACATAACATTTTTTTTGTAGTTTTTATCCTTTCTCGTCCTGTTCCTATAACAAATATTGCATGATGTCCTGGTCCTAATCAAATATTGCACGCTACACATTTAAACATAGAAAAAAATATTTCAAACCAAAACTACCATCTTAACTTTTTGTGGGCACAACAATTACACACTGCATAAACAATTCTTTAAAAAGAACTCCAGAAAAATGTATTAACCCTTGCAGTGGGGCTACCTCCACACTGCAATGGTTAACTGCTTGTTTTTTAGTTATACTCACCTGAACCGTGAAGCCGGATTGTTCTTAGACCGTTCCTTCCAGCCTCTCTCTCCCCCTCTGCTGCACTGGTCTGAGGTCCTGTAAATTATCACTTTCTATACACTGTGTATGGACCCAAGGAGCTTCGGGGGGAGTATAACTGTCAGTCTTGCAGTGCCACCCGGGACTCATAATTCCACAACAGCTTCAGTGCCAAAGGTTGCCTACACCCAAACTAGAGTGTTACATGATGTGTTACTTGATGACCCAGTATAGAATTTTAGAACAGCACTTAACCTTAAAGAAGAGAGCCAGGAAAAAAAATGTCATACATTTTTATAAAATCTTTATGTTTAAAATGTACAGTTTTTGAGCTAAGACAAAAATGAGCAGTTAATGCTTGCAGTGCGTGGGTAGCCCAACTTCAAGGGTTAATTAAAACATTTCCTGGCTCTCTTCTTTAAAGGAGAACTATGGGGTCAGTGTTTACCCTCCCGTTACCCTAAGCTCAGTATACCGCGAGCTACAGCTCGCGGTATACTGAGACGCCGCAGCCAGAGCGGATCCCGACATGGAGTGACAGCTGGCTCTGCCTATCTAGAGGCAGAGCCAGCTGTACCCGCCCCCTCCCCCGTCCGTTCTGACAGTCAGCGCTGGCAGATTGGAGCGGGGAGAGGGGAATCCAGCCCCTCCCCCTGTCACGGCAGAGAGCCGTGACAGGATCGAGAGGTGAGCGAACCCGGTATGTGTTCGCTCACCTCCCGATCTACTGAGCCGACCTGTGACAGTCTCATTGTCACAGGTCGGCTAGAACTATGAGGTGAGTGGAAATCACTCATCTCATAGTTGTCCTTTAAGGTTAAGGGCTGTTCTAAAATTCTAGACTAGGATAGGTCATCAAGTAACACATCATGTAACACTCTAGTTCAGGTGTAGGCAACCTTCGGCACTGCAGCTATTGTGGAATTACAAGTCAAAGGCATTGCAAGACTGACAGCCACAGGCATGACTTGCAAAGGCAGAGGCATGATGGAATTTGTAGCTCCACCACAGCTGGAGTGCCGAGCATTGCATACCCTTGCTCTAGCTTGTCTTCTCTCTGGCTGAAGTAGCTCATCTGCATTGACAAGTGCTAAATTTGTGAAGGTATGTTAAGGCATAAAAAAAAAAGTAACCAAAACATAAAACGTAGTTTGTTTGTTTTTTTTCGCTTTGAATAGTGTGTAAAAAGGCTTTAACCCTTTCAGGTTTTAACTAGAGGTGCACCGAAAAGGAATTTTCAAACCAAAACTAAAAAATTGTCAGGCTGAAAACAAAAAAATATTTTTCTAACCTTTTTAAAAAAAATTTTTATTATTATATTTTTTTTATGTTTATTATGTTATTTGTTTTTGGGGGCTTCGGTGAAATATAAAGGGTTTAGAGCCCTGTTTTTCCATTTTGAAATAGAAAAAGGGATTGAGGACACAGAGCCCTCAATCTCTTTTTCTGCAGCCCATTATGAATGAACAGGAAGGATCTATACTGAGCGTTCCTGTTCATTCATAAACTGTGGATATAGTATCAGTTACCTTGTCCACAATCCTGAATGAACAGGAAGTGATGTAGAGCACTTCCTGTTCATTCATAACTAGGGACACAGTAAGCCCTCAGTTATTTACAAACACTTAGCGATCAGCTTAGTGCTTGTAACCCGCCCTCCATCCTGACTCGCATGAGGCCAGCTGGGAGGTGTGGGAGGAGAGCTCAGCCTCTTTTGACAGCCGACTGCTCCCCTGAACCGCTCCACTCGGCATCCTGAGCGGTCTCCTCCCTGCTGGATGTTGGTCTGTAGCCCCTCGGATTCCCACAGCCTCTGTGGACACAGACGGGGCAGAGCAGCGGACACAGACCAGCGCCCAGCGGGGAGGGGAGAAGCCTAGAGATGCACTGAATTTTCGTCCGTTATGGTACTTTTGGCATTTTGCCTAAAGTAACATTTTCATCCGAAATGTTTAATCGGCCGAAATTTCGGTGAATCCCTAGTTTTAACCCTGTGCTACTCTATTAAAAAAAAGTTTTAGGCCTATTTTAAAAACAGAAGTCTGGACAACAATGTTCTTAACCCTTGCAGTGGGGCTGCCCCTGCACTGCAAGGATTAAGTGCTCGCTTTGTCTAGGTGCTAAAAAAAAAAAAAGTTACTCGGAGTTAGAAAATCATCGGAGGTGGCTTGCTCTTAAACCAATCCCTGGAGCACAGTGTATATGACGCGAGGACACCGAGGAACAGGCCATCGTTGCAGCAGAGGAGGAGAAAGGCTTCAGAAACCAGAGTAGCAGCCAGCCAGCCCATGGTTTGGGTGAGTGAGTATAACTTTTTTAGCACCTAGACAAAAACGAGGACCCCGCACTGCAAGGGTAAAGAACATTTTTGCCCAGAGTTCTGTTTTAACTGTACCTTATTGTAAGGAAGATAACATGCGAGTTAATGAATGTTTGAGCATGCAATACAGATGATCTATGGACTGCTCCAGACACTCATGTTAATAGGCTAAAATCTACGGCTGGTTAAAAGCACAGAGGGGAATTTATCAAAACTGGAGCAGACAAAATGTGGAGCAGTTGCCCAGAGTAAACAATCAGCTTCTCTCTTCAGTTTGTTCAGTTAAAATTTGAAAATGAAACAGAGAAGCCGATTGGTTGCCCTGGGCAACAGCTCCAGATCTTGTCTGCTCCAGTTTTGATAAATTCCCCTCATAATGTTTTATAACAAACGCTGCCCATGCTTTCTATCGGCATGTTTGTCCTTGTCCTGCCCTAATAGACAACTATTTTCAGTCAACTTAAACTTCTGTGTTGGTGGGATTTAGTGAATACAAAAGTAGGAAAGCACCAATACCGATACTAGTATCGCTGCCGAGGCCAAGTATTTGGGTGAGTACTCATACACGCCCAAATGCTCCGAAGCCTAGCCCGATACCTGAGCTTCCGGTATTGGGCTAGGCAGCGAGTCATTACAGGCTGGCCGGCGTCCCGATTGTCCGGGAAGTCGGCTCCATGCTTCCTTGTCACTTGGTGATGAGGGAGCATGGAGCTGGCTTCGCGGCCAATCAGGAAGCATGTAATCACTCGCTGCCTAGCTTCCTGATTGGTTGGGAAGCTGGCCAATTAGGAAGCCGGACAGAAAGTCATTACCCGCCCCCTGGCTTCCTGATTGGCCAGAAAACAGGCTTCATGCTCCATCATCTGGTGACAAAGGAGCATGGAGTCAGCTTCCCGGCCAATCAGGAAGCTGGGCAACGAGTCATTACACGCTTCGTCAAAACCTGGTGACAACGGAGCATGGAGGAGGTTTCCCTGGTAATCGGGAAGCCAGGTGGGGAGTCATTACACGCGCCTGCCTTCCTTAATGGGAATATCGGTATTGGAACTTGTACTCAATACCAAAAAAACGGTCTCGGTGCATCCCTATTACAAAGCATACAGCCAACTTTTAAAAGGCCAGTAAAGAAACAGATATGGGAAGCTGATTGCCCAACTGCTTTAAGAATAAGATCTTCCCTCTACGGACTCCAGTCTCTAATTCAACACCCCAGAAGCCTCACTCTTCCTTCCTCAAGTAAAAAAGGCAAAGGGAAAAGAAAAATCCTTTTATAACAGATATTATGCTGTAATCTGGCTACGCTGGGAACTCAAGGGCAAAGATTTGCAGATTGCACATTAACTTCTTTAATATATCCAGATAATTCTAGCAAAGTATGCAAATATAAGCTTTCACCATTCCCTTGCTTCCAGCACCCCTTGAGAACAGTACTAGAATCCTCAACATTTCAAAAGTTCAAATTCCTGATGACTGACTGTGGACACAGAACTCTGTATGTAGTTTTATACTAAGGAAAAAATAACCGAGATCATTTTAAATATCCATGCTTTTAGCTGAAGATTACAAGATCGTTCCATATCACTCTCTATCAATCGCAGATTTCTCCATCATATAATACCTATATACATTTCTATGTAACTTAACAAAATACATATTGTAAATATACTGTACAGTATACTATATATACACACACACAACATACAATGTACTGTACTGTATATTGTATAAATGCATGTAACATTCAAAAGACTAGGATTTTATCAACATTTATCAGTTTTCAAAATCAGAGACATTTCCAGTGACTCAGCTAAGCCAAGGAATGCCACTGAAAATCTGGTAAGGTGTGCAGCTATTATTTGTAATGCCTGTTACAAATGTACAGGAAGCCTCTATACTGAGCTGCTCCTGTCCATTCATAAACTGAGGGGATAGTATCAGTAACTATGTCTACAATCATGAATGAACAGGAAATTGATGTAGAGGACCGCCTATTCATTCATAATTGGGGATGCAGTACCTAAATACTATGTCCTCAGTTATTTACAAACATCGGTGTGATCAGAACTGATCACACCGATGTTTGAGCAGTACATGGAAGGATCAGCAAACATTTCACGTTTGCTAATCCTCCCCACTCCCAATCCTGTGTCTGGTATCTCTGGACATTGATAGTGGTCAACGAATTGCAGTAGCTCTGTGCGGCCACTAGATGGTGCTGTGCCCTCCGCTCAGCGGCTACTCTTGCTGCTCTAAACTGAATGGTGGTTCTGGGGATGCGTCTCAGGGGGTGAAGCAGCATGGAGAGCCCAGACAAGCGTGGGCGGAGTACACCTCCTCCCCTCCCCACTGGTCACCTGTGGCTGGAACGGCTCTGTGTCCCCTCCAATCCCCGCTGCTTCTCCCGTCACTGGCGGGGGAAAGCAGCAGGGATCGGAGGGGATATAGAATGAAGCTTGCAGCTGGCGCCCAGCGGAGAGGAGAGAAGCTGGGGATGCACCGGAATTTTGCCTGTTTTTTATTTTTACTAAAAATCGGTATTTTGCCCATAGTACCATTTTTGGCTGAAATTTCAGTGTATGCCTAAAGAAAACATCGAAAGACACCCATGTTAATTAAACCAACAAAACCATAAACAGCCTCCTTCCTTAGATCTTTTCTTGTATTTTACCAGTTTTGGAGAACTTTAGGCTAGGTATAGAAGATAAATGTTACCTTAAGAACTGCAAGCTACTGTGTATGGTGCAAGTAGGATAACAAGCAACACAACAGCCAATTGTCATGTTAATCATGAAAAAGCAATTATGTGCCATAATCAACTGCAAGAAACTGATTTTACACTAAGTACAAAAAGCCTGTTTTCTTAGCTGTTCATTAAGGGACACAAGATAAGGAGTAATTTGGAGGGACAGCGGAGCCAGGGAAGCAAGACGGGGTGTTGGGCAGGGGGGTGACACACATTACCGGCCTGTGGAAGTGATCTGGTGGCAGCTCAAAGCCGCCAGAATCGCTTCCAGTGCGAAGCCGACAGTGGCGGCTATATGTTTAAAGGGGCCCACTGCCAGCGAATGCAGCAGCAAAAGGGTTAAAAGATAGTTTTTGAAGAGGTAACTTGGTCGCTGATAGTTGTACAGGTGGGTCTTCATGAGAGGCACCTTGTACACAGGTTTTAACCAAGGAAGGAAAAGCAAGTGATATTTAGAACAAGACGGCATAAGCTGATCTGTTCTATGATGGTACTCAAGGATAAATGCTGTCTGATTGCAAAAAGGTTATGATTCATCCCATTTCCTAGGGTGAAAATCTCTTGCCATGTACCAGGCAATGTGCAGTGATGGCTCTTACGGAAGGCAGACATCCTAGCTAGCTTTTAGGAGTATGGCAATTACGAGATCAGAAAGGCCTCCAACTCTTAGGACCTGAGCTTCAATAGCCATACCGTCGAACCTAGAGACTTAAAAGGAGGGTGATAAACCAGTCATTGAAACAGAAGATTTGGTCGATGTGAAGGAGCCCATGGGGCATCTGCCAGAGTTCTGATGAGGTTGGTGTGCCACATCTGCCTAGGCCAGTTCAGTGCTATGTCTATCACTGGAATATCATCCACCTCAAAATTGTGAAGCAGCTGAGGAAGGGGTTTCAGAGGAGGAATGGCATTGGTCAGATTTTACTGATCCCACAAAGCCACCAGAGCATCTACTACTATGGTCAGAGGATCCCTGCACCTGGAAACAAACTTCTTTAGCTTGTTGTTGAATCTGGGAGGCCAGAAAGTCCATATCTGGAGTTCCCCACATGCAACAAATGTCCTGAAACCCCTCTACGTGAAGAGACCATTCTCAAGGGTCCAGATATTGGTGGATGAGGTAAACTCCTGGCTATCGTCCATGTCTGGAATGTGAAGGGCGGACAAGACTGAAACGTGAATTTGTGCTCAAGACAGATTTTTTTTCGAATTCTCTCTCAGCAAGACTTCCTTCCTGGAGGCTGATGTATGCCACTGCTGTGGCATTGCCTGACTGAATCCAGATCGGATGGCCTTGCAGTCAAAAAGTCCAGTGTTGAAGGGACAACCGAATCACTTAAACTCTAGTATGTTGATTGGAAGATTAGTTTTTTTTCACACAACCAAGTCCCCTGTACTGACAAGGCATCTAGGACTCCTCCCTAGCCTGCCAGGCTGGATTCATGAGAATCTTCCATGAATTTGGAAGTAAACAATTCACTGACTCCAGGGCTGGAATCTTGAGCCACCAAACAAAGGCTGCAACAACGAATCAATTTAATCGATGATAAACGCTAATGAGAATTCTTGTCAAATATTCTCCTTATTGATTAGTTGCATAACCCCCACCCCCCCCCCAAACACACACACCCCTGCCACTCTGCTCCTCCATTTTCCTCCTCGCTGGGAGCCGATGTAAGCTGCAGTCTGTGTCCCCTTCGATCAGAGGGGACACAGAGCACTGCAGTCGGCGCACAGCGGGGAGTAGAGACCGCTATGTCTCTGCATTCCCCTGCTGCCGTGCCACATTCCTCCTATCTGCTGCCATGCCCCGTTCCTCCTCTCTGCTGCCGGGGGTAAAAAGTCAGCATCAAGTCTCCCATCCAGGGGCTAGGAGCAATAGCCAGCCTGCTAATGGCCATTTTAAATTGCAATAGCAGGCTGGCTATTGCACCCGCCCACTTTCTCCTTCAGTTCCCTCCTCTGCTAAATGACAGCAGGCAGTGGGCGGGTGCAATTACCAGCCTCTTATGGACTATTGCAATTTAAAATAGCCTGGTTATTGCTCCCAGCCACTGCCTTACATTCAGCTACCTCAGCAGGTAGCTGTCATTCCCCAGTGAAGTGGAAAGGTGACAGAAGGTAGGGTGCACCTACGTACGAAAACGACGATTGTTATACACGTCAGGTATCGCCGTGTGCGCCAGAGTGAGTATAATAATTCTCGGGCCAATATTTATGGCTAACTCTAAACTGATGGTAATTGGGAACAACAAACAGGTTTAGGTAAATCCTTGAAAACGTTTCGCATCTGGAACAATGACTCCTTGGAAAAAAAAAAAAAGAGATCTGCTAGAGCAGCATGGAGGTGCGCTATCCTATGCAGAGATGGGGGCAAGTTGTACTCTGTGGGTTTGCTTTTTGCAATAAAGCAGATGAGGATAGCCTGGAAAACATGTATATGTTATAATATATAAATACATGGAGGTGTGCGGTTGCCATCTGTTTCACTTATTTGATTTGGTGTGGGGACACACTGGGGGGCTTTAGCTGCCATTGTAATGTGCTGGGCTTCTGGTGTGTCCATGTGTGTTTAAGGAGAAATGGGCTGCTATTTATGCTCCAAGATGGAGGCTCTCATAGATTAGCGTTAGGACCACACTACACAGAGGGGCCTTCACAAGGCAGTGTGGTTTCCACCTGTTTTGCAAAAAAGTTGTGCAACTAAAACCTCTGTTTTTAACTCTAAGGCCTCATTCACACCCAGACGGCATTTCAGTGTGGATTCCGCACTTTTTTATGCATTTGTGCAAGCATAAATATTGTCGTGCATTTTTATGAGCAGATTTGTCACATTCATGTACATGGGAAAAACGAGCGCAAACGCAAGCAAAAACGCACAATTGCAATGCCCTTTTTCAAGCATTTCTTTAAATCTAAGGGGAAAAAAATCCTGCTGATCTGGCCCAAAAAAAAAAAAGCTCATCTATATTTGCCAGCTACGGACTTTATTCTACGCATGACACCACACGCAGGGGCTATAGAAATTAATGAGATTTTTTGATTTAAGCGTTTCAGTGTGGCACAATACGTGCAATAAAAGACATGACGTGAACGGGGGCTAATAGTCAGACAGTGTAATTTGCATGTTTTGGGAAGGTTTTTTGCAGGCTAGCTGGCAAGTGTGCTGGGAATTATTGTGTTTGTACTGTGTAAAGCCCTTCCATGTGCACCTTACTTTAAAAGCCAGTTATAAATCGATGACTGTGGTTGCCATTTGTTTCATTTGTCTATATACTATGGGAGGAATTTATCAAAACTGGAGCCAACAGAATCTGCCCATGGCAACCAATCAGCATCTCTCTTCAGCTTGCTCAGGTAAGATTTGAAAATAAGAGAGAGAAGCGGATTGGCTGCAGTGCAAATCTGCTCCAGATTTTGTCTGCTCCAGTTTTGATAAATTACCCTGTATATATAATAAGTAATTAACACTTTCAGTCTCTCACTAAACCTGTGACATATGTTTTGGGTGGTATGAACCTTACAGCATTTCTCCTGTACCCATGGCAAATGAAATGAATATGGTCACCAGAACAGGGAGGGGAAAATGTCCTCAAAGATTATAATCCTTCTGCATTTATATGAAAGGGAAAAAAAAAACATTTTGGGTGGGTTAGACAGGTTCACAAACTGTATTTCATTAGATTTGTTTGGAGTATTACAAATATTTGGTAAATCCAATACTAAATGAATGCATTTACACAAGTATAGTGAGTAGAACTTAAATAAAGTCACCTGGGCTTTTATTATGTGCATAAATCTTGACATCAGCTCTGGACACTCCAGAAGAAAATGGAAGTGGTCAAATATGATTATGGGATTCCTGAAAATATAAAAGAAAATATTTTATAGACCTGCGAATCATTGCATTTTGAATTTCTGGTACTTTAATTGTTACAAGTTGTTAATTTTCATTTGTTTGTAATAGAACAAACAATAGACTGCCATGTTCATGTAAATAGGACTACAAGAGAAAATATAGAATGAAGAACAGACACAGCTTAGCTTGTTTTCAGAGCAGAGCATCAGCTTATATACTCATGCTTTTTTGAGCCAGCAAATCAGTAAGTAGTCAAACAAGTAAGGCCATTTTCACACATGGTGCTGAAGGAGTATAGGAACTTCTAAGTGTCTGAAATATCTCAGTTATCCAGGTTATGGTATAGCTAATAGTAGTTAGTAACATTTAGCTGGGCCTTTACAACTCTAATGAGTGTCATAGACATACCCTATCATTTACAGCCACATGGGTAACTTAGTCAGCTTAATCCAATCACCATCAAAGTCAAGGCAGTGTTGGTTGTCTAGTAACAAGATGGGAGGTGTGAAAATGTGTGAAACACCCTATTCTTGTTAGAATATCTCATCACCATTGTACCATTAAGTCTGAGACCGGTGTTAATTGTTT
Source organism: Nanorana parkeri (assembly GCF_000935625.1). Classification (NCBI taxonomy): domain Eukaryota; kingdom Metazoa; phylum Chordata; class Amphibia; order Anura; family Dicroglossidae; genus Nanorana; species Nanorana parkeri. Next base: position 161,808 of record NW_017306391.1, read on the forward strand.
AAATTACATGGCAATAAGTCTTATTTGTTGTCAATTTGCCAAGGTAAAGTCTTGACTTGCACAGTCCACCCTCCTATGATGGCCCAACAGTTTGTTTTGGACGACAAAACAACCGCTGAAATAAAAAAATAAAAAAACAGATGGCCCCAACATAAGTAGTGATGGGCCCGAGCGTGTTCGCAGCTCCACGTGCCGAGCCCGCCAACGCCAATCACAGGTACTGAGACATTTCCCGATCTCTGCAGCTGCGGACCGGGATAATGTATCAGTACCTGTGATTGGCGCTGCGGCACTGTCAGCTTCCTGGGGGGCTCGGCACGTGGTGCTGCGAACACGCCCAATCCCATCACTAAACATAAGAGGGTAAATTGCAAGTCGGTCTTCCAACATCTTAAAGTGTAATTTCACTTCTGCAGCCAAATTGGTATAACATCTAGTTTATATTTGTTATTTGTGTCCATTTACATTTAATAAGTTCTAAACTTAAAAATTTGAAATGCTTTTTACTTGTTTAAAATCCTACCTAGCTTTACCCCTTTGTGATGTTAAGGAGGGGGCTGTGTGAAGTTATGTTTACTATAATTAAACCTGTCTGTACTGTGTTGGCAGATTTCATTATCAGTTGTAAACTATATTTAAATACACTGTCAGTCCTTACAAAGGGTTAAAGTCTTCCAGGCATTGTTTGTTAATGAGAGGAAGCTCAGTTTGACCCTCAGTCTGACACTATAGCTTCACTCTTAAGCTACTCAGAGTAGTTTGGAATTTGCACAAGGGCCTTCACCAGGAGAGACATCTATAAGCTAATACATTTATTTGTAAAAATTATATCTTTAGATATGCTATGTGAATAGGAAAACAGAACAAACATGTGCAGTATCTCACAGAAGTGAGTACACCCCCTCACATTTTTTAAAATATTTTATTATATAATTTATATATCATGTGACGACACAGAAGAAATGACACTTTGCTACAATGCAAAGTAGTGAGTGTACAGCTTGTATATCAGTGTACATTTGCTGTCCCCTCAAAATAACTCAACACATAGCCATTTATGTCTAAACCGCTGGCAACAAAAGTGAGTACACCTCTAAGTGAAAATGTCCAAATTGGGCCCAATTAGCCATTTTCCCTCCCCGGTGTCAAGTGACTCGTTAGTGTTACAAGGTCTCAGGTGTGAATGGGGAGCAGGTCTGTTAAATGTGGTGTTATCGCTCTCACTCTTTCATACTGGTCACTGGAAGTTCAACATGGCACCTCATAGCAAAGAACTCTATGAGGATCAGAAAAAAAGATTTGTTGCTCTACATAAAGATGGCCTAGGCTATAAGATGATTGCCAAGACCCTAAAAGTAATCTGCAGCACGGTGGCCAAGACCATACAGCGGTTTAACAGGACAGGTTCAACTCAGAACAGGCCTCGCCATGGTCGACCAAAGAAGTTGAGTGCACGTGCTCAGCATCATATCCAGAGGTTGTCTTTGGGAAATAGACGTATGAGTGCTGCCAGCATTGCTGCCGAGGTTGAAGGGGTAGGGGGGGGGGTCAGCCTGTCAGTGCTCAGACCATACGCCGCACACTGCATCAAATTGGTCTGCATGGCTGTCGTTCCAGAAGGAAGCCTCTTCTAAAGATGATGCACAAGAAAGCCCGCAAACAGTTTGCTGAAGACAAGCAGACTAAGGACATGGATTACTGGAACCATGTCCTGTGGTCTGATGAGACCAAGATAAACTTATTTGGTTCAGATGGTGTCAAGCGTGTGTGGCGGCAAGTGTGTCTTGCCTACAGTCAAACATTTTGGAGAGGACAACTTGTTCTAAAGAGGTGTAAAAGAGACCATCTATGTCAAATTAAAAACAACCATGCCTAAACAGGGGTGCTGGCATTCAATACCATCCATCACCCCACTCCTCTAACCTTGCAATTTGACTACACATATAACTGCAATATAAACTACATCAAGATTTGTATATAAAGGAAGCTCCAAGCATACACTGAAGGTGATCAGTGTTTGCATTTCAGCATATAGCAGGGCAATCGACAATTCCAGGCATCAGGCTATTTATAGGCGTAGAGCAAATGCTTATAAAAAAAAAAACCTTTGATGATTATCACCATTATAATCAGTTATAACCATTACAATCAGTAAAGAAAGTGTAAAGGGCAAATAAATGCCAATCGAAAATTGTTTTTGTTTATATCTTATCCTTCCTTAATTTTTGCCATACGTACGCTCATGTTGCTGAGAATTATAATGTGCTTTGAAGAGCAACTCCAATCAAACAGCTAAACAAACTGTTTCACTTGTCAAAAGATCTAGAAATTAAGTACAGCCATAGATGACTTGATAAAAGCAAGCGTTGCGCTCATTTTCAAGCATTACTGCAATTATAAATTAATAACAAGTGCCTTAGGTTGTGGTTGTAACGGGGAACACTTATTCCTGTGAAAACTGTCTAAGAGGAACATTGGGAAGATATCTTATTGCTTTCTGTTGAGTGTACAAGACAGGAAGTGAAGAACCAGGACTGTTTTCCCCAGCTCATTTCCGGCCACATAAAAATCCAGCAAGGTTTATATGCATTAAGATTTTTTTTACTTACTGTTGAATCTTTTTCTGGGAGTTATTGAGAAATGCACAATTAGGGACAATTGGATTATACAGTCACCTACAGAAGGATTTAGGCACTGGCAAAAAAAGAAACATTGACCAGCCTACTATAACAAGGATGTTGAGTAGTATGGGTCTGGAGTGGAAATGGTTAAATGGAATTGCCTGGAAGCAAGCTGCCATCAGCCCGAGGACTCACATGCAAAAGCAAAGTGTCAGTTGACTCTTGCAACTCTGGGAGCCGAGAGTTTTACGTTTCTTTTGTGGAAGAAAAAAAAAAAAACTCAGGCTTGAGCTGTGTCTAGGATCTTCCAAGCAATGAGTTGATTTTAATGCAGACTTCCGAAGGCTCAGAATTGAACCAAACCTTTTTAAAGGTGTGAATCGTCCATGTCCCGTTGTCAGCAAGGACTTGTGCTGACCGTTTACTCAACAGGAGGTAGTCCAGATATCCTACAGTGAGGACACCTTGGGAAAACAAGGCAAACACAGGTGATAGAACCTTGGTGAACACAGGGGATGCAGAAGACAGGCCGAATGGCATAGCTATGAACTGCAAGCGACCTACAATAAAGTAAAGGAATTGGTGACGTTTTGGAAAAATATGTAAATGTAAGTACGTGTCCTTGATGTATACAGGTGCCAGAAAATCTCTCTGATGGATGATTTGTGAAATTTTTGGGGTGGATTAAACACATGAGCCAAATGCCCTCTTATGGTTTTGACAGAGTGAAAAAGGTTTGAATAAAAATCACTGAATCCTTTCCACCACATGAACTAGGGCAAAAGCTTCTTTCGCTATATTACCCACAATGGCTGCATGGAACTCTACTAATCTGTGCAATTACACAGGAAGGCATGAACCGGGGAGGGGGCAGAGAAGGGAACTTGTTTGTAGCTCCTAGAAACCACCTCCCAGGCATCTGAGATGTTGTCTATCCAGGTGTGCACAAAGGCTAACAGATGTTCCCCACTAAGGAAATTGGGGGTATCCCTTCATGCGGAAGAAGACGACTCGTCTGCATGTTTGGGGGGTTTAGGGGTGCAAGGTTTGTGATCAAACTGGACTCTTGGCTTGGGTTTGGCCTTAGAGCCTTTGAAACCTGTAAGTAACGAAAGGAACTCTTCTTGGCCTATGGGGAAGGGGGTCGTGCTGAGTTTTTCCAGCTTGAGGCCTAGGCTTCTGCTTGGGGGAGTAGTATTGCACTGCAAAATGTTTGGAAAGGGTAAACAGTTTAATCAGGCATTTTCCAGTCTGTGTACAAGGTTTTAGGTCTTGCGTCCTCTCAGGGATCCTAGACTGGTAGCAGCACAAGTTGAAGCCATAGACTGCTTCTCTATCTTTAAGTTGGGATGCTTGGCATCAGTAAGAACTGAAATGGTCTCTCCAAACCACCAAGTTAAAGAAAAAAGAAGAATTTTTTTATTAACCCTTGCAGTGGGGCTACCCTAATGATTCTGCAGAGGAAGGTGTTGAGGTACGCTTTTGGCCGCTGTGGTCAAAATTGCAATATGGCCCATAAAATCCTGCATAACTGCAATTAAATCACCCTAGGTTAAAATCAAGGAGGGATCCACATCCAATGGAACTAAGGAAGACTCATAAGACTCTTGAGACTCAAGCAGGGGACAGAGTTCCAGTCTGTGGTGTCCAGTCCTTGGGAGAGAACACTGCAGGCTGCCCTGGAACTGTTACTGGATCGCGAGCCAGAGGTACTCGAGACAGGTCACTATAGGTGGCACAAGGAATAACTAAGGTGAAACCTCGTACCTCTTGCAATAAGCAGCAATGGCAGAAAGATGTTACTTCATGATTAATGGTAGGAACAAGACCCCCTACCTAATGACACAGCACCCAGTCCCCTTGTACATAAAAAAAAAAATGGAAAAATAGGAGTAATATTGACACCCAACGGTTCTAACAAACTACAGGTGAAACTCAAATAATTAGAATATCGTGCAAAAGTTCATTTATTTCACCAATTTAACTTTAAAGGTGAAACTAATATATGAGATAGACTCATTACATGCAAAGCAAGATAGTTCAAGCCGTGATTTGTCATAATTGTGATGATTATGGCTTACAGCTCATGAAAACCCCAAGAACCCCAAATCCACAATCTCAGAAAATTAGAATATTACATACAATCAACAAAACAAGGATTGTACATAGAACAATAACGGACCTCGGAAAAGTATAAGCATGCATATGTACTCAGTACTTGGTTTGGGCCCCTTTTGCAGCAATTACTGCCTCAATGCGGGGTGGCATGGAATCTATCAGCCTGTGGCACTGCTGTGTTATGGAAGAGCAGGATGCTTCAATAGAGGCCTTCAGCTCTTCTGCATTGTTCGGTCTCGTGTCTCATCTTTCTCTTGGCAATGCCGCATAGATTCTCTATGGGGTTCAGGTCAGGCGAGTTTGCTGGCCAATCAAGCACGAATTCTAATTATTCGAGTTTCACCTGTAAGTAGGTACTGGTGCTCAGCCCACATGGCCCCAGAGGCTGCACCATAGCGCTGGACCTGGAAAGCAACTAACACAGTATAAAAAGGTCTGTAATGGGCCACAGTGTGGAACCGTGCCCGAAGGTCACATTTCAGGCAGATGCCGCAAAGATCCAAATCCTGTGGGGTTTGAGTATGGCTTCAAAAGCTATTGCTAAAGATATGTTGATCTGGATAGCGGTATAAAGAGACCAGCTTAAGCAGCTTGTAGATGAATGAATAACTAAATGTGCCGAGCTAAAACAATGATCAGATATAAGGAGTAAAAAAAATAAAAAAACAGTGACTCAAACAAATGTCAGTGAAAAAAATCAATCAGGTGTAAAGTCTTTAAATCTTCATAAAAGCTTGTAGATGAAGTCTTCACTGCAATAATCTTAAAAAAAAAAAGCAAAAATGGCTAGTGAAGAGTTAAACTTCCCTCAAAGAAAAAAAAACAACAGTAATCCTCCTAGGACACTAGCAAAAAATAGAGCCATGCTGGGAGTGAAAAAAGTTATAAACAGGCTGGTCACTGGTTTTTGTTTGCCAGTGTCCAAATCCTCCTGTAGCTGGCAGTATAACCCAATTGTCTCCAAATCCTGTGTCCCTTAATGAACGAGAAAGATACATAGAGTATATGTCTGCAAGAACATCACTGGCAAACCCTGCTATATAAATAAGGCATATATTTCTGTTATCTAGTCAAACAATTTATTTTCTTTTAAAACCACATACATATACCACATCAACTGTTTATCACCGAATAAACACCACAAATTATGAAGGACACAGCTGTAGTGAGGTTATTTTTAATGGTCCTGGCATTTATATACACAAGAGCTATTTTACTGCAAAGAACATTATCATCTTAAACTTGTGCTGAACGCTTTCCAAAAAAGCAAGTTGCTGGAATGCAATATTAGGTGGCTTCAATACTTTCTTAGTCATGACCTGGAATGTGTGCAGATCAAGAGTTGTGACTTTACTTGCTTCGTGCTTGTTCTGGGTCAGGTACTCAGAACGTGAAGTGATTCGATGATCGTGACAGCCAGGCAGCATTTTTTAGGAGGTGAACAGTGTAATTCTATTGCAGCCCATGTAATTCTCCTTTGCTATTCATAGGCACAAGACAGGGCTTGCCAGACTGAAACATCTTTCCATAAAAAGCAATGATGGTAGCCATCAGAAAGTTTGTTAGTTTATTTAAAATACAAATCAAATGGTACCAACTAATATCGTAATGATGCTTTCAGGAACACGAAATGTGCGTTATCTTGATGGAAAAATAGTTATGCCAAAAGACTGATTTTTCTGGCCACGTTCATATATGGAATATCTTACCTACAAATTATTATTTTCTGCTAAAGAATAAACATTAAACTTGAAACCACAAATTTCTCCATATATTGTCCACTATCTTATGTCTATATATATATATAGCCTACACAAGTTTTCTATTAAGCAAGAAATACATACGCTTTGCTATGTAGACGTTTTGGTTTTTAAAGGATTTACTACAAATGTTACATGTGAATAATGGTTTAACTTACCGTGTAACAAAACATTTCAAAACTTCATCATGATTGCACACAAATTCAATGAAACGCGGGGAAGTCATTCTGAAAATTGAATTTCAAAAGGAGAACTAGTTATAAAAAGTTTGTTAGATTTTAAATCCACCTGGTCTATTATTTAGTACATATCTACAAAAAGGCTTAACAGATTCAAAAACTACATTAATAGGCATACTCAACAACACGGTATGAAGACCAGAATCAATAAGCAAGTGCAGCAATCCAAAGCAAACCAATCAGATTTCAGTGTAATGCAGAAAGGTCAGTAAAAGGCGATTTCACACTGCAAAATGTGGAATGGTCATGCTGGCAAGATGTTTGCTAAATCATCCCCTAACATTCCCTCCTTACCTGTACCCCCTTGCACAGATCAGGAGTTATGAAACTGCAGCCTATGCTGTCCAAGGGACATTATGGTCACCTTCAGAGCTGGTTGTCCATGTTGGACTGAACATATGTGACCTATTCTCCATGGGAAATAACGAAAAGACAGGTCAAGGCTTGCAAGTAGACATAAGTCCTATGGAGAAAAGTGGCACATGTGCAATACCCTGTGGCTCTACCAGCTCAGAAAGGGAGCCAGAATAGTCATAGTGAGGAGGGGCTGTTAGGCTTAGCACAGTCCTTTTAAGTGATTAAGGTAAAATAGAGACCACCGAAAAGTAGTTATTTAAAGTAGGGATGCACCGATTTTGGTACCGAGTACCGATATTTTTTTTCAGTACTCGCCGATACCAATTACCGAGTAACGGAAGTCCCATTCAGGAAGCCGGGTGGCGTGTAATGACTCGCCCCTTTAACAAGAAAGTCCCCACTTACCTTAGTATGTGCAGCCTGTCAACCCCGAGGCCTCTCCAGCGAGAACACGGCCTTCCTCCGGTACCCAGCCAGAGCAGTCTGGCTGGCCAATCAGGAAGCCGGGCGCCGTGTAATGACGCGACGCCCTGCTTTCTGATTGGCCGGGAAGCTGGCTTCATGCTCCCTCGTCATCTTATTTGCATCAAACTGATTTTTATATGCATCTCTGGAAATTAGGGATGCACCGATATATCAGCCACCGAAACATATCGGCCGAAAATGGCACTTTTGGCTAAATGCCAAAAGTGCCATTTTCCTGCTGATACATCGGCACATCCGTGATTTCTTTCCTCCCCTCTGGGGGCTGCTCTTTGTCCCAGTGGATAGGAGAGAAAGTGACAGCCGGCCGAGCGCTGCGGGACAAGAGCGCTGTGAGCGGCCGGTGTCTCTCCTCCCACACCGCTCGGCCGCCTATGACAGTGCAGCAGAGCAGTGTGGGGGCGGAGACAGCGCTGTCACAGGAGGCTCTCCTCTCGCACTGCTGTGGCAGTGTGCGTCAGAGAGGAGAGCAGGCTACAAACACTCAGCGATCGCAGAGTGTTTGTAGATAATTGAGGATATGGTATGTTTAATATATCCTCAATTATGAATGAATGGGAGTGATCTATAGCCACTCCTGTTCATTCATAATTGTGGTTATAGTAAACATACTATATTCTCAAGTTAATCAATGAACAGGAACACTCATAGGAGGATTCCTGTTCATTGATAACAGGGGATACAGAAAAAGAGATTGAGGACTCTGTGTTCTCAATCTATTTCTATTTTAAAAGGGAAATATCGAGGGTCTGTTTAGACCCCTAATATTTCCCCAAAGCCCCTAAAAAGTAAAGTAAAAATAAAAATATTTCATAAAAGATGAAATAAATAAAAATGTAAAAGTTTATAAAATAAAAATTAAATATATTTTAAAAATAAAAACATTTTCGGTATCGGTTTCGACCTGACAATTTTGTCTATTTCGGTTTCTTTCAGTTTTTAAATTTCTATTTCGGTGCACCTCTACTAGAAATAGAACAATTGAAAAGGCCACAAGTTTCCCTTTAATGGCTAAATGCTACAGTAATCATTTTACAAATAGAACAAAGGGCATGCAAATCAAGCAGACGGTTAAAAAAAAAACAGAATAGAAATGAAATTTTTTTATCATCCAAGCAAACTTTATACTCTATGCAGATGAATGAAAAATACTTACCCGGGAGGCATCTGGCAAGAACAGCACATATAGAAGGCTTGAATGACAGCACTGAGCCTATTTGCTGTCATTGAGATAACGTCCTGACCATCTGCAACAACTTCCTGTTTCACGGCAGCTTCACAGCTCACAAAGTGTCCTGTGCTTGGTGATACTGAAAGATGTTCTGGGCTCCCGTCTGCTCCAAAGTCCGACTGATGAGCTAGAGGAATATCGTGTTGATTCACTGGCTTTTGTTTCAGCAAAAAGCTGGCAATATTGGTGGATGTGGATGTTTTCTTGTTTTTAGTCAGTTCAGCAGATATAAGCACTAACCATTCATCTAAAGAATGCCAAAGTAATTCTAAGGGCTGCAAAGATAAAAAAAATAACAGTTTACAGCAAACTGCTGAACATGATAATATTTGAGGAAACATGAGGCATTTATGAACGGGATTTACTAAATAGCAACAGAAAATAGATAAACATATTGGTTACAGTGATAAAATGTTGATATAAACTCTAACTGAATGCTATTTAGCTTCCTAAAGTACTGTGAATCATAAACTGCCATTCCAATTATTTTTATAAAATACTTTTGTTCTTTATTCCCCATACTTATTTACATTTTTAGTTATAGAAAAAGAAAGTGGATTGGTATATGGAATACCACACCCTATCTATACATGATATCTATATAAATAATTACATATTATGCATTAAAAGGGCAAAAGATAGGATTTTGTTGTTACCATAAAATCCTTTTCTCGGAGTCCATTGAAGGACACAGCTCTGAAGAATTCTGAGTAGGTTATGCTGCTGCCTCCAGGAGAAATGGACACTAGGCAAAAAAAGAATGAAAATCCTGCCACTTTAAGGACATAAACCCTCCCACCTCACACCTACTTGTAGCAAGCAGTATGAATGAAAATGAGGGGAGGAAGCTGTGTCCCTCAGTGGAATCCCATTTTCTCTATCATCCATTGAGGCACAAAGCTCTGACGTTCAAAAGCAGTCCAAAGATTCATAGATCATTGGAAAGAAAACGCTGCCTTCCTAATTGAGGCTGTGTGTTCCTCTTTAAAATTAGAGGATTCTGCTGTTATTTCTACTTCTGTGATTTCTAGTCTAGGTTCACATAAACCTGAGTGAGTCTTCCAGTTGTCTACTCCTTTAATGTGCACTGCTGAAACTGTTGGAACCTGAAGTTCCGCCCAATCCAAAGTTTGGCAAAAAAAGACATTCTGGCATTAACGAATCAATGGTACAAAAAAAAGTTTCTCCAATTTTTTGTCAGTTTTCATTGCTGCTGATCAACTGCTATAAAGTCACTTCCTGTCAACATGCATGAACTCCAGCGATGGCAGCATTGAATTTCTCAGGGTGGGATTCCTGATGGTGACAACAGTATACTATGCATGTGTAATGTGTGTTGAGATGGCCACTAGGAGTCTCCATTAGAGAGACATGCGATAGGATGACAAGGCAGAAGCACAATTAAGAGATGAGAAAGAAAGTGTTGTCAACCTATGACAGGAAGTGCCTGAACAAGGACTTTCACTGCAGGATTACATAGCATCATTTTCAACCTGAATATGACCAGTTTTAGTATATTTGTACCTGTTACTATTTCATTAACTTTGCAATTAATGCACTTTTTCTTTACTTGATTTAGTGTATAAAATCATTACATGGTTCCCTATCTTGATAAGTCTTAAGATGTTAAATTTTAAAAAATGATGATCATATACCCCTGCTACCCAGGCTGTCAAACTAGATATGTGGGCTAGTAACCTCTGCTATGTTGATAGCTGAAAGATTTCCCTAGTACCATATAAATTAGGTGGAGGAAGCCTAGTTGAGCATTTTGTAAAGAGAATTTAAAAAACAAACAAAAAACAAAAAAAACGGTGGACTTCAGGAAAGAATTGAGGAGAATAGGGTAAAAGGGATGGTGGCCTACCCCACTTTAAGAGGGGATCAAACGTATGAGAGCAGTTTACAACCTCAGGGAATCTCTGTTGAAGGTTTGTGGAAAAAAGTCGTTATCCATGAGGACCAAATGTATTCAGCGATTCATTATGTTGTGCATGAAGTTTAAAAAAACAAAAACAATGAATGAAACAAAGGTGAAAAATTGGAGATAGACCATAGGGGTATTACAGGAACACACCATAACCTTTTGGTAGTTGTAGAGATATGTAGTGTTTAACATTTATATCAAAGTTGACATTTTTAAAGCTTATGTTTAGGCAAAATCTTTCTTTTTGAGTTTTGGATAGAGTGGAGAAGAGTTAGACCCTCTGTCAGTTTTTTTTTGTATTCCTACTCCTCTATTTGACCTGGTGAGGGAAATCCAAAGAGTTGTCCCCAGAACAAAGCTAAGGGGAAATCTTCCAATGGGGACACCTAATCCAGAGACAACTGTCTAAGAGGGAAGTTCCCCTAACTTTTGGAGATGTGTTCTAACTTCCTGTTGTGTCTTTGGGACAGGATGTGAAGGGAAATTTCAAAAAAATGCAAGGGGGTTTTAAATCTTACCTTTTCTATGCAAAACTACAAAATAAGAGCTTTGGTTATACATAAGACTTTAATAACTTTATAAACTCTAAACCGTCATTTGATATGTAATCCCCTCTCCAAATGTAATGTAAACTATGTGCCAGGTATCTAAGCTGTAGGGGGAATTCTTGCTGCTGGCCCTCCAGCCATGGTGCTAACAGCCCACATTCCTAGTATGCTGGGCTGGTAGTCCTGAGGAATAAGACACAGGCACTGTAATACCCTGCATTAGAAACATGTATAAAGCTAATGCAGGGGATGATGTCTACATTTTGCTTTTTCACCCCTTGGAAAAATGTTTTGTGAATAGGGTGCTCAAAGCATACATAACATTTTCACATAAAATTGTTTCTT
>NW_017306391.1:173674-177936 GCF_000935625.1 Nanorana parkeri
CCCCCCCCCGCCCAAAAAAAAGCCAAGCAACATTATCATAGGATTTCCTCAGCAGTATATACTCACGATTCCTTCAGACTTATCACTGCTGGACAGGCTACAGACTCTCACCATAAGATAGCACTGGTGTCTGGTGATTGGCCTAGCGCTGTCACATAGATGGACTCACATGGCTCTCTAAATTCAGAATACCACTCCCCCAGATAATGGTTCTTATATTATGGACTTTACAACAGGAAGAGCAAGAACACTTAAAAGTGTATGGAAGCGGCCAAAACTCTCAAATAGACAGAGAGTTGGAAATTATGGCAGGAATATCTCAGTAAAAGAGTATCCCAAACACAAGAAACCAAAAGCTGACTCAGACCTCCAGGTTATCAGCCATAACCAAAATATCACTTTTGGGTGAACTTGCGCCTTAAGGCATATAATGCTGCTTAACCATCCACTGAATGTTGTCCTCTTTAAGATAATACTCAAACAAAAAAAAGTGAACAAATGATGCATAAAATAATATATAACATGAGAAAGATAAATACCAAATGAAAATTAGAGAGAAAAAGAAGCATTAAAAAAAAAAAAATGTGCAGACCCACTTGGCAAGTAATAACGTTAAATTTGAAGGGCCAGTTTGTTCACATCTAAATGCCTAAGTATGTTGCTCACTAGGAAACATTTGTGTTTTAAGTTGATTGAAGTGCTGTCCATCAATGAAATTAGAGGTTCAAGTAACCCAGTGATTTGTGAAGGAAGACAATTTGATACAGGATTCAAATTAACACGCAATGAACACCTCCCAGATCAGCTTGCAGCAAGAAACATTCAGACACTGAAGAAAAAGAACAGGAATTTCGAAATCAGTGAGATATCCATAAAGTTTTAAACTGTCAAGCTATACTGCCACCTACAGGAGAATTGGATACTGGCAAACAAAACTATAGTCCTGGCCAGGATAACCCCTTTTACTACCAGCATGCCTCAGTTTTGTAGTAATGCATTACCAAGTGCATGATCCCATACAAAGAGGAGTGGAAACAGTGCTCCCCAATGTACTCCAAGAAAATAATTTTTCGGTGAGTACAAAAATCCTATTTTCTTTCTCCCCCACTTCCTAGCGGTTAGCATTGTAGGAATGAAAAACTCAGAGATGCCCCTGTCCATCAAGACCTGGGTCACAATAGCAATGCCATTAAAGCCGGCAACTGTTAAGCAGAGCCGCAAATTAGTCTTTGGGACAGAAGATCCTGGCGATCCAGCAAAACCCACAGAACATCTGCCAGGTCTTTTCAGGTCAGGGTACCATATCCGCCTGAGCCAGTCTGTAGCTATGAGGATCGCCAGAAGGCCATCTGTCTCAAATCTGCAAAGTAGATTAAGAAGTGATTTCAGAGCTGGGAAAGCGTATATCAGGGTGTACTGATCCTATGGAGCCACCAGAGCATCCACTGCTTCCACTTGAATATCCCTATATTTGGAGACAAACCTGTCCAGTTTGCTGAACCTGCAGGCCAGGAGGTCCACATACTATCCCTCAAAGGCCATGGAACCAGCACTGGCAGAAGCAACAAGCTAATCCTCTAGTATCGGAGTGATGCACACTTCAATTAGAGCTGAAACAGCCTCCTTTAATTTGGGTGTAACAGCAGTAGACTGGGGCTCCTCAGGGGTGAGCCTATCAGTAAAGGACTGAAGCGACTCAGAATCAGTCTCTGCAGCTGATTGCTCAGAAGCCACGGGCGAATCAGATATAGAATCTGTGGGAGTATGCTTGTGGCCTCTATGATTGGAATCCATAAATAACAGAGTAATGTGGGTCATGAAGTCTAACAAGACTATGATAAAACCTCAGATGAAAAAAGAGAAGGTCCAACCACACCTGATGGAGCAGAGAAAAACATGATTCCAGTATGCAGATGTCAAAACGGTCAGTAGGCATGCTGCAATCAACCTTGGAGCATTCAGCAATGTGTACTCAGGGGTACCTAGTAAAGCTAGGTATTTCTACTTTTGCAACCAAATTAGACGAACACATTTTATATTTGTTAAATATTCTCATTTACATAATGTTGCTTGTATATTACATGCTCTATTCTGAAAGAATAGAAAGCTGTTCCATTGACAATATATTAAATTATACGAAATGCAAGGGGTGTGGTTAATATTGACATAATTTACCCTGTTGTGTACTGTGCTGGCAGATCTCATTATCAGTTGTGAGCTGGATTTGAACACTGCCTGTCCTAACAAAGGGTTAATGAGTAAAGGCATTATATGTTAATGAGGGGAAGCTCAGAGTGTCCCTAGCTTTTTTATGGGAGAGACAGGGTTTCCCGTCACTCTGGAAATGAGAGAGAAGCTTGCAAATGCCTGCCACACAGAAACATCTAAAAAGGTTAAAAAATATATTTTGAAAATAAATTTTTAGGCATGTTGCGTATAAAAGAACACTGCAAAAATGGAAATGCGCGTTAAACTTCACTCTCTGGCATCATTCAGACCTAAGAACTTTCACACACATTACAACTCACAGGAAATCAAATGCAAATTGAGAATTACTAAGAATGGTGCTGTGCAAACATTAGTGTTGTACTGAGGCGCCCTCAATAAAAACTAAATATTGAGCAGCTTTTTTTGTCAGCTTCTGTTTTACTCAAGGTTATTTTTTCAGTATGTCTATAAAAGGTTCTGATTTATCCATGTCATAGTATAGCTAGTAGTTAGTCACATTTAACTGGACCAGTTCAGTTACATGCAGAAGACAGTATGGCACACATCTAGGTTCATTGCAGAGAATGTCCCTCTGAATGTGACTAACTACTACTAGCCATTGGTTTCAGGTTTTTGTTGCAGGTTCGGTTCCAACAAGTTTCCATGGAATAGAATGGTTATGGCATGCATAAGTCAAGCACAACAGAAAGCTTGTGGGTACAATTCTGAGAAAAGTGCCACTAAATCACATATATGAAAGGTCAAAATGACTCAGTGGTAAATACAAATAAAGGGGGAGTATTGCGTAATAGAATTGCTATCTGGTTTTAAAGTGAGTTTAAGGTTACCAAATAAAACGATAAAATGTTTATACAAAGAATTTGGCTGGTACATGGTTTCCATGTTCTTGCTACTTCGTTAGTAATGGATACAATATTGCTATGCTGAGATGTTCTATGATTTAGAAGAGCACTCTGGCTAAAAAGGTTTTTGGATGGTGAGATTGTCAATGCAAAAAAAAAAAGGAGCCTGCACTCAGTCTGCTTCTTATTACTTTTTATTTGTTCCAAAAGCAGTGAAAAATACTTATTTGCTGATTAGTTTCCGAGTTATAGTTATAGCACATTTAAGCACCAAGTAAAGCCAGAGTTACATACAGCGATTAATTATTAAAGCAAGGAAACTGGCATTTTAACCACTTGAAGACCGCGGCATTTCACCCCCTTCCTGGCCAGGCCATTTTTCAGTGTTCAGCGCTGCGGTACTTTGGCTGACGTTTATTCCGTCATGCAACGCTGTACTGAAATGAATTTTATACAATTTTTTTGGGGACAGATAGAGCTTTCTTTTGGTGGTATTTAATCACCGCTGGGGTTTTAATTTTTTACTATATAACAAAAAAAGTACCCTAAATTTTGTAAAAAAAAACATGTTTCCCTATAAAATGTTATGAAACATTTATTTTCACCCCAATTTTTTGGTAAAATATAAAAGTCGGGGTCACGTCAGGTAAATAGACACAAACGGCCATGGACGGAAGGTGGTTAAGGGGGAGGTCCGCAGTGGTAGATTATACACCTACTGACCGATTTCAGTCAGATACACATTGTAATAATATCCTCCATTTTCACAGTTTTACTAGCCCTATGTTCCAGTTATAGCAGCTGCACAGTGTGTCTAAATATTGCTGTGCAGTCCAATAGGCGCCAGAGCTTGACTTGGTGCACTAGGTAATCTTTAGAGCTGCAACAATTATTCGAGTAAGTCGATTAAAATCGACGATGGAAAACATTGTCAACATTTTCCATTGTCGATTCGTAGGCTAAAATTCGATTTTATTCGTATAATTCGGTGTATTATACATTGGTTTTCTGCATTGCATTGTATTGTGCATGGTGTTCTGCATTGTATAATACAGCGACACACTGCAGAACACCAGCAGCTATAGAGGAACACCAAATCCCAGCAATAATACATTAAACAGCCTGTATAATGTATTATTGCTGGGATTTGTTGTTCCTCTATAGCTGCTGGTGTTCAGCAGTGTGTCGCTG
>NW_017306391.1:179218-235861 GCF_000935625.1 Nanorana parkeri
GAGAGAGAGAGAGAAAGGGAGAGAGAGAGAGAGAGAGGGGGAGAGAGAGAGAGAGAGAGAGAGAGAGAGAGAGGGGGCGAGAGAGGGGGGAGAGAGAGAGAGAGAGAGAGAGAGAGAGAGAGAGAGACGCATTTTTACTCTTCATAAAAAAAGGTATTATAAGGCATTTCTGAATGAAAATAATAAAATATCATAGCATGATGGAACAGGACTATAAAAAGAAAAAGAACAGAAGACTTCAAAACGGACAGCAATTCCTAAGGGTATAGAAAGTGGTTTATGCACACATCCATGTTTTAATTATTTAATGTAGTGTTGAATAAATGTCTAAAAAAGTAAACCAAGTGGGCTGCAAATTTAAAATAAATCAGCTGGGGAAAAGTGTTATGACAATAAAGAAATATAATGTTAAGGAAAGTGAATCAAATGTAATTCTGATTGACCAAGAGGAAAAAAAAAAAAGGAAAGGCAATGAACTGAACTAAAAGTGACATGCATGATATATCCAAACTTACGTCCTGTGAAGAAGGGGTCTGATAAATGATTGCATGCTTTGTCATATTCATCTCTTTTACGTCTATCTTCCTAAAAACGTCATATACTTTTCTGACCTTGAACACCTGGTTTCTTGGAGTTTTGTTCCCATTGTAGCCCATGTCATTTCCATTACTGGGGGAAGAGGGGCCAAGGCGAAAAACGTGGCAAAATATCCGGACAATGCACAGCAGACTCTTCATCTGAGCTTCATAACTGCTAGAGAGACTAGAGAAAGACGCAAGTTGTGATGTTATAATGAAAATGTAATCACTGGATCATAAAACAGCACAAAACATCTTGAAGATACATTAACAAACACAACTATCACTACCTGTATTATGTGTGAACAATTGTACTGAAAGACTAGGATCAGAATCACAAGCAACTGGGTGGGTTGGAATTTCTCTTTCTATCTTCCATTCATCTAAGCTGAAAAGCAGACATGATCAAAGAGAAGCTACTCTCTATTACTAGCTCATAGAAGACCACCCAAAATGTTCATTTAAGGTTAACCAGATTTATTTGAAGGTCTGACTGCTCAGTTTCATTGGCATAGAATATTGTAGATGTAAGCAAAAGTCTCCATGGATGTAGAATAAATATCTGCATTCACAATTCATTTAACTACACATACCTTATCATTCAAACCATTTATTTAGTGATGCCATACAAAAATCAACCTGAACAGATACAAGTAACTCATTAAAATGAAAGTCTGCCTTATAGAAAAGGACAGCTACATAAATGTAAAGTTGTACCATCTAAGACATGGGGTGAAGTTCAGATTACCAGGTAAATTGGCAACTTAACTATTTCAGCTCTTGTACCTGTTTAACCCTTATGGACCAGAGCAATGTTTCATATCCAAAACAGGCCTGATTATTTAAAAGAGAACTATGGGGTAAGTGTTTTTCCCCATAGTTCTCCTAAAGGTCACAGGAGGACATATACTAACCTCCTTTCGTGACCCAAAGCACAATATATTGCGAGCTACAGCTGTAGAGATCCACCCAGCTGCGTGAGTGACAGCTGGCTCTGCCTATCTAGAGGCAGAACCAGCTGTACCCTCCCCTGACCGTTCCTCCAGTCAGTGCTGGAGGAGTGGGGGGGAATCCCTGCGGGGAGTGGTGAGTGACAGTCACCACTCTCTCCAGGGAGATGAGGGAGTAGTGAACACCGGTATGTATTCGCTCACTTCACGATCTATTGAGCCGACGTGTGATAGTTTCATTGTCACCTCATAGTTCTCCTTTAATGACAGCATTGCTATTACTTAAGATTTAAAAAAAAACACAACAGTAGGGCTTTCTTTTGGCAATATTGTTTGGCAAAATATACATTTTCTATGAAATCTATAAACAAAAAGTGGTAATAAAAATGAAGACAAAGTTTTTTAGGCTATAACTGATGTTCTAAATCCTGAAGTGCTTAAATAAGGTTATTTAAAAAGATTCATATGGCCTTGTTTTTCCACTGCTGCAGAACTTTTTCATTTTATAAACCTTATGCTTATTTGAAGATGCATGTCCTTGGCCATTACTTTTCCTTAGGTCAACAATTAGTTGTTATTGTCGGTTAAGGACAGCATGCAGTTGCAATCACCATTTTTGTCTCTCTCAGCTTTCAACTACTGTCTATGAGTACAGACTTAATCAATCACTGGCTTCCTAAACCTCTCAGGGACTCCCTTAACAGGATCTGTGCATTTGAGGTGACAGGTCAGCATTTTTTCAAATGCAGCAAGAAAAATAAGAATCTATGTCAGTGGCCAGGGTAAGGGTAGGGCATTCTAGAAAATCCATCTGAAAGATCACACCTTTGAAGCCCCAGAGACATACAAGACAGCAGTTGATTAAGCCCTACAGCATCAACCTGACTTTGAAAGCAAGTAGTTATTTTTTCATGCTTAAAGGATATATGCACTTTCAGACCACAAATGTCTTTGAATAGGCAAAGTAATGTTTTAAATGTAGCTTCTAAAATGTTCACCTCATACTGGGAACAACTTAGCAGCTACCTATCACTAATGTGGAAGATTTCTGAATAGCCATGTCCTAATTTTTAAAGCTTTTAGTTTTACTGCACACACATTATGGAACTTATCGACTAATGGGACTGTAGAGTAATTCCTTGTGGCATGCACCCAACAACCACTCCAAATTTAGAAACTCTTCTGGATAATTTTATTTTTTTAAATTAAAAGATAATAGCAACTAATTATCAGCTTTGGACAAATATATGAAGCATCAGGCAGAAGGGTAATGAAAGTCTGCTAAAGACGATACAAAAGAAGCACTGCTCCTCCACGGCTCAGGAAAGGAATGAGCCGGGTTCTTGCTGCTGGGTGCATGTCCTCGCTCCAATATGATACCATACAAACAGAAGCTATTCTTCTCTGTGTATGGTCTGATAAAGACCACATTAAACAAATCAGACAGCCTTATGTGGTACCGGCTCAATGCTCTTAAACACAGTACCAACATCAGAAATAACCAGGTCAATTCAATCAGCGCATTTTTCTCCCTGACAAACCCCTTAGATCAGGGCTTAAAATTTCCATTCGCCTGCTCGCATTTTGCGAGTAAAAATTAGGTGAGGGTGAGTGGAAATTAATCACATGCTGCCCATACACACATCCTCATATGGTAGTGGTGGAAATGATCAGTTCCCCCCCAGTTTTGACTGTGGTATCTTATCTGCACCCTGTTAACATAATATAAAGCTAAAGCTATGTTATGATTACTGTTTTTTATATTTTGGACTCTATTCTAAAGAAAAATTTAATTTCATAAGCTTTAAGGGGGCGTGGTTGGGGGACGGGCCTGGGGTGGGGGGGCGGGCCTGGGGTGGGGTTGGAGGCGGACCTGGGCAAGGTTTGGTGGGACAACTGGTGGAGAGTAAGGTTTTTGCCTGGCTAGTAGGTCTAGAGACTTGAAATTTTAAGCCTTGCCTTAGATCAGGAGTGCCCACAAGGTTGATCGCGATCTACGAGTCGATCGCGCAGCGATCACTGGTAGATCGCCATGTCCTCCCCTCCCGCCGCTTCTCTGGATCCCGCTGCTCTCCCCAGCGGGGATCCGAGAAGAAGAGAAGGAACTGGCGGCGGGGGAGGGCGGAGGACGGAGCCGCTGTCACAGAACTAATGCAGAGCGGTGAGGAGAGAGAGAGAGAGAGAGAGAGAGACGCTCGGCCAGGATCTGACAGCCGGCGCCTCTCTCTCCCCTCACTGCTCGTCTGTTCTGTCACAGCGGCTACGACACCCCACCCCCCGCGACTGAAGTGCTCTTTCACTTCTCGTCGGATCCCCCGCTGCCTCTGCCCGGGAGAGCAGGGGGGATGCAGAGGAGAAGCTGAGCCCATTTGTGCGTGGCCGAGCGGCAGAGGATCGGTACATGTCAGTAGTATGTACCAATCCTCTGTGCAGGACAAACACTGGAGCGATCGGCTGATCACTCCAGTGTTTGTAAATAACTAAGGACACAGTACTATGTGTCCCCAGTTATAAAATGAATGAACAGGATGTGTTCACGTCCCGTTCATTCATGAGTTTCTCAATGGGGAGAAGCACTCTGTACAGAGGCTCCTCCCCATTCAGAAACTGCTTGATAGTAAAATATTTTCTGAATGAATGGGAAGCCTCTGTGCTTTCCATTCATTTAGAATAGAGGCTGCAGAAAAAAAAGGATTGAGGACTATGTGTCCTCAATTTCTTTTTCTATTTTAAAAACTGCGGAGCCTGGCTGCGGTGCCATTGACTTCAATGCACCGCCACGCCCCCTCCCGCCCTTGAATGCAGGTGTTTTTTCGTTGGTAGATCTCAATGAGCTCGTCATTTGAAAAGTAGATCTCCAGACGAAAAATAGTGGGCGCCCCTGCCTTAGATAAATGTTAAAATTATCTCTCTTTATTTGTATACATCAACAAAATCCTCACAAACTCTCTGTGAACAAAGCACAGGACGCCCTCCTATTATTTTATCTCAATCATCAGTGTGCATCAGGGTACTTAGGTCCAATGGTGCCAAAACATCCAATACTGTCTGTCTAGCCGACTTGGAATAACTGTAGAAATAAGGTCTGACACTCATTTAAAGTGTGCTTGTTCTGGATCTGTGATTAACAAATACTTAAGACACAGCCAAGTGACTATCATTTTCAGAAGGTGACCAGCAATGGCGGGCTTACTTCCCTCATGACAGATTCACTTTAAATCATTAGCAGCAAAAAAAAACATTTTTTTTTTGTGCTTCCGGCCTTCTAGCAACCAGTATAATTCCCACCAGCATTTGCCCACACCCAATGTCCAATAAAAACATTACCTTAAGAGTTTGTGGCCGTTTGTAGTAGCAACTTCTGCAAGACTTGTAAGTATTTTCTGATACTGGCTTTCGTTTTGCTGTGATAAATATTCCAGGACTTGCCTTAACTACATAAAAAAAATAGACAAAGTAGGAAATATAATTGACTAAAACACTTTCATTCATTTTGATATGACTTTCAATCGTTAATATAAGGCAGACTTGAAGGAGCAATTGGTTCTTAAAGGTTTGTTTAAAAATGAAACACACAGGCATAACCCATCATCAAGAACAAGACAAAATGTTAAAAAACAGAACAGAAAATAGTTTATAAAAAAACAAAAACCATATTGATCATTTATGAACATTGCATCACGACGACATAAAAGATCGGTAAACTAACCTAGTTAAATTATTTAACAAGACACAACCCAAAAAAGTAATATTACTGCACAAAAAGTAGTAAACCATGGCAATTAGATAGGAGCGAGAAGAAAAAGTAAACTACAAGAAAGTACCATATTCTCCCGAATATCTTCACTTTGAGTCAATTGTATTAATGTCTGGAATAGTCTTGGGTGATGCTGTATAAGTATTTCACAGGTTTCACCATATCCACCCTTGGAGGGAAAAAAAAAAAAAGCATACACACAAGACAATAGAATGAAATGCCATGTAATTCATTATTCAATTACACTGTAATAGGTGTATGCGGCAGAAAGAAAAATATGGTCTTACTACGAATAGTTAACATGTGCAAAAAAAAAAAAAAAAAAAAAAAACACACACATTAAACACAAACTACAGGAGGTCATTTAACATGACAGCCTCAGAGTAAATAATGTACCAAGCCACTGCAAATAAACATTATGACTTAACTACAGACTAGGGAACTGTGTTTTCTTTTACTGACTCAGTCAGATCAAGGAAGGATCAGGAAACTACTCAGCATTTCTACATGCGTGTGCTCCAAATGTATCATCAGCTACAACAATTTTTCACTTCCATGTGTCCACATCTACTTAGTAGAGGAATGCTGCTATGCTAATGCTGACCACTAGAGGGAAAGAGTAACAATCAGCAGCAAGCTGCAAAAACATGACAAAGTAAGCAGCAAAACCCTTTAACAGGTACACAATTGATTTTAGCCAAACCACTAAGCTAGAATGAATGCATTATTTGCTTTCCATAGTTTAGCCCCGTATTCCTGAATACAATAATCATTATGGCAAATATATTTCAAATGATGACACAGACAAGCAATAAAAACTTGGAATTTCCAGCAACCTTATTAAAGTCGAATTCAGAGCTCATCCTCCCAGCCTCCAGTTGTCGCCCCCCCCCACCCCCCCACCACCCATATGAAATTTTTGCTTTAAAAAAAATTGTGTTCAGACATATGACGCACAGGGTCCTCTTCAAAACTTCCCCAGCAGTCAGGTGCTCCTCAATGCAGAGAGCAAATGACGTCACCGTTGTTCTCTGAATCACTGCATGTGAATGCAGAGCTCTGTGATGATGCCCCTGAGGAGAGAGGGCCATGACACCCTGCATCAGGATGTCTTCAGTCTTCCGAGATGGATAAGGCTGGGTGTCATTTAAACGAGAAGATTGAGGACATCTAGTGGAGGACGGATATTACTGTGAGGCACAGATCAGGAACATAGGCAAGTATTGCAGCCTAGACCAGCTTTTAGTTTTTTATACCTCCAGTGGGACCTTTTAAAAATAATTTTTAAAAACTGCCCAGAGCTGGACTTTAAACTAACTCCATGTGTCAGTCAAATCAGTTCTGGTATTAACTGACACCTAGGTATTTAGATATACAAGTGCATGGTGTACTTGTTCCTACACACATCTTCTATAACCATAGACGCAAGTCATAAGACATACCTGTACACAGAGATCCAATGGTGTAACACCATTTCTATCTGGCAAGTACTTAGCACCACGTAGAAGTAGTATCTGTGCAGTATCTCTTTGTCCGTGACTGAGGAAAACAAAAGAAATTATTTGTGCTACAAGCTGTATGCCTGATGGCATATTAATTGTAATACAAACAGAAACACATCAAATCTCACTCCATCTCTCATTGTGTTTTCTTTGGCTACAAGCTATTGCTGCTGAAGAAATTAATTTCAAGTAATCTTATCTCCCACAAAAACACATTTACTGTCATTTCCCTTCAGAGGTACAAAATGTAATATAAAAAAAAGGGAAGAAAATATATGAATATCGTGTTGGAAAATAAAACACCAAAGGCCTCACACACATTTCCGCCATTTTATATTATTATTATAGGAAGATTGTCTAGATAACCGTTACAGGTATTGAGATGGGAATGCGTATGTTAACTATATTACTGCAGAGCAGTAATGAAGCTGTGCTACAATAAAACTGTGAAATAATGATAAAAAATAAACAGACAACTGTCAAGAAAAAAAACCTCAGGAGTCCTTACTAAACAGCCAGCACACTAAAGCAGCGCCACTGCTCATTCGTCACTTGTCCCCATCATAAGAGTTACCAGCTTTCTATGCAGAGGAGTTATTCTCAGGAGGGGTAATTCACATGATGAATCTCTTGCGGCATCTATTATATTTTGACAGCGGGCACGTGCAGCAGGAAACTCATCCATTCATCCATCCATCCATGAAAAAGGCTTCTAGCCCAACACAAACACATCTGGTGTGAATAGAATCTTACTGTTTTTAGGACAAGGTCAGCAATGACATCCTGCATATTTCTCTACACACTTTTATGCTCTCAGGATATTTCCCTTCAAATTATGTAAACCCATTAAAAATCAGCCGTTGTATCAAACTGTGATAAAGAACACAATTACAATTAGGTGAACAACCTATAAATTTATAATACTGTTTCAATGGGATTCTAATAAAAATCAGCATACGCAAATAAGCTTATGCCATGTAAGTGCGAAAATTAACACAAAAGATTATGTCCAATAATGGTGTCACTCTAATAAATGTCCAAATATTGCATAGTCTTTTGTTATCCACCAACTATCTGTGATCTCCTCTTAGCAACTTCATATAACAATGGTCATCAAAGCAACACTTCCTCCCATGTGATCGTTGCAACCTATGTAAACCTACGTAAATACACAATGAAAATGCAAACACTCACATATTGGGTGGGAATTCATCCCCGAACTTTAGTGTTTACCAATTCATAGTGCGCCCTTTTTTTCATCACTATTTGTATTTAAACAAAAGTACACCTCAAAATATTTTCTCCAACAAGAATTTAAGTTGGCAATAGACATTAGATAACAATCTGCTTATCTGTCCGTCTATGGTATGAACAGACATCCACCAGGGCTGACAATCGATTGGACAGATGTACAAACTTTTACTAATCACTAATGTTATTCCTCAAATAAGTAGAACTAGAAGACTCCTTCTCTTTTCATGCACTGATTGTAGAGCATTGAGCCAAAACATGCACATCTGGGAAGCCATAGGCCGACAGACATGCCTTTGAGACCCTGGACTATACTAAGCAAGACTGCAGCTTGGAACATACCTAAAATCGTTCTAAAAAGTGAACAACACACACTGAGTTAAGCTGGTTATACACCAAACGAATGACGACTCAGATGAAATTTGAATAGCATGTGGCCATGTCGGACCCCCCTCCCCCTTTTTACAAAAGTCAATTATGAACCAACTTCTGTTGAAGAAGCTGGTCCAAACAATCCTGGCTGAAGAGGGACTGTAGCCAACCAGCTGCAGCCACTTTTGGGTATTTTGACAGCGGCACACAGGATGGGGATAGATTCCTCCCTCTTGGGGGAATTGAGAGTTTCTCATATAAGACCAGTGTATGTCTGTGAGGGGTCTTATTCATCCAGGTCATGGTACACCTGTAAAAAATAAAATCAAGGCAACTGGACTTGCTGCATTTTTGTTGAAGATGTTTCGCATTCTGAACTGAGAAAGATGGTCGGATGACCAGCAAAACATCTTCAAGAAAAATACAGTTGCCTTGATTTATTATTTACAGATAAGGCCAGGATATGGCCAGCCTTAAAGAAATGTAAGGTGTATGCATTACCCCAAGTAACCAGTCAGATGTTACTATCCCTAATTTAACTTACGATCAGCTGTAAAGTATTGGTAACACCACCACTTATCTTTCCAGGTTCAATAATATACAATCCTGCATTACACAATTTTAAACTCATTCATGAGTCATTCTGTACTTTAGCACGTGATCATATCTTACCTGCATGCAAAATACAGTGGAGTGGCTCCTGAAACGTTTGGCCTGTTAATATCTGCACCACTGTCTAGTAAGCACAGTACAGTCTGAAAGATAAAGAAAAAGTGTTACATCACAACAGTGCTTTGGTTAGTTGTAAAGTGTTTAAAAAATGATAAATCTATAAAAAGGAACCGAGAGCAATAGTGTCAGAGGAAAAACATCTCCAACTCAAGTTGTGTGTATAGTTCAAAACGTCACAGTTACATAGCCTTCTGCTTCCAAGATCACATCACATAAAAAACAGGATCTGCAGAAACCAACAGTTAAAGACTGTTAGCCAAGAATCTGCCTAAATTCTTACAGCACGTGGTCCTGCCGAGGGAGCTGGGCTGAAAATATTTGTCCAAAAATTTTGACACCAATCAGTTGCAGTCACTGTTCATCTACACAAAAAAATTCCTCCATTCAAACTAATCATGGATGGACAAATCTCCTGCTGCAGTTATTGTATTCTGAATGCGGGTGCCTGCAGCAGGAGATTCTTCCATCCACAATGTTTAGCATGTATGGAGGACTCAGATATTTTACATTCGGTCGGCAGGCTGAAAGAAAAAATCTGCTAGTGTATGGTTTAGCTTAAAGTGACATTAAAGTCAAACATCTTTTTCCCTCCCCCCAATTTTAATTAAAGCACTTACCTTAAATGATGTTACTTAATCTGATCTTTTTTCCTGTCCTTTTCATCTGTCCCTCCAGCGATGCGGCGGGTCTCCGATCCAGCGCTGACTCCTCTTGTCCTTGCTGGCACTTCCTGTCCCACGATGTCTACATGCGGGTGCACGCGTCCACAGACTTACCTTGTGTCTCTCCTCGCGCCCCAGCCGAAAATGTGAACAGCGCATGCGCCCGCCGCAACATGCTTTGCGGCCGCCCAAGAATTTTCAAATTTTTGTACGGGAGCGCGCGGGGGAGACACAGGTAAGTATTAACCCTTTTGAAAGCGTTTTGTTTTTTGTATATATCTACTGCACCCTAGCAGTAGATATATGCAAAACAAACAAAAAAAAACGGAGGGTTTAATAACTCTAACTTTCTTTGTAATGGGAAATAAGCTAATTTGAAAGTCAAGAACTGATACCATGAAAATGTCTGTGCCTACCTCCTCTACAGGTAGCTCTACTGCCATAGCATGAGAAGCTGTTCATCATAGAATATTAATTTGTTTTCATACCTGTGCAGGTACAAAGAGCGGCCACACAGTTGTTGTTTTAATCTTTTCCTTATGTACCTGATGGTGAGTCACTGGGATCTCATAAACTAAAGGAATTTTCTTTCAGCAAAAGGGTTGGTTTTGTTCTTGTAATGTTTTCTGGGTATGCTATATTTCCAGTCTAGATGCATACAGTGCTCACGTTTTACTATCATTTGGGAGATTTCTTGGATCACAATTATATTGGTAACTTCTATTAATAAAATGACTGATTTCAAGAGAGTCACTTGAGGTTTAAGTGTATTCCTCATTGGAAAGTGGTGTTTTCTTCATAGCCAGTTCAGCCTGTATGGCAAGACTAAGTTAAAAATATCAAGACCCTGCAGATGAATTAGGAATATGTCGATACATTTTCATACTGTACCAAATGTAAATATAAGAAATGGTCTGGAGCATCTAGTTTTTGTGCATATACATATATGAATGCTTTTAGCGGCCTCTGTGTGCACAGCTGTAAGCATACGTGGTAGTACAATGTGGCAGATTGTAAAGTAAAAGAGATGGTGCACGTGGGAGGAGCTGACAATAGTTACACCATGGGCCAAGAAAAGTAAGAGCCTGGAAGCCAACATGCAGACATTTAACGCTCATTCACACAAACTGCAGTGATTGGCATTTTTCTGCACCAAACTAATGACAGTCACCACAATGACAGACAGAAAACAATTGTTTTCAATGTACCTCGTTCACACCACAATGCTGGTGTGATGTGCTGTATTTTTCCACAGCTCACCGGATGGCACAGGAGATCACCGCAGCATCAAAATAGTTAAAGATAAAGTAAACAGTGCCTTACATTGCAACAATGCATGGCACTGATACGCACTTCTGCCAACCAGCAGACACCAGCCGCACATGGACCATTTTAGTGTGTAATTAGTGTGAACCAGCCCTTACAAATAACATGCCTGTTAATATGCTGCTCTGACATGCGTTATGAAAAACAAAGCAAATTATAAGAAGGTGAATCCAACATTATATGCTTTTTTTATTCAGACATGTCTTTAACCATTTGAGGACCCCCTTCTTGTCCAGGCCATTTTTCAGTATTCAGCGATGCAGTACTTTGACTGCAACACATTACCAAAATTAATTTAATATAATTTTTAGGGTACAGATAGAGCTTGGGGTTTCACCAGCTTCTTCTCTAGCGGCTTCATTTCTAGCTACAGAAGACAGAGAAATTACAGGCTGAAGACAGAAGAGATGTAATACACATCACTTTCACATTTAGAGATCTCCAGGAGATCAGCAGGTGGAAGTGTAATGATCTCCCTCGGATCTCAGTTTAGAAAGCTGCCGTATCGGTCCCGGGCCCGCACACAAGCACGCAACATACAAGCGATCAGGCTGCTCTATTCCCTCCGAGCGCTTGTATGTAAACAGCCATCGCCGGTTGTTTAAACTGCTGACAGCGTGGGGCAGCCCGCACAAGCGGGAAAAGACGTTAGAAAACCACCTGCAATCAACAGTGACCCATCCAGCTGTTTAATTACAATAGCCGGATGGGAAGGGGTTAAAAATACATTTCCACTTTTGGAACCAAATTGGGACACTACCTATTTTAAATATACTATTGTTCTGCTTCACACAGGGTAACTTTAAAAACATACTTGACAATAGCTACTTACATATTACTTTCTCTTTCCTGAAGGAAAAGCTTTTATGTAAACTGCATTTTCCTCAGGGAATGCAAGGGAGGAGGAGGAGGAGAGTTAATCTTTAAGCTAGTTAACCCTTTAAACCCTCCTTTTACGTAAAGTAAACTGTTCACTGTGGCCTAGCATGTAGAAGATATACTGTATTGATCTCTCATTTCAGGCTGCTTTGTCTATCTGCAGGAGGCTGGCACTGACTGGACTATTTTATATGTTGCACAGGACCCAGCTTTTTTCCAGCAATTCAAAATGAGGGGGGCATATCAATTTCAGCCCATTGACACAGACACACACACACACACACACAGGGACAGCAACGTTTTCTTAATGTGACACTAAACTCAGGACTTAAATCTTTAACCTCCCTGGCGGTCTGATTGTGTCAGTATTTTTTCACTTTTTAATTTCCCGCTGGTTCCGCCCCTCCTGCGACACCGGCATTGGCCGGAGGACCCAGTGGGGCTCTTAGGGACAAGGTAAGTGACGCTACAGTGTAATCTCGAGTGTGGCTCGGGGTTACCGCTTTTGATACTGAAAATTAACCCCGAGCCACAACACTTTGCTGTAGACACTCAAATCATCTCTGAATTAATTCTGACACTGTCCTTCCTTCTGGAGCATGGACACTTTTGTCACCCATGGTGTGTGTGTGTGTGATGGCTACTTTACAACACAAGTCAATGTAGAACAAGGCTACATAAACAAGGAAAAAACACTTCAATTGTCCCCAAATATCAGAAACAAACACTTACAGTTTTGTGTCCATTCTGGCATGCCACATGTAGCGCTGTTTGTCCCATTGCATCTTCCACGTCTACGTTGGTGACATGTTGTACAAGGTCATGAAGGAGCTCAGTTCGCCCATTTACAGCTAACCAGTGAATCTTAACAAGACACAAGTAAGGTTTTCAGTAAAAAAAAAAAAAATGCTAAAACAGCAACTTAATCTTTTTTTATGTATTTAATTCACACAAAGGAACACGTTTATAAACTGAATTCAGAAGGTGCTACAAGATAACTGTGCTGTAAGCTATTAGGATCAATTTAGGAATACCAGCTAGCTGTAAGGCAAGACTCCATTTTGCAAAAAAAGCATTCTGCAAACTGTAGTGTTCTCCAACTCTCCTGGAGGAACAAAAGAAACAAACCTGTATGCACAAGTCTTTACAGCTAAAATCCAAGAAAGACGCTAAATACTCAATTTACATATATTATATCTGCAATACTGTTCAGTGAGTATTGTGATCTAAGCAACCCTTATAAACTTTACAGGACGGCCCTAGATTGTCAATAGGGCAAGAAGAACACACTTCCAGCCTATTGACTGAACAGTGAAAGAGCAGCAGAACACTGAAGAGTCTTCATTCTGCCTTCCCCTCCTGTCAGCCTCAAATTCAGGTACACAAGTAGCATTTAAGAAGATTCTTTTTTTTTGTAAATTAATAAAATCTGGGCTTTTTTTAATATATGCTCTTAGCTCAGCTATAAATAAAAAAACTGTTGGAAGGGAAACGTGGAGGCCGCTATTGTTGGCCTCTACTGAAAATAACAGTTGCGTGGCTGTCATGGTGACTCTTGTGATTCATCAGTTTCAGTCTCCAACCCAACAAAAGTATGTACATAATGAGTTTGCTCTGCTCTGCCACCTGCTCTGGGTCGGTGGTCGGCTGGGTCTTAAAGTCTAGTTCCACTTTTACAGCCAGATTGGGATAACTTTATACTTATTTTATGTTCCCATTCACAATGCATGACTATGTAATATTGAACGAGAATATTTTAAAATTGCTGCTTACATTGTTAAGTGCTTACTTGATTAAAAATACTACCTAGCGTCCCCCTACCTAATGTTAAAGAGCAGGCTGTACGAAGTTATGTTCACTCTAATTAACCCTGTCTGTAATGTGCTGGGAGATTTCATTATACATAGTTACATAGTATTTGAGGTTGAATAAAGACATTAGTCCATCAAGTCCAACCTATTAGGATCTCATTCTAGGAGTACCCGTACCCCTGTATATTGCGGTCCCTTAAGAAATCGTCCAAACGTTTCTTGAACAATTCCACATTATTTGCTGAAATCACCGCCTGTGGCAGTGAGTTCCAGACACTAACTGATCTTACTGTGAAGAACCCCCTTCGCCCCTTGTGCTGGAATTTTTTTTCCACCACTTTTAGGTGGTGGCCTCTAGTTTTTGTAATGGGGTTAATTTTAAACAGTTTATCACTAATGTTGCTACCACCATTGAACATTTTGTACATGGAGATCATATCCCCCCTTAATCTCCTCCTCATGTTTAAATTATCAGTCATAAACTAGATTTGAACACTGCCTGCCCTAACAAAGGATTAAAGACTTAGAAGCATTGTATGTTAATGAGAAGAAACTCAGTCTTTCCCACAGTCTGACCCTCTAATTTAACTTTCAAACTGCTCAGAGTAGCCTGGAATCTGCACAAAGGCCTTCAACAACTAAAACAGCTAAAATGGTAAGAAATGCATTTAAAAAAAATATTTTTAGATCTGCTGTGTGAATGGGGACACATAACAAACCTACAGACGGGTTTTCCCAAGTGTGACTGCAAAAGTGGAACTTTTCTTTAAAGCTTTAAAGAAAAAGTGTGTCAACTAGCATTTGCAAGAGTTCAGCAATGGCAACCACCATATTTCTCCAATAAAAGGCTTATTTTAAAGCCGAACACCAAGACTTTTTTGTTTTGGATAGAATGGGAAAGGATAAGAACTTCTGATGGATATATATATATATATATATATATATATATGCTAACATATGCGGACTTGCTGAGCTTTACTTTTTGACTCTGCACTTATTTATCATTATCAAACATAATAAATAACCATCCTTTCCTGAGATTTAAAGGCAAGGTTGCAAATAACATCTTTTTATTAAGCGAGAATAAAAATACTTACAGCCGTGAGTCCTTCATTATTGCAAATGTTGACATCTGCATTGTATTCTAAGAGTTTGCTCATGCATTTCTTCTGCCTGTAAAAATAATGTAAACCTTTTAGGATGTTTCGTCAATGCATTGGTATTATTGTTCTGAAGTCACAGTGATGACATTGTTACAGGTGATTAACCCCTGATGAATATCTATAACGATGAACATAAAACACTTTGTACTGATGATTCATAAATCTCTTTGGGGCAGGATTTGGAATCATCCAGATTTTACAGCAGGGTTAGGCAATCTTAGCACTTCATCTGCCATAAAACTACAATCTCATCCTGCCTCTACCTATCACAGTCTAGCAATGTCTCATGGGACACTTGGGAGTGCCCAGATTGCCTACCTCCGTTCTACAGTAATTGTGAGTATTGTATAGTTTCTACCATTCACACACAACGCAAGAGCAAAATTGTATATTGCGTATATACGAGCGTATATGCGTGCACTATTTGCATTCCCAGAATGCATCATTCCTAATAGAAATTCTAATGAACTGTACGCACGTACATGCATATATGCGTAAACATGCGCTTGCGCGTAAAATACGCAGAAATACGCTGCCCGGACGCATCTTTGGTCCGTTCTGTTTTTGGGCATTTTTACGCTACGCAAATATACGGCTCCATACGCCGCTATGTGTATGGAGCCATTTATTTGCACTTGTTGCATATGGTACAATACGCGAGGCAGTGTGAATGAAGCCTTAGAGTGATAAAATATACGAGGCCTGTGCCTAAACTGTAATAGCATACCCATTGCGAGCTGCCAGATGAAGAGGCGTGCATCCTGAAATATCCTGATAATTTGGATTGGCTCCTCTCTTTAAAAGCAGAACTAAGCATTCCACTGAACCACAGCTAAAGAAAGAAAAAAAAACAAGACAAAGGATTAAACATAGCATAAAAATACTACAAGCTCAAAATAATAGGCAACAGAATTGAGCTAATAATTTGGTAGAGGTTATAAGTCCAAAATACAATCAAAGCAAAATATAAAACTCAGTTAATTGTGCAAAAAGCAGTGATGCTTAGAAAGAGATGCTGTTTAGAGTTTAGAGGCCTGCAAGACTTTTCTATTCAAAATTATTTTTTTCAGTTTAGTGTGTTTCATTATCCTTTATTACCTTCGCTAAATTTCAAGGTATGATTCAAGTAAAAGTACAGTTCCATTATAGCTTTTCCCGTGATGTGCAAGAGAGGCGAAGTCTAGGTGTCTCATTTGTGAGAAACTAGTGAGAACTGGATGTCATCTGTCACAAGCAGATGAGCGTTATGCCGGAAAAAAAAAAATGTAATTGCCAATTTTCTAAAAAATTGTGTGCTGTTCATGGTTCCTGGTCCTATCTTGTAGAGCTAGTGGGGAGATGCTCTGAAATACATACCTTCTTAAAATGTCCTCATTTGGTAACATTAGGTATGTTGCTAGTTCATTTGTTTGCATAGATAGTTTTGTCAAGCAAGGGTCAAAACTTTTACTAGGCTAGCAACACTTGTCACACTAGTGACAGGATCTCTAGAAAATGCAGGGAGGACACAGCTGCTTTGTATGGCTTCTTCAGCAACGAGGCGTTGCTCCCTCAATAATGCTGCAAAACCCAAGACACTGGCGAGAGAGAGTGAAGCCTCACCCCTCCAGCCAGTGAGGGAGTGACACATTCAAGCAAATGAGCGGCTTCACTTGCTGCTGTGTCCCCATAAGTCAACATACTGCTGGTGACTTATCACCAGTGACAGGATCTCCAGGCCCCTTTGTCATGTTGCACTGCTACATTAATGGCACGGTTTGCTCCTTCTCTACACATTAAGATAACTATGGAGCTACAGAACATACCATTGCATAGAAACTTTATCATCTCCAGTGGTACTCAGTAGTCAGAATGAGAATGCTACAATTACACTCTCCGTCCAACGGTTTTCCTTAGGGATGACCCGATACCAATGCTAGCATCGGAATCGGGCCCGATACAAGGCATTTTGACTTGTACTTGCCAAAATGCCCCGATGCCTAGTGCCGAAGCTTGCGCTGTTTTTTTTTTAAAAAATTCTTATTTAACCTACTGGACGTCTGTAATGTATATGAAGTACATATATACAGCACACACCTCCACTACACTCCAGCAATAGTGTTACAATTCTCCGCTGCTAACATGAATAGGTTAAATCATGATCCATAGTACAGAACATGTAGTTGTATTATGGATCATTTAAAGTTCCTGTCCCTTAAAGAAAAAGTATCGGTGATTGGTATCGGCAAGTACATGAGGGGAAGTACTTGTACTTGGGCCTGAAAAAGTGGCATCGACATCCCCAGTTTTCCTAGTTAGGTTTGTAACCTTGTGACGCAAAAAAAAAAAAAGAAGAAAAACTCCTTCCTTTTCACAAAAATAACTCAGCCGCTCCCTCTTCATTTATTAAATAGCAATTCCACACACTAAGCACTAAAGCCAGCCATACACAGAGCAAATTTAATCCGGTTTATCAAGAAAATCACTCCGCGACTGGCCCTGTCGGCAGCCTTCCACCCAACATCCTTTGCAGCGATCAAAAGAGCCGGGCTGAAAATTGTTAGCTCAACAGTGACAGTGACAATTATCCACAGTCACCGTTTGAGTATTGTGACAGCCACGGACGCCTGCTCTCAAAAATACAATAGTTGCAGCGGGACATTCCTATTCCTTCATCCTTTGCATGAATGGGGAAATCTGTTAATCTGTGATTTTTTTTCTTCAGCCCACAGACTAAAAGAGCTATAGCCAAACCTTTTTTTGGCTTTAATTTTCTTTTGGGTCACAGGAGTAGACCTACCAATGTACTCCTGTGACCCAAAGTCAGCATATAGCAGGCTACTACCCGTTATATGCTGACAAGGCAGAGCCGAGCTGCAGCCAGAAAAAATCCCAACAATATTGTCGAGAACATCCCCGCTGCTTGATTGACAGCTGGCTCTGCCTCTCCAGAGCCATTGCCAGCTGTGCCCGCCCCCTCCCGTCTGTCAACTGAACTCAGAAAACTGAACTCAGAAAAACTCCATCACCAAACAAAATTATCTGCAGGTAGACAGGGGTCATCAGGGGTATATAGGTTACTGTTGTCACCATAAAGAGCACTTGTCTCTGCATGTAATGGTCACAAATATGACCATCAGCCATCTTGTAACAGTAAAAAAGTTCAAGAAAAAAAACAACAACAACAACAACAACAACAACAATAATCCACAGGCAAAAGTAGGCACACAACATACAGGACAATATATGTACATAGATGCCTATTATACTATAATTATTAATTCCCATTAATAGTTTTAGGGTCATCATTTTAACGTCTCTCTAAATTAATGAGAGGGAAAGGTTGTTTAATGCATTGTCCATTTACAGTTTTGGGTTTTTCATGGTTTCCTAACCACATCATTTTGATCCCACAAATATTTGTTACCTATAAAAATCAGTCTTAACTTTTTATTATTATGAACAGAAATGCTGCAGATTATATTATGTTTGTGTGCACTAAAATAAATGTATTTTTTAATTGAAAGCGTTGGTCAATACTAGTTAAAATGGTAGTAAAAAAAATATATATATATATATTCTTTTCTATAATTTTCCTCGCAGGCAGTCTTTGTATCCCAGAAGACACTGTGTAAGTCTCTCCTTCCAATAGAAGCATCTTCCCGCCTGTGAGCATTTTTTTTTCCTGTACACTAAGCCACACATGAGCAGCTCAGTTTACAGTCTTGGCAGGATTTGTGCTATGCCTGCATGCCTTATATCATCGGGGCCCAGCCAATCAAGCAGCTGAAGAATTAGAATCAGACCAGGTTGACCACAGAAGCTCCAGCAAGGGATAAGCGCAGAGCTGGAGGGGATTGCTTTGGCAGGTTGTCCTCCATATAGTGCTAATATGTTGTGCATACTAGCACATTATGGAATAAAGCTCATGCTGTCCCCCTTTTTCCCTCGCTTTACCTCCAGCTTAAATATACAAAAACCGCAATACCCTCTTAATTCTATAGATCTTATATATGGTCCTGAATATATGTGTTGGGGGGGTATATAGTAAGTTCTTCAGTCCATAATGTGTATGTGGAATTGTAAACGGGTAGCTAAAGGGTTAAAGTACAGGCCTTGAAAGTCTTGAGGCTATATTAAGAGTTAAAAAAAAAAGAAGTCTCAGCATGCCTGTCTACAATGAGGCATAAACACTGCCTTTTAAATCAGCTTACTGAGTCACTGATGATATTTCATTCACTTTCTGGGCAGTAAATACAATCAGTACATGAGAAAGCAGTATGTACTAAAAATAAATCTGTCCAATGTGTTTCTTGCACAACCAGTTCTGCAGGAAGCCATATAGCCGTGGTTTATATGTTTAGGGTCAAATATCACTATGGATCTCTTGAACTGTAAAGATATTGCATAAAAGACTCAGGAGTTCTATATTGTAAAGGATTATCCTTCATGTTGTATAATGATCAGAATGTAACATACAGAGTTTCAGGGTTGCTGCCCTTCCCCAAAAGGTATCACTGTATTCTCACATTACAACACTAAAATAATATACTCCATTTATTAATGTGATCTTACTAAAATGTATACAGCCCGTGAATCGGCATGTGTCAGTAATACCAATTACATTTATATTTTGAGTTTAAAAAAAAAATCACTTCTGCCCTAACCCTTGCGTAACCAGGAGGTAATTGATGGCCAAGTTGATCTTTTAAGAGATTCCAGTGGATTAATGACTTTTCTCTAACAATCATTTGCTACAAACTTGTTCAAGTACTGAGGCCAGACAACTAGCATTTTTGAAAGAAAGCCAACACAGGAAGCCCCCACATTTCCCTCATTACAGGTGTACTTTAAAGTGACAACTCAGGAGTTAAACCTTACAAATGCACTCAAGTACCTTAACTATTAAGAATAATATACCTTATTTGTGTATCAGTCAGCTGTAGATCCTCAAATCATCTCTGAATTGGTGCCGACACTGTCCTTCCTTCTGGAGGGTGGTTACTTTTGTTCCCCATGGTCCCTTTGTGTGTTGTAAAGTAGTCACCACTCCAAACTCACTCATGTGATGGACTACAATCTCAATAAAAATGAGTAAAGTAAATATGAGATTGTAGTCCATCACAGGAGTGATCTTGGAGCGGTGGCTACAAATTTTTACGATGAAACTTCTGAGTTTAGTGTCCCTTTCAGGCCACCTGTCTTTCAAGGCTTGACAACAAAAGACAAATGTTTGTCTGCTGTGGTCAAAGAAGCCCAAAGTTAGCCAGCCACACCAATAGTATATTTAATACTTAAGTGACTCTGCTGAAAAGCTGCCCCTGTGATTACAAACACACAATATTACTGAAATAGAAATAATAAATATTGTTTTTCAGCCACTGAGTTATTACAAGATAAAATCTTACTTGGCAGCAATATGTAGCAAGCTTCTTTTAACTCTTCCAAAGGCATAATTGACATCAAACTTAGAATTTGAAAGCAGCTCCGAAACTGACCTTTGAATGAGAAAAAGAAAATATATTAAACAAGAAAACACAAGCTATGTACAGTTATTTACATTTATTAAAAAAAAAATAAAAAAAAATAATTGATAACACATGAAGACTGATATTAATGTCATTAAACCTGAAACTGCCAGGTCATACAATGACTATCTCCCAAAACTAACTAGATCATTAATGGTTTGGTAACAAGCTTATCTCTGGGATAACAGCAAGAATGTCTCATGATTACTAGACTCGAGCAAGTCCACATCCCTGGTCATCACTTTAGCCTCAGTGCTTAAAAGCACCACTCATGGTGGAAACAAAGCCTAGAAAGGTATTATTTTTTATTATTATACAGGATTTATATAGCGCCAATAGTTTGCACAGCGCTTTACAATATAAGGAAGACATTACAGTCACAATACAATTTAAGACAAGATGGTAAGGAGGGCCCTGCCCGTGAGGGCTTACAATCTAAAAGGGAGGGGCAAGTGATACATGAGGAGGTAGCTGCGCGCGGATGATTGTTTGAGAAAGTGATTGTTCAGTGGTTAGGTTGAGATGAGTCTTAAGAGATCGCCTAAAGGCAGTCAGTGTGGAAGATAGACGGACAGGTTGGGGTAGAGAGTTCCGTAGAATGGGAGACACTCTAATGAAGTCCTGGAGGCGAGAGCAATATATGAATTTACTTACCAGAAAAAAAACAGGCCCTGAAGAAAAGCAATTTGTATTCTAGCCGTACCGACTCGCAAAGCTTTTTATACAAATTTCAGGATAAAGATCCAGATTCTCCTAATCCTTGAAATGTGAGTGACAATATTCGAATCTCTTGTAAAAATGGAACATGATCTATGCACTGAACTCGTTACCATGACCGCCCTACTTAAAGTGGACCTAAAGTCAAAAATTGACAGTAGTGCTGTCCCCTACATGCTTCAATTTAAAAAAAATGGTCACCAATTCCTTCCACCCAGTACTTACCTTGTTCGCAAAGCAGGGTACTATAGAGTCCCAGCATCTACCGCTTTACTTCCTGCTCCCTTTTAGAGGAAAAGGTCTGGGTGAGATGAGTACTCTAATTTGCTGTTCAGACACAGAAAGTCAATCAGAGCTTAAGGCTACACATAGATCCAATCCACTGCTGTAGCTCAGGAATAGGTAATCTCAGCACTCCAGCTCTTGTGGAACTACAAGTCCCATAAGGCATTGCAAGACTCTGGCAGCCCCAGTCACGACTTTCATGGCATGAAGGTTTTTAGATTGTACGCCCTCAGGGGCAGGGCCCTCCTTACCATCTTGTCTTGATTTGTATTGCGATTGTAATGTCTTCCTTATATTGTAAAGCGCTGCACAAACTGTTGGCGCTATATAAATCCTGTATAATAATAATGAAGGGATTTGTAGTTTCATCACAGCTGGAGTGCCAAGGTTGCCAATCTCTGCTGTAGCTCATAGGGAAATGAGGTGGCAGCTGAACGGACTCCTTTGTACCGCACTTCAAGACAGGAGTTAAAGAGATACTAAACTTAGGAATTATATTTTAAAAATGCATTCAAGTACCTAGACTATTAACAAAAACGTATCTCATTTGTGCATCACTCAGCTGTATATCCTCAAATCATCTCTGAATTGGTGCTGACACTGTCCTTCCTTCTGGAGGGTGGCTACTTTTGTTCCCCATGGTCCCTGTGTGTGTTGTATAGTAGCCACCGCTCCAAGTTCCCTCCTGTAATGGACTACAATCTCAATATAAAATAACTAAAAGTGACATTGTAGTCCATCACAGGAGTGAGCTTGGAGCGGTGGCTACTATACAACACACACAGGGACCATGGGGAACAAAAGTACCCACCTTGCAGAAGGAAGGACAGTGTCACACAAATTCAGAGATGATTTGAGGATCTACAGCTGAGTGATACACAAATAAGATACATTTTTGTTAATAGTTAAGTTACTTGAGTGCATTTTTAAAATATAATTCCTGAGTTTAGTGTCACTTTAAGTATTGAGATGTGTATTGTGGCTATTTTTTTTTTTTACAGCCTTTACAGTGAACAGGAGACAAATTCATTTTTTTTAATTTAGGTCAGGTTTAATTCTAGTAGAACTATTGCACCCCATTACAAAATATGTACTACAGCACTAAAAGTGCATCTGCTCCTGCAGGTTTCTGTTAGTCCCCCTGTAAAGTCCCACAAATAACTGTTGAGTCTGCCAGTGAATGTCCACCTAATGCATCTTATTATGATGGTATGGGAATGATGCTGCACTGCTCCTCGATTCAGAGCAGAGTTATCACTCTCTTGCAAGCTGTTTCTGCTCAGTCTACAGTGGGATGAGAAGAAAAAAACTTGCAGGGAGCTATTAACATTGTCAATGCTGGATCACAAGCCTATAAATTGTCAATTATTACCTGGACATACCTAGTCCTGGCTAGTACCGTTTCCTGGATTGACAGCATTGCAGACACCCTCCCACTGTGATCTGCAGTGTCTGGGAGAGCTTTTTCACCACATAGTAACTGCATGGGGTACTTGTTTAGACTGCCATACAGGAGCTTTAGATTGCACTTTAAGTTTAAAACTATTTGAGGAAATCTGTCCCAAGGACCAAACGACAAGGTCTCCTTTTGCCCATTCACAAAACGCCTTGTATTATGTGAAGAGGATGCAGAGCGTTCTGTCAATGGACAAGAGGAGAGAAAAGAGAAGGGGTAAATGACAGGACCCTCTGCTTCAAGTGGTTGGAAAACATGCTATGGTGCGCATGCGTGCAACCGGAATTGCGCTGAAAGATGAGCAGACGTCTGGCGCATCAGAAGTGATGCTTCTACCTTGATAGTCTGGCCTATTTAAACGAGCCTGCCCTTACCACATTGCCGATGGTCTTTCAGCTAGTGTTCCTGTTGCCTGTACCCTGTCGGTTTGCCTGCTGCTCATTTTGACCTGGATTGTTTGGACTCCCTCTCTCGTTTGCTGCCTGCCCCTGAGCTCAGCCTGTTTCCTGGACTTTGCCTTCTGCCTATAGATTTTGTACTTCGTTGGCCGGATGGTTCTGATCTTCGGCTCTCCTGATCCTGTTTCTACACTGCCCGCTCGGTTTGACCTCTGGCTT
Source organism: Nanorana parkeri (assembly GCF_000935625.1). Taxonomy (NCBI): domain Eukaryota; kingdom Metazoa; phylum Chordata; class Amphibia; order Anura; family Dicroglossidae; genus Nanorana; species Nanorana parkeri. The sequence continues at coordinate 202,784 of NW_017306391.1, forward strand.
TGCTGACTTCCCACTACTGGATGTCCCCTGTATGGTGTATGGTTCCCATGGTGGCACTCATGCACCTCACTGTCATTCCACTCTCTGTCCCCATCTCCAGGGGGTGTAGGACACAAGTCGCAAGAGAAGCCTCCTCGTCTACTGGTCTCTCACCAGGTACATGATAATATGGCATAATTGAAACTAAAATGTTTGCCTTATGCAGATGCCATCCAGACCTAGGATGCCCATCATTGGGGTAACTTATTTGTATACAGCAAAAAAAGGTTTTATCTTGGTGATTCGCTTTAATATACAGTACTAAGGTAAATGAATATTCACCTCTTCTGAGTTACTGCTATAGCCTGTGATTTGTTATAAAACTATTCTGTTTACACCAAAAAAAATCCAAGGCAAAAAGCACTACTGTCTTCAAAAGATAGATAGATAGATAGATAGATAGATAGATAGATAGATAGATAGATAGATAGGATGTGAAAGCACTTTATTTGATGAAGTCAATAACTTTAAAATAATCCAACCACATACCGATGTTGATCGGCCATCACCATTGGCATCAAGGTATAAACTGCGGTTTCATTATCTGCATCAAAGAGAGACAATTTTTACATTAAGACTGTTACATGCATACAAAAGGAACATAACAATGTATTAATACAGGAATGAACAATGTTTAACAATTAAAGTGACACTAAACTCGGGAGTTAAATCTTAAAAATACATTCAAGTACCTTAAAGTGACATTAAAGTCAAAAATGTTTCCCTCCCCCCAATGTTAATGTTAGCACTTACCTTAAATGATGTCTCTTAATCCGATCTTCTTTCCTGATGTTTTCATCTGTCCCTCCAGCGGTGCTGCTGGTCTCCTATCAAGCGCTGACTCCTCTGAGCTTGCTGGCACTTCCTGTCTCACGGTGTCTGCATGCGGGTGCACGCGTCCATAGACTTACCTTGTGTCTCTCCTCGCGTCCCTTCCGAATATGTGATCTGCGCATTCGCCCGCCCCAAGATGCTTTGCGGCTGCCCGAGATAATACAGGTAAGTATTAACGCTTTTCAAAGCAGTTTTTTTTTTTAACACTTTTTGCATATATCTACTGCATCGTAGCAGTAGATATAAGCAAGAAACCGGAGGCTTTAATTATCCTTTATCTACTAATAAAAATGTATCTTATTTGTGTATCACTCAGTTTTAGATCCTCGAATCATCTCTGAATTGGTGCTGACACTGTCCTTCCTTCAGGAGGGTGGCTACTGTTGTTCCCCATGGTCCCTGTGTGGGTTGTAAAGTAGCCACCGCTCCAAGCTCACTCCTATGATGAGACTACAATCTCAATACAAATTACTAAACTAAACATGAGATTGTAGTCCATCACAGGAGTGAGCTAGGAGCGGTGGCTACTTTATAACACACACAGGGTACATAGGGAACAAAAGTAGCCACGCTCCAAAAGGAAGGACAGTGTCAGCATGAATGCAGAGATGATTTGAGGATCTACAGCTGAGTGATACACAAATAAGATACATTTTTGTTTTTAGTTAGGGCACTCGAATGCATTAAGATTTAACTCCTGAGTATAGTGTCACCTTAAAGTATTTGTCACTGTTTAGGCAAGCTCCACTAAGACAGGGCAGAACAACACTGTCTACAAGTATGATATACCTCAGCGCTGCAGTTGCATCTCCGTTCCCCTCTCCTCCTGGCCAATCACAAAAGCAAACAGCCCCAGGTTCAATTTTTTAATTGACCAAGAGGGGATGGAGATGCAACGGCCGCAGCAGGTGCAGACGTTGGTCTTCCACCTGCAAGTATATTGAAGGAAGAAGATCTAATTATGGCAGGCGGGTTTACAGCAGTCACTCTGACATATTCTGAACTGAAATAACATTATTGGAGTTGGGCTTTAAAGCAGCAAAACAGAGTTGAAGCCAAACCCTTTAATGGCTGATGGATGAAAACTGCAAGCTTTTTAGCTTCAGGTCCTTGGTCAGGACCCCATAGAGACCTGAGTCTGCAGATTTCACCCAGCAAATAAAATGCAAGACATCTACTACAGTCTACTGTATCCAATGACCAAACACTGATATCATCAGAGTATCAGATTAATCTACTGCAATCCATACAATGACAGGTCCCTGTAAACACTGATCGATCCCCAGTCATATGACAGCACAGATAGATGATGTCACCTTCAGGAAGCTCCACGGTGCGGGCTCTACGTAGAGATCGGGTCAAACGATTGAGTTGTTCCATAGCTCTCTCCATGCTAGGGGAGCTCAGCTCCCTCCAGTAGAATCCCTCTCTAGGAGGTCCCCTATTTTCACCAGCTTGAGGGAAACGAAGCACCGGGTTCAGAGACAAGTCAGAGCCGACCAATAACTACTCTGTCTTCCAAAGGACTGCAAGGGGCGTCACAGCTCCCCGACCACAGCAACTCCATGTCGGTTACTTGGCCAGGTACAGCGGCTGTATGAGCAGATAGGAAAAGCTGTCCAGCTTCCGACCTGAGCGGTGGCGTACGTTGCTCTGGTAGATGTAGTCTAATAAACGATGCAGGAGCGTATGGAGATAAACCTCACCGTCCCGGGAAACTACGTTACCCACAATGCATTGTGCGGTAACTAAGGGCTGTTCCTGAGACGTTTGTCAAGGCTCCCTATTGGCGCATCTGACAACTTAGTGCGCCTAGTCATTTGTAGCAGGGATAGGCAACCTCTGCACGCCAGCTGCGGTTCAACTTCGAGTCATGCCTATGGCTGTCATAGTCTTGCAATGCCTTGTGGGACTTGTAGTTCCATGACAGCTGGAGTGCTTATTTTGCCTACACCGGTATACAGTGTAACATGAGAGCGATGGGCACAGCCTAGAATAAGGTTGACCAAGCACATGACTAAACCCAGGATTGGGTGAAACATGGCAGAGGGGGTGGACTTTGGGCACTGCGAATTTTTAATAAACTGACTCAGCGTGGAATAGAGTGTGGCCAAATTCTTCCTTTACTATATACATGAAAAAGCAGTTATGGACTCATTGACATTAAATGATACCCCCTACCACCACCATGGCTAGTGTCAGCACTTACCTTAAATGATGCCTCATGATCTGATCATCATCTTCTTTCCACTTGTATTCAGGAGTCCCTCCAGCGCTGGTGCCGGTCTCTGATCCAGCGATAACTCCTCTCTCTTCCTGGCACTTCCTGTCCCACGGAGTCTGTGCGGGAGCACGCTGCCTCCATTGACTTACCTCGTGTCTCTCCTTGTCTTCTGGCCGAAGATGTGTACTGTGCATGCGTAGGCGTAGCTAGCTCCTTTTGTGCCCGAGGGAAAAACAAAAAAATGTGCCCCCCCAACAGGCGTGTGGTATCACCCAACGCCGCGCATGTGCGGCGTCATGTGACATCATGCCCCCGCCTCCACCTCCAGCATGTGTTTTTTAAATTTATTTTTTATTATTTATTTTTTACGAAAAATTTACATTTAATTTTTTTTTACTGTTGGGGGGGCTTCGAGGAAATATCAGGGGGCTAAACCGCCCCCTGATATTTCCCTTTTAAAATGAAAAGAAATTGAGGGCACAGAGTCCTGAATCTCTTTTTCTGCAGCCTTTGTTCTAAATCTATGGAAAGTACAGAGGCTTCCCATTCAGAAATGAATGGATATCCATGTTTGTAGTGTAGGTTTATAATAAATAAAATAGGGTAAAACTAGCAATGAACATCCAGTCTTATATCTATTTATATCCCAAATCACAACATTTACTTTCATCAAAATATGTGTGTTTCTATACACTGGCAGCTGGCAGCTTATTCTGCTCTTGCTATATCCTTACTGATCAGCAGGTGGCAGTGTTCACTAATAGTTTGATTAGGTAAATCCAGAGGGACTGCTAGTTTAATGCGGTTCTGTCCTTATTTACTGTGAACCTTCTAATACAGAAGTACAAGGCCCAGGGAGCCCTATTATTAGACAATGGCAGTCATTTTAAGTTTATAAGGTTGGGTAAAGGGCAAAAGTATATATCCTCTTAATTCTTAAATGGAGGATGAAAATGTGAGAAACAGATACAGTATTAGTGTGATTTAAAGGAGAACTATGAGATGAGTGATTTCCACTCACCTCATAGTTCTAGCCGACCTGTGACAATCAGACTGTCACAGGTCGGCTAAGTAGATCGGGAGGTGAGCGAACACATATCGGCGTTCGCTCACCTCTCGATCCTGTCACGACTCTCTGCTGTGACAGGGGAGGGGCTGGATTCCCCCCCTCCACGCTCTGATCCGCCAGCGCTGACTGGCGGAACGGACAAGGGAGGGGGCGGGTACAGCTGGCTCTGCCTCTAGATTGGCAGAGCCAGCTGTCAGTCACACAGCTGGGCGGATCCCGGCATAATTGCCGGGATCCGCTTCAGCTGCGGCGTCTCAGTATACCGCGAGCAGCAGCTCACGGTATACTGCGGCGTCTCAGTATACCGCGAGCTACAGCTTGCGGTATACTGAGCCTAGGGTGACGGGAGGACGCTAGTTTGTGTCCTCCCGTTACCCTAAGGAGAACTATGGGGAAAAGCCTTAACCTAATCTATTTATATCCCAAATCACAACATTTACTTTCATCAAAATATGTGTGTTTCTATACACTGGCAGCTGGCAGCTTATTCTGCTCTTGCTATATCCTTACTGATCAGCAGGTGGCAGTGTTCACTAATAGTTTGATTAGGTAAATCCAGAGGGACTGCTAGTTTAATGCGGTTCTGTCCTTATTTACTGTGAACCTTCTAATACAGAAGTACAAGGCCCAGGGAGCCCTATTATTAGACAATGGCAGTCATTTTAAGTTTATAAGGTTGGGTAAAGGGCAAAAGTATATATCCTCTTAATTCTTAAATGGAGGATGAAAATGTGAGAAACAGATACAGTATTAGTGTGATTTAAAGGAGAACTATGAGATGAGTGATTTCCACTCACCTCATAGTTCTAGCCGACCTGTGACAATCAGACTGTCACAGGTCGGCTAAGTAGATCGGGAGGTGAGCGAACACATATCGGCGTTCGCTCACCTCTCGATCCTGTCACGACTCTCTGCTGTGACAGGGGAGGGGCTGGATTCCCCCCCTCCACGCTCTGATCCGCCAGCGCTGACTGGCGGAACGGACAAGGGAGGGGGCGGGTACAGCTGGCTCTGCCTCTAGATTGGCAGAGCCAGCTGTCAGTCACACAGCTGGGCGGATCCCGGCATAATTGCCGGGATCCGCTTCAGCTGCGGCGTCTCAGTATACCGCGAGCAGCAGCTCACGGTATACTGCGGCGTCTCAGTATACCGCGAGCTACAGCTTGCGGTATACTGAGCCTAGGGTGACGGGAGGACGCTAGTTTGTGTCCTCCCGTTACCCTAAGGAGAACTATGGGGAAAAGCCTTAACCTGCCTGCCTCCTCCACCACTGCAGCGATGTACGTACCTCGGCATCTTCATGTCCAATACACTGTGAGGGGGATTTATCAAAACTGGAGAAGGCAAAATCTGGAGCAGATGTGCATGGCAACCAATCAGCTTCTCTCTTTCATTTTCAAATATTAAATGAACAAGATGAAGAGAGAAGCTGATTGGTTGCCATGGACAACTGCTCCAGTTTAGATAAATTCCCCTCGCTGTATAGAACGTGATGATTAAGGAACCTTAGACCACTGCAGCAGAGGGGGGAGAGAGGCTCCAGGGACTGGTGTAAGAGCAAGCCGGCTAAGAGGATCAGGTGAGTATAACTTTTTTATTTTTAACCTAGACAAAAGCAAATGGGTAGCCCCACTGCAAAAGTTAAGAGGTTTTTTTACCCATTGTTCTTCTTTAACACAAATAAAACTCCCATAACCCTTTCACCACCAGAGCCTTTCTTGCACACATGTTAAAATGCACCTTTTAGACCTGAGAATTACTTAACCCCGCCCCCATATTTAAAGATTTCCAGAAAGCAGAGACCTGCAGATTTATCAAAGCTGGAGCAAACAGAATCTGGAGCAATTGCCCATGGCAACCAATCAACATCTCTCTTCAGTTTGCTCAGGTAAGATATGAAAATGAGACAGAGAAGCTGATTGGTTGCAGTGAAAATCTGCTCCAGTTTTGATAAATCTCCCGTCTGTCTCTGTGATTCTTCCTATATATTGCTTTTCAGATGGTGGTGGAGCCTGAAATCTTAGTATTTCATGCAGTGTCCCCTGCTTCTGCAGCTATTCTACTCTCAGTGCTTCAGTGCTACTGGTCCTTCACACTTATGCCCACATTTTGGTGTGCCCTTTAGCACACATCATGATGGGTGCTGTTGCACATGCACTATATTCTGACTTGAAGCCACAATTCACAAAATCTGGAAGTGACACCTCCAGGGGCACGAACGATGGGCATTGAAAAGGAAGTGTTTGAGGTAGAGAGGTGAGGTTGTCTGCCAGTTGCTTTTGGCATGTAGCCACATGGTTTGGTGGCATTGGACGCCATTTACAGTGTTCAAAGTAAGATCAACCGCTTTGCCTTCTGGCTGAGTTTCCTTACCTTCCATCCTGGGGAGTGCATTTAGTACTTTAACCCTATAGAATAGATTGTCCACATTTCAATCTTTTCACACATCCCTTTGGCCCACATGTTTGACAACTGAGGGAGGCTTATGTTTGATGTGAATGGCAGGGTACAGTCTAATTGATTGTTGCTGCTACATACAATATGTAAGTGTTTGGGTCTTTGGAAATGGGTTCATGATTTATGACATACTAAATATATATTCTATGTCAGAGGCACCGTTAACATATGACTTCTTGAAAGTTATATAAGATCTAATTCCCAAAAGTGTAGGTTGGTTTGCTTTCACTCACCTGCCCAGTTTATGCCTAACAAGCTTGCTGAGGGTTTAAGCATGGAGGCTGTGCAGGCCATTCCATAATATGAAGTCTATTCTTTTGGTTTTTTTTATTTTAAGGGAGTTCTGACATAGCCTGGGGGTATGTTTTGGGTCATTGCCTCTCTGTAGAATAAACTCCTGACCAATGAGATGTATTACACCAGGGCTCAAAATTTCCACTCGCCTGCTCGCATTTTGCGAGTAAAAATAAGGTGAGGGCGAGTGTAAATTTGGGTCTCCAAGTACCAGCTCGGGGACCAACTCCGGCACGCGAGCCGGTACTATGTGGCCCACAGACAGCGGACATGTCAGGCACACGGTCGCAGACTGCGTACCTGACTTGCGGGAGAAGATCCACGGTCTGCATCTGTGTCCGATGCAGACCGCAGAGCAGCTCCTGTCAGCTCTGGCTTCCTTCAGCCGGAGCTCTGACAGTTCTGAGCTCCAGCCGAAAGAAAGAATGTATGTGAATGTATTATTTTTTGTGTGCAGGGGGAATTTTTTTATTATATTTGTGCAGGGGGGGGTGTAACGTTGTTGAGCAGTGTATTATTGTACAATCGCGTATTATCGTATTATCGTACAATCGCGGGATCACCCGCGATTATCGTACGATAATCAGCAGGTGTATGGACACCTTTAGTGTATGTGTATATTAGGTCCCATTTACACCTACAGTATATTTCAGGTGTGATTAGAGATTCCTGCGTCAGGAAGTTGCGTTTTCCTGCAGCAGGAATCCCTAATCTGCCGTTTACAAGCGGCAACTATTATAAGATAAGAATTATCATAAGATTATTTAAGAGGGTGTGTTTGGGGGCGGAGTTAAGGCCGGGGCATGGTAAGGGTAAGGTGGGGCAACTGGTGGCTAGTGACTCTTAAGACCTGGCTAGTAGCCCTGGACTTGAAATTTTGAGCCCTGTATTACACGATGCGTGAAAATGTTGTGGCAGGCCTTTTGCTTCCGTCAGCCAATCACTCTGTGCAAGTCATCATCTCTGGACCCAGCAGAAGAGCCCCAAACCATTGTGTGCCCAATTCCACATTTGAAACATAGCATTTTACACTAAGGTCCTATAATTTTGCCTATTCAACAGCATACAAAAACCCTGCCTAATAAACCAACGATCTTACTGGTTTATTGTCTGCTGTTATCAATACCCTTACGCCTGGTTCACACATAGGAGGTTTTGAGCAGTTCAAAAAGCGCTTTTAAATGCCCAACACAAGAAATCCCATGATTTTTAATGGCCCTGGTTCACACCTGAGCAGAAAAACGCCAGCAGGAGAACGCAAAACACCCGAAAAGGAGCTTCTTTGGGCAGATAACAGCCCCATAGACTTCATTGGAAATGCCCAAAAACGTGCGTTCTTCCATTACCCGCAATGTTTTATGAGCTGCCAGTCAAAAGTGTGTTTCATGTTTGCGCGTTAAACTGCACATTAAAAATGTGCACAACACCCATTAATGCGCAAATAACTGCATGCTGCTAGCGCGCGTAGAAACGCGTAGAATGGTGCCGCCTAGGTGTTAATCAGGCCTAAGGCCTTGTTCACACCAAATGCAGACCAGATCCGGTCAGGTTTCTGCACACGCAGTGCAGTGGGTTGTGTCGCGTTTTGGATGCATTTTTGATGCGTTTAGGGCCGGTTTTGATTAAAAAATGTATTTATTTTTTAAGTTTAACATGGGCTTTCAGGCACATGCATGTTTTTTTGATGCATTTTTGCGTTTTAGATGCGTTTTTGATGCGTTCCAGAGCAGGTAAAATAGGGCTTGCCGCAGTTTTTTCACTTGCTCTGGATCTGGTCTGGATCCGCACGCTGCGATGTGAACTGGAGGTCAGAATACCATAGGAATACATTGGACGCAGTTTTGATACGGTCTGCACCTGCTCTGGTCTGGATCTGCTCCGCGCTTGGTGTGAACAAGGCCTTAGAGTGGTGTCAGCAACCTATTAACAGGCTTATCTACTGTTGAAGGGATCAATGCCTATGATTTGCTGTAGATTTCTGGTGGCATTCTACCAATGAAAGAAAATGATAGCTGGCTGCAGATTACAATATAAAAAGGTAATTTAAAAAAAACACAAAATACACAGTGACTTGTTTCATCATTGTACACATTTTATCATTTTTAATGAAAGTATAACAGAACTTTATTGTCCATCTACAGATTTTTAGATATCATATACAGTATAATTGTCACACTTAATAAACCTTAAAATTGATGCATGTTTTTGAGCTACTGAAATTAGAAACAGTTTTAGGGCCTTATATTGCTACCATAGCAACATATTGCTTTTGATTGATCTTTTTCGGCCTCAGTGCACAAGCAAGATACAGCCAAAAAATCATGACTTAAAATACAAATACATGCAGTACCTTACATCTTCTATCCTGTAAGCTTTCTACTGCATTTGATTTAGCTGTACCTGGATATATTTTCTAATTGTTATTGTTTCAAAACGTGGAAAATCCTTTGAAAACAATGAATGGTTGTTATTTGTAAGCACCAAAACTTAAGACTGAACTCCAGAGAAACAGCTAATTATACTGTTGAAAAACATTTATGGGAGCTGTCCTAAAATTTACAGAGCTCTGCCAGACTGTACAGCAGGGGTTGTGGCCTGATTTTTCTCTCTTGCAGATAAACAATAAAGCTAGGTCACCACCTTTCACTCAGTCTTTGATTAGACAGTGGAGAAGCAGCAACAATTCATCCACTGCTGGCAGCATGTGGATTGACACCCAGTGCTCACCTTCCTTCTCCCAAACAAGTGTAGTTGTGCAGGGGATTACAGAAGGCTGATACAAAGTCAAATTCAGACACTTACAGTGATTGCATTTAAAAAAAACTTTTTTTTTTTATTGGGTGTATAATTGCATTAACTACTAAACTCAGGAGTCCAAACTCGTTTTTGTGTATCACTATATAGATCCTCAGATCATCTCTAAATTTGTGCTAACACTGTCCTACTTTTGTTCCCCATGGTCTCTATGTGTGTAGGGACCATGTAAAGTAGCCACCACTCCAAGCTCACTCCCATGATGGACTACAATATCATGTTTAGTTTACTAATTTGTATTGAGATTGTAGTCCATCACCGGAGTGATCTTGGAGCGGTGATTACTTTACAACACACACAGGGACCATGGGAAGCGAAAGTATTCACTCTCCAAAAGGAATGATAGTGTCAACAACAATTCAGAGATGATTTGAGGTGCTACAGCCAAGTGATACATAATTAAGATATATTTTTAATCATAGTTACTTGAATGCATTTTTAGGATTCAACTCCTGAGTTTAGTATCGCTTAAAGTCACTCCTAAATGTCCATCTAAAGCCTCTAGTATTTTCCTCTCAGGGTGATAAACAGGAAATTTTAATGTGGGGTGACATGTTAAATGTCTTTATAAAATGCCATTTACATCCTTGTTAATGATGCAGCAAGTTCCTGCAGATAGACTAGGCTGTGGGAAAAGCTCGGTTTTGCTATTCACTGATAAGGTTTTCAATGGTGTTACCATCTAAATAGCAAAAGCAGCCACAAGGGAACTATTCACTGCACCAAGGAGTGCTCTGTCACCCAATCAAAGAAAGTGCCTAGCCAATGATTCTACTGGCCCACAGGTATTAGAAAATGTTACAGGAGTTTAAAACTTAGGTACTGAACATATAGGCAGTGCACCATGTATGCATATCAGCACTTATTTTTCAAGGGCGATGTTTCAGTAGGTTTAGCTATTTGGTGATAAAGACAATATCAGCCAGATCTTTCATTATTATCTGTAAAATATATGCTTGTCTGTAGCTTACCTAAGGCCACATCCACTTTACAAGAAATATCCTTTTCACTTCTCATGATGGTGAACCTTATACAGAACCCTGCCTTGATGAAGACTTGTGTGTGTGCAAATCCTCTTGGTTTATGTGAACTGTAGATTTTAATCGCAAACCTATTTTATTTTATTGTTCCTGGGAGATGGTGCTGTTGATCTTATATAGATAAACCATTTCTTAACCAGTTAATCTGGAATTATGGAATATATTACTTTAGTTTTTTTCATTTTTTAATGTCTTAGCTTTTCAATTTTGGAGAAGTCCATAATACTGGGTTTAGATCAAATAATATTGGAAACTAAAGGTGTGCATGCTCACATAAAATCAAGGCATTTATAACATTTGGAGGAGGTTGTATGAAACATTGGTTGGATACATTGTTATATTTGTTGTTAGACCTAAACTGATTTTAGAGGTGGACAAACATGTTTCATTTTGCTTGTGCAACCTCCCTTTGATTTGCCAACAGGTTTGTAGCAAGGGCATCTACTTGAATGGATATGAGTTTAATAATTTGTTTATGTAGGCTCTAGGTCTTTAGGCTAAAAGAGTTTGTACAGAGATTGTACAGTCACTTTGTTCAATAAATGATTATTGGTTTTTACAAAACATACATTTGTGGAAGCATTTACGTACCTCCAAAAAATAAAGATAAACCACATATGTAAAGTGCAATAACAAGAAAATTACTGAGCATATCAGTTGTATTAAAAAATAAGCAATACGCTTGGAGCTTTCAGACGATCAAAAATGAAAAAGAACCATGCACAAGAAGGTTTAGTACAGTCACTTTATAATCTGTGTGTCTATCATTTTTCTCTATGTAGTTCTGCTTTCCTCATTTGCAACACACATGAAGTGCAGTGCAATAGAAAGGACCAGTTAGATCTGTGCGTCACTTGAAGCACTTACAGGATCAGTATTTGGGCAACCAGTGTTCTGCCCCCTCCCAGTACACACAGCTTACTTGCCAGCATTTATACTACAAGTGAGATGTGCACTCCAGCACGCATATAACTCCCCAGTATCTATGTTACCAGTGAAATCTACACTCCAGCATACACAGCTTACTTTCCTGAATCCAAAGCCACCAGTGACAACTGCGTCCAGCACAAATCAATAACTCTCCAGTATCCATGGAACCAGTAAGAGCTGTAGTGAAGCACAAACAGCTTACCACATTACCCTACAGACACCAAATCTATACTACTTCAGGGAGGCAGAAGTGATGTGAAGTTCTGAGAACCTCTTTGGGCGCCCTGCGTTCCTCAGATGTGGGTGTTAGCCCAGCAGCCACTGCTTGTGTCTCCTTATCCTTAAAGAAACAGTGCCCGCGTGTACTACAGTCACTTCACAGCCTAATGAAGGCCATCGGACAGGAAGCTACGCCTCCAGGGATGATGTCACGTCAGCGCCAAAAGGTATGAATTTTAATCAAACCAAACAGTCAGTGCTTGGTTACAGCAGTATTTCATAGTGTAGTACTTAGAGTTCTGAACCTTTGCTGCATGCCCTGACCTGTGCTACATTTATTGGATTGAGACTCAGATTTTGCTTATTGTTACCTCGTCCATGGACTCTACCTATGCTGGCTGCCACTATAAAGGAGGCTATACATTTGCTGCATTAATTGATGTCTCTTTAAGCATTGGCATTACTAAGACACATCACCATTTTCTACTTATTTATGTATTTGTGAATAATCTGTAAGATCCCCACACAGGCGCGTGGTTTGGTACTGTCTGGCAGCCTTCCATTTGATAGCGTAACATCACCATAGCAACCAACAGGCTGGACAGAGAATGCCTCAGCATCTCCTGAAGATCAGATTTTGCATAATATAATTTGATGCTTAATTTATAAACAGTGGATGTTTAGAAAGCATTAACCCATATCAACTAATCATATTTCAGATTACTGGAGTCAGCTAATGTGGTTGCTATAGGTTACCAGACTTTGCACATCATCACTGCACCCCACTTAATACCTCTTTTTTCTGGAAAGTGCAAGTCTGGAAAGCATTATTTGCTATTATTAGTCTTGAAATATGGCCCCATTCAAGTACATTTAGACTTGAATGGGGCCATATTGAGCCGCTGAGGCCAACATGCAGAGGAACTGTAAGACAGTATGATGGTGGTGGGGGGTAGATTAGTGCAGTTGCTCAGGAAGACTACGGGTGGGTTAGTGTTAGTTTATTTAAAGGTTAACCTGTCCTTTAATGATCAGATGTATTCCTTTATTATACAATTAGCAATAACTGGCCATACTTTTTTACATTGGCCAACATTTCAATAGAACAGTTTTGAAGATTGAGAAAGCCTTTTCCAAAATAATGACTTTTCACCTTGGGTGTTAAATAACTTTGTCCCAAAGCTGAATATCTTAAGCTACCTTTAGGTTTAGATAAAGCTAGTAAAGACAAAAATTGACACAGATTTTGGGCACAAATATATTCTTTAGGGGGCGTGGTCTCGACATGGCCGAGTGAGCACGCAGGTTCCTGGAGCTCTGTGACCGCCGACATAATATTCTTTAAGGGTTATAATGCTGTGGGATATTTTCAGTATCAGCACATGTGTGTCAGAAACGTTTGAGTTAAATTTAGTAAAATTAATATGAAACCAGTAGGGCCTCAGTGATTTACTTTCAGGAACATCCGTTGTAGCCACCTTTCTAATGATGCTGTGTTAGAAGGTTACCTCTGTTAAACCAAAACCTATTAATAAAGTCTAGGCCAACATGTTATGTTTGAATTTCATAACGTATTTATCAAACTAGTAACTTTTAGTTATGTCATCGGAATACTATAATTGGAATTCAATTCTGTAAACTGCGTCTCTTTTCTGTCTGTGTTGTGAGATAGCACGTAAATGCCACCTGGCTTGGCACGGCCAGTAGGAGGTCAACCTCCTCCCTTTTAAGGCAGAGCACCTCATTAGGGAGAAGTAGATAAACAAGCTCCTCGACTGTCCAGGTTGGTGCCATCATTTCCCTTACAAGACGTTTTTCTAGTTTTGGCAGGGCTGTATCATTAATAATTATGTGGTGCGCCTTCCTGCCACCATGAGCTGTGAACTACTTCAGTAGCTTTAAGGTCTTGGCCTTTTTGCACCCACCTCCTGCCAAAGTGCTCAAGGCAGCTGTCTCTTCTGGCTACCCCTCACCCCAGCCATGGATATATTTGTGAGAGCACTTGGAAAATTGGCAATTCAAATTAATGAGATTTGTTTTTTTCTAGGAAGCAACATATTGTAACATTATTACTTATAAACAAATGTTAACACTATGCTTCAAAGTAGAAGAATATTACATATACCTCTAAATCATTAATTGTGACACCTCGGTGGCATGCTGCAATACTCTTTCAAGTAGCCTGCTTCCAGGCAGAGCTAGTGAACCTCCCTCTCTTACCGTACAACTTCATCCTATTTGGCAGTGTCTGCCTTACAAGGAGCTGGTTCTTCGCAGAAGTCCTGCTCAGGCTTTTTATGCAGCTGGATTCCAGCCGATCCTCCCTCATCTCCTCAGCCCAGCACCTGGCTCCCCCCAGGAAGGGCCAGGACCAGCATCAGCATCCTTTATAGCAGTAGCAGCAATGTTCCATTCGCTGGCCTTAAAGGAACATTTGATGTAAAGCTAAAACCCATTGAAGAACATTCAATCCAAAGCAAAAACCTATATAAGAACATTTGGTGCTAAGAGAAAATCTAATAATAGCATTTGATCACTTTAGCAACATACAGCAATTGCTTCAAGAACATTTGATCACACATAAATACAATTCGGCGTAATTCAAACATTCCACAATAGAAACACTACTATGCAAAAACATTTGCCAATCACATAGAATCCACATAAGGTTTTTGTTCCCAAAAGGCTGGAAAAAGGACATATTATGGTCAAACGTTTATTCAACAACCCCTAAAGGGTAACAACAATGAACAAAGGTGTTATTGTACTACTCCCATTCACGTCAGAATAACCAGCCCGCTAAACTATATATGCTGGCTGGTATCCCCATGGCTGACATTTAGAATAGCTGTAAATTAAAAAGCTTTTAAGCCTGCAGGCAAATTTTCCTACATGAGCTCTCCATAGTGCTGAAACTGTTTTTATATCGAAATTCAGCAATATAAGGGTTTAGTGTGTATTTTTTTTATGTAAGCATATAAAATATAAAAGAGCGCACATCCCCCCTTCCCCAAAGCTAAGCAGCCCAGCACAGGTATGTCCGTTCTAAATTCACTAATATTTACCTTCCAGGTTCCAGTAGTGCTCTAAGGAGGCCCAGAGCAGGTTTCCTCCTGCAGCAAGATGACGGAGGAGAGAGCACACTCCTCCATACTGCTCAAACTGACATTGACTGGGTCCCTTCTTTTGGCACTTGCAGCTTCCTTGCTATGGTGATATAACCTTGTATGTCTGGTGTGCTTGGCTGCATAGCTTTTGGGGACACGCTGTTTTATGTTTTGTTTGTGTACATCAAAAAATTACACCTAACCCTCCTAAAAAAAATTCAGTACCATAGAGACCTGCCATCAAATTTGGCTGCAGGCTTAATTTTTCACCCAGTGCTGCATTCATCTGGTGTACAATTATCCTATTGTAAATTAGGTAAACATAATTGTGGCATGCCAGATAAATACCTCTGAATGCCACCAGAGTGAATAACAGTAAAGGTTTCTGTGGGCAAATTTCCCAATTAATACTTCAACAATAGATCCCAAATTAAAAAAAAACAAAAAGTTAGTAGCAATTTTAGTAGAAAAATTATGATAGTACCATAAAAAAATTACAACTGAAGTAATCTTATCACAAAACTGGGATTCTCAGACTCATCATATGATGAAACATGCATAAACAGTGTTTGTGAAAGGTATACGTAATAAACTGATCTAAATTGTGCCTTAACCATAGAGGGGCATATTTATTTGCCACACATTCATTGGCGAGACATTTGCTATTCAACTGACCAAGTAACATTCACTAGCATCTGCTCTATAATAGGGACTGCTGTTTACTGTTTTAATAATAATTTATAACATAAAATTTTTTACATTTAATGTTAATTTCCTGGATACATTAACTGTAGTTTTCACAAGACTAAAGAGGCAAATGACTGCATTATGCATTGAGATCTGCTAATCGTGGTGCCAAACCTTTGCAGTTTGGAGTGGTTTTTAACTTTCTTTTAATAAAAAGTACTACATGTCCCCACTCTCCTGATGCAATTAGCCCAGTAGAAAAGTAATGGCAAGGAGACAGAAAGGATGTGGCTCGCTTCCCATGCTCATACCAGCCTACATACCCTTTACCACTTGGGGGTTGCTTCAAGGTGGGGGTCATCCTAAAAACACAAACAGCCATCACTGCTCAGCCTGGCCAGCTGAGCTTGTCTACAACACCATCGCAAGGAGCTCAATCGACCCACAGCCGTGTCAACAAATTTACATCTAATACTCCAGGATCCATCAGGGCACCATTTCCATCCGTGGATCAAACTTTTACATCACCTTGATCAATCCAACTAAGAAGCCCTCTATGCCATTAACAGACAGGACTCCTGATCCATTCTACAACAGGAGGACATTTGTCATCCCCATCCAACAGTGAGTGACTTTCTCTTTCTTTTTTTACACCCACCATCAAATGGTCTAAACATGTGTCATCCTTTTAGGTCGTAGCGCTCCTTTTTTCTTTGTTTGTTCATTCTGCATACAGGACTCCTCTTCCTGTTAAAGGAGACAGCACACCAACCATCCGCACCTGCATTCCCATCATCAGCAGTGCGCTTAACATATCCTTCTCATCCTAAAAGCATTAGGATCCAAGGCTAATGGGCATTCAATTATTTGGTACACCAGGTGCCAAGGAAAAGTGCTACCATAAATTTTTTTGCAATGAACTTTGTTTAACTGTGAGGAGTGTCAACGCTATATTTGCCAGCTGGCTTTACATGTAGCTATAAAAACTACTACAGTACTTAAAACATTCACTTCCATTAGTCATTTGTTTCAGTTCGTTAAGCTTTTTTCGCTATTTCATTTTTGGGGATTCAGGTCTGAAAGTCAATTCATTTCGTTATTTGGACTAATCCAAATTTTTGTTAATTTCGGACGAGTTAAACGATAATTATGAACAGACGTTCATTGCAGAACAGTGACATTAACCTCCCTGGCGGTATGATTATGTCAGGAATTTTGTGCCAAAAGCGGTACATTGTTTTTCAAACCACAGCATCTCAATAGGATTCAGGTCGGGACTTTGACTAGTCCACTCCAAAGTCTTAATTTTGTTTTTCTTCAGCCATTTAGAGGTGGACTTGCTGGTGTGTTTTGGATCATTGTCCTGCTGCAGAACCCAAGTTCGCTTTAGCTTGAGGTCACAAACAGATGGCCGACATTATCCTCCAGGATTTTTTGGTAGATAGCGGAATTCATGGTTCCTTTTATCACAGCAAGTCTTCCAGGTCCTGAAGCAGCAAAACAGCCCCAGACCATCACACTACCACCACCATATTTTACTGTTGGTATGATGTTCTTTTTCTGAAATGCGGTGTTACCCTTACACCAGATGTAATGGGACAC
Organism: Nanorana parkeri; assembly: GCF_000935625.1. Lineage (NCBI taxonomy): Eukaryota > Metazoa > Chordata > Amphibia > Anura > Dicroglossidae > Nanorana > Nanorana parkeri. The sequence continues at coordinate 220,100 of NW_017306391.1, forward strand.
ACACCTTCCAAAAAGTTAAACTTTTGTCTCGTCAGTCCACAGAGTATTTTCCCAAAAGTCTTGGGGATCATCAAGATGTTTTCTGGCATAACGGAGACGAGCCTTTATGTTCTTTTTGCTCAGCAGCGGTTTTCGTCTTGGAACTCTGCCATGCAGGCCATTTTTGCCCAGCCTCTTTCTTATGGTGGAGTCATGAACACTGACCTAACCTGAGGCAAGTGAGGCCTGCAGTTCTTTGGATGTTGTTGTGGGGTCTTTTGTGACCTCTTGGATGAGTCGTCGCTGCGCTCTTAGGGTAATTTTGGTTGGCCGCCCACTCCTGGGAAGGTTCACCACTGTTCCATGTTTTCACCATTTGTAGACAATGGCTCTCACTGTGGTTCGCTGGAGTCCCAAAGCTTTAGAAATGGCTTTATAACCTTTTCCAGACTGATAGACCAGAGTTAAGTTATGTTTTAACAGGGGGGGTGGCAAACACTTTTTCACACAGGGCCATGTGGGTTTGGATTTTGTTTTCCCTTAATAATAAAAACCTTTCTTTAAAAACTGCATGTTGTGTTTACTTGTGTTATCTTTGATAAATATTTAAATTTGTTTGATGATCTGAAACAAAGTGTGGAAAACGTGCAAAATAATTAAAAATTAGGAAGGGGGCCAACACTTTTTCACACAACTGTATATGCACATACTGTATATACATACATACTGTATATATACACATGGAAAATAGTAAATTAAATGTCCCTGCAATAACTTTTGTACATTTTCTATTTTCTTCAGTTTTAATTTATCTTCTTCTCAGGAACACTAAGGATAATGTTTCTATGTAACGTATTGTGACATTGTATATCTAACACAGCATGTACTCTATTGATGTTGAATTATCTTCAGTTATGAAACATACAGTACTTGCATTAAATATGCTAAAAGAATCAATAACTAAATTAGGGTCACCATCAAGGATTTGAAACGGTGTGGGTTTGTTTTTTAAAGGAAAATGGGTTAAAAAGGAAGACACATTTGTTTCCATAGCAACGCTAACAGACCACCTCTTGCCTTATTCTGCACTGAGTTGTCAGTGTTTACATATTGACGGCAGTGAAATAAGGAACAATAGGGAACAGTGAAAAATAGAAAAGACATAACACTGCAGATAACATAGCCTTGGAAATGTAATTCCAGTGAAATAAGGAAATATGTACCACAATGGTAATATTCAAGCCAGTGTTATGTAATATAAAATATTAACCTGTGCAATTTGTTATAAATCCAATCCCATGTTTTACTTTTATCACTGTGGTGGCACAAGGCCTAAACATCTGAGACACTTGTTCATTGTAATGATCATAACAAAATTAGTAGACCAGATTGTTGTTTTAAAGGGTATTTAAACCCTAACCATGAACGTCTCCTATTTGGTTCCCTTTGGTCTGTTAAATATACCATATTGTTCCTGCCAGAAATCTTGTCAGCTCACTGTGATTTCTGGCTGTGCTATATTTGATCAGTTACATTGTTCTCAGTTATGTCTGAGGACTACAGAAGTCCCTCCTCTCTATATTATGGGGAAGAGGAAAGGCAAGGTGTTCGGTAGGCTTTTCCTAGGGTGGCAATGCTGCTCCTCCATAGATTCAGTACGGTAAGTGAGCGGTGTCACCCTAGGACATGAATTGTGTTACTGGCAGGTTTACCAGGTAAAAAGTTTTAAAAATCCTGAAAACAGAAAACGAATGCAACTGCAATCTAAGGACTGGTACGCTGTAATAGAATAAAATTTGTATTCTTGGGTTGTTTATTATTATTATAGGTATTTATATAGTGTTGTCAATTTACACAGCACTTTTACAAAATATTCATTCACATCAGTTTCTGCCCTCAAGGTGCTTACAGTCTAAGGTCCCTATCTCATGTGCAGAGCCGGATTTCCCACAAGGCCAACCAAGGCCCGGCCTCGGGGCAGCAGGGATTAGAGGGGCAGCAGGAGTGTTGAATTCTTATCTCCCGATGCCTGGGCGGGTAGTTTTGTCTACATTTAGCCCTGCTTTGGCCAAGCAGAGCCAGCAAGCAGTAGATATATGCAAAAACAATTAAAAAGGCTCTAAAGTTACCTGTGTCTCCGCCTCACGCTCCCGTCCGAACATCCGAAGAGTCTCGGGCGGCCGCAAAGGATCTTGGGGCGGGTGCATGTGCACTTCAGATGTTCGGCCGGGAGACGAGGAGAGACTCAAGGTAAGTCTATGGAGCAGCGTGCACCCACACAGACTCCGTGGGACATCAGAGAAGAGGAGGACAGAGGAGTCAGCGCTGGATCTGAGACCCGCACCAGCGCTGGAGGGATAGCTGAAAAGGACAGTGAAGAAGAAGATGATCGAATCAAGAGGCATCATATAAGGTAAGTCCTTACAGCAGGATTGGGAAGAGCGAAAAAAAAATTCTGACTTTAATGTCACTTTAACGTACTTGAATGTATTTTTAAGATATCATCCCAAGTTTAGTGCCACTTTAAAGGAAATATTAAGATTTGCATATGACAAATATGCTGTTGATATACTGATCATTGTCACTAAATGTAACTTCTGCTGATGCATGTTTTTCATTGTCATTGTGAAAAGTTCCTCTTGGACCTTGGCCTTCTTAAAATTTGCCTGGAGTTGTATTTTCATGAGTTCTATTATTAATACAACAATGAAATCACGTCCAACAAACACACATGGAAAGGGGTACTAAGCAAAACAAGCAAAGAAAATCAAAACAGGACACAGGAGCAAAAGAGGACTGAAGTATAAACAATTGTGAAATCTCAATGGGCATTCACAGGAAGCAATTTGAATAATTTCTCAGTGTGAGAACTAATTAACAGCGGCTCAGTTGAGCAGCCGGATAACCGTATGATTACAGCAGCTGCATAACACCCAGCTAGAATTATAGCAGGTGCACATTCAGTGTTTAGTGAAATGCTTTGCCTATGCAGTATTTCATACAATTATGTGCAGCTGCACTGTAGATTGTCTTAGAACTTTTACATCGTGCTTTAATGCAGCGTATATCCATATATGCATCACTAATGCAGAGACACAAGTCACACTGACCATGGTTCATCTGTGTAACATTTGTCTGACCCTAAACATATGATGGATGTTTTCCTGAATGAACCAAGTATCAATTAACTGACATACAAAATACTTTTTAATGCATTTTATTACATATATAATGTAATGCCTAGCTACCTTTAATTCAAAACTGCAATTCTTGGCTCCACATAACGTAGTGTATGCTTAGTGGGCCATCTGCATTTTAAAGTTAGCCATTCTACATCCAGTTCTCACTCTAGGTACAAAACATGCAATCTTAACAAGCATATAGCACTGTATACTTACTATCAAATACAACTATAATATAATTACAGTATTTTAAATCTACATATTTTGACAGCCTAAGATCACATAAAAAAAATAACACTCCTATGGGCAAGCAGGAGCCTGAAAGCAGGAGGGGATTTTTTTAAATTAACCCTTGCAGTGTGGCTACCCCTGCACTGCAAAGGTTAAGTGCTCGTTTTGGTCTTGGTTGGAACAGAGTTATACTCTCACAATCCTCAGAGGCGGGCGGCTGTCACAATGCTCCCTTAAGCCTCTCTCCCCCTCCACTGCGGGGATATGTCCCTTAGTCTCCTCACGTGCTATGCACTGTGTAGAATGTGATGACTGACAAACCTTAGAGGAGAGAGAGGCTCCAGGGACCGGTCTAAGAGCAAGTCAGCGGTGAGGATCAGGCGAGTATAACTGTTATTTCCTTCCCTGGGCCAAAACGAGCAATTAACCCTTGCTGCGTGGGGGCAGCCCCACTGCAAAGGTTAATGATAATTTTCACTTCTTCTAAGTTCTTCTTTAATGTGCCCTGCATACCCCACCCAAAGCCTACTAAACAGCCTATACAAAACTCTAATGTCTTGCATAGCTTCTTTTATGTAAGAAGGGTGCACATTAACATGGTCTTAGAGAAGAAAAGATGATAGAAACATCATGAACATAATAACACTAAAATCAGCACAAAATACCTCAGAACACACAAGTAACAGGAATAATAAATACATATATTATTATTATTGATTTGTATCAACAGACAATGGAGTGTACATTAAGACCACTAGGTGGCGAATTTTCTTCTAAGCTCTGAATCACATGTGAGCGTTTTGTAGCTTGAAGGTCAAAGCTCCAAAGTACTCAACAACCAGAATGCCATGCTTTTAAATTGTGCCTGTTCACATATGAGCGCTCAGGGGCCTGTAGCTCAACACCTGAAGCTCAGAAAGGTACATGAGATCATTTTGAAGCAAAATTGGCTAGGGGCGTCCCAAGGCACCCGGGTAACACCGGGTAACACCCTGCTGGGACGTAATCAAGCATGCACAACGTCATCACACATGCTTACCTGTCGGCTGCCGTCTTGGTGATGGACACCAGCAAAGGGAGGAGGGTACTTCACCTGGTGGGATAAGGTGTATGCCGCAGGGTTTCCTCCTCTCTTGTGCAACTGTCGGGCACTCGGTCTGATGGTGTCATCAGGTGCAATACCCCCCTGTGGTGCCACTGAAATAGGTCATTTCTGACCCCACAGACATGAAGAAAACCTTGAATAAACCTAAAAATAGGTGTTTTTCCAGTCTAAACAACCATGTTCTTCTCCTATTACCTAGCTTTCAAATTGTGAAATGAAAACTGAAGCCTGACTACACCTGAAAAACACACACAAATAAAAAAAAATTGATGCAAAATCACCTGTAAATCTAATACTCAGGTTTGAAGACAGCTTAAATCATAGGCCAAATATACATCCTGCTTAATCCAACAGGCTATTGTACTTTTCAAAGCTTTATAAGGACTCTAACATTATACAGATTTTCCATTTTTCTAAATCCGCTAACCCTGTTCAGATTTCTAAATGACAGCATCATACGTCCAGCCTGTGGAAGTTTTCCTCTCAAGCCATTCTTTGTGTTCTTTAGAAGAATTTAAGAATGATTCTATCCTGTAAAACTGTAATGTATGGGGATCTTATAGATAGAACCTGAATTCCTTTATATATTATTTATTTATAGAGTTTAGTGATGGCTTCCAAAACCTAGTTAGAGTGATTTTGTCACCTTAATAAAGTTCCTGGAAAATGGTCACCCTGTGAAAGAATAAAGCAAAAATGTACATTTACAGCTGCCAATGCACTGAATATAGCTAATTGACACTCCGTTGTAGAGAAATCTTTCTTTGAAGTGTCTTCTGATACTTCCAATAGTGTCGATCTGCGTGCTCCTTTGCACACCATATTAGCACATTATGGCAGACATAGGCCTCGTTCACAGGGGCCGATTTGGTATTCCTGTGGCAGGTACCTACAGATTGTCAGGTATCCCCCTTTAGATGAGGTTGTTGTACCCATGAAAGTTACTGACTCGGTGACAGGGGCCACATCTGTAATTGGTAGTCAGCATGTAATCGTATATGATATGATTTGGAATAGATGACTGTCACTGGAGGTAGGATAGACGCATCCAGCGGCAGTCACATATTGCAAATTACATGTAATCGTATCATATACAATTACATGCAGACTACTGCTTATAGAAGCGGCCGCTGTCACCCTGTTATTTACATGAACGAATGGGAAATCTGGGATTCATGCCTTAGGAATTCCTAGGTTGCTGCATCAGGAAACCAAGATCGCCTTACCTGTGAATGGGGCCTTACCTGCCAAAGCAATCCCGTGCAGCGCTGTGCTCCTCCCTCGCTGGGACTTCCATCTTCTCCTGGTCTTCTACCAGGGTTTCTAGTCTTCGCCTGCTTGATTGGCCAGGTCCGATGATTTAACTTCTATGCATGAGCACAAGTTACATCATCTCAGCATGCCAAGCCTGTGCACTGAGCTCAATGTACATAAAAAAAAACAAATGGCAGCAATGGTAGAAGCTTTTATGGCAGAAAACATCCATACAGTCTCTTCTGACATAGAAATCTTTCCAATAAGCAATTTCTTTTTAACCTCACTTCCACTTTAACCCTGTAGAAAACAAATGTTTTTCCCCATTTCACCTGCTGGTGGCACTGTACTCCAACAGCCAGCCACGATCAATTCACTGCAGCCTATACATCTGTGCCATTAATCCACACCTGCATCCGAATGCTTGGAGGCTTTATATTCCTGCCTCTGCTCCAGGCAGATGCTTCAGTGTTCTGCCTGTTGCACTTGCCATCTGGCATCTCAACTCTTACATACCCTGCTATTTCCCTGTCCTTTCAAACTAGTGAAGAGTCCAACCCTGCCTATATCCTGCTCCTACACAATATACAGTATATACAATAGTTTTCTCTTTTACTATTTTATCACTAATTTGTATATTTGCTCTGTTATAATTACATTGCCTTGTTTACAGTGGTGACCGCACCCGTCTGAGTGGACAATGAAACAGCACCTTACTGTTCTCACCTCTTACCAACAGATTCCTTGAAAGCAAATCTGATTGGCTCCCATTCCTACCCCTTCTTCGTCTAGTCTGAGGACCTGTTCACACCTAGCGTGGTAACCTGTGCTGTGCCTCACCGTATCAACTGCTAAGATGCATTAAAAAAAATTGATTTCTATGTGTCCCAATACACTATAATGCAGTGGGTGGTGCGCTGCAATAGAATGCAAGCATGCTGCACACTGGATGCCTCCGCAGGTCACCACAGGGCAGCACAGTAGACCGTGCTGCCATGCAGGGACCTGAATGGAGTATACACATTGTACACTCCACATAAAGTCTGAGGACCTGTTCACACCTAGCCTGGTAACCTGTGCTGTGCCTCACCGTATCAACTGCTAAGATGCATTAAAAAAAATTGATTTCTATGTGTCCCAATACACTATAATGCAGTGGGTGGTGCGCTGCAATAGAATGCAAGCATGCTGCACACTGGATGCCTCCGCAGGTCACCACAGGGCAGCACAGTAGACCGTGCTGCCATGCAGGGACCTGAATGGAGTATACACATTGTACACTCCACATAAAGCTAAAAAACAGTGACAGCTCCGGCAGTGGGCACTGCCACACACTGCTGGAGCTGTCACAACATAGTAGCCCGTCGTATTCAACAGCATTTCAGCAAACAGGCTAGTGTGAACAGGCCCTGAGTGTTTGAGTATAAGTTATTACAGGGCTGATTCCCATTCAAATTCAGGTACAGAACTGCATGTTTTGTTTTTTACCTTTTGTTTTACCTGCCTGGAGATCAGATTGAAGTCAGCCCTTAACAAAATGAAAAGCATAGCACATTTTTATTGATTTAATATCAAATACCATATATGTGATGTGTCCCCATTTATTTCTATGGGTGAGCCATACTTGGCATACAGCAGAGTACGGCTCACACCTAGGAATAAGTGGGTGACTCGCATTTTGAGAAAGAACAGGAAAGCACAACCATTGTGCAAAACTGCAAAGCCGTGCAGTGCTTCCCATCATTCTTCTGTAACAGTCAGAGGCATTTAGGGTTGTTGGAAAAAGTTTAGGGGTGGTCAGGAAATTGTTAGAGGTGTACTCCAATGTAGTGTAAGGCATCTTTTTCATCCCACCATGTGAATGGCCAAGGGCTGGTGCTCCCCTATGAGGGGGCAGCAAAGTTTACTCCACTGTAGAGCTTGGGATGAAGACTCTGATTTAGGGGGAGGGACTATTTCAGAATGTAAAGTTCTGGCACTATTTTTTTCCTTGCAGAATAAAGGAGCACTGGTTAATGAATGTACACTTTCCTACATGTTGAAGTAAAAGTTATCTTTATTAGAAAGCCAATCAGGCCTGGACATCCCTTCCTTTCTAAGAGGTATGCAAGTGTGCTGATTACTAGGGCAGGAGAAGAAGCAAGGGGTAGTTGGCCTGTAGCAACTTGGGGCCTTGAGTTTGGTCATCATGTGTGGACTTCAGAGCAGTGGCTTGGGAGCTGCTGGTGTGTATTTGGCCAACTAAGGAAAGGAGTTTCCTCTGGGACATTGTCTAAAGATAAAAAGTTAAAGTATTACTAAGGTCTGGGCATTTTGTTACCTTAATGCACTTACTTGTCACCATCGCATGTCACCGCCGCCGGTCCCCGCAGAAGATGATGCCATAGGCTCCTTCTACCATCAATCAACCTGTTAGGCGGAGAGGAGGAGCATGGCCTGCCGCAGGGCTGTGTGTGTCTATGGACACACAGCCATTACAGGAACATGCATGCGCGAGTGTCTCCATAGCAGCTTTTTAGCTAATGGCGGCACCCGTGCAGGGGGCGGGGGAGACAGTAATGCAGGGGACCCACTAGAAAATGAGGAATTTAAACATTTTTGTAGAAAAAAAAAAAAGAGAGAACAGATTTGGACACGATCTTTGCCACCCTTCCATACAAAGAAAAAAAGAAAAAAAAAAGGGAGGTTTATTGTCATTATAAGTCCTGAAGTTTTGGAGTCTAGCTTTAAGACCCCTCAAAACTGAAACAAGTTCATTGTGAGTTAAGATGCACCTGCTGTTAAAGTAACATGTTACACACACCCTCTATGAGTATAGCCCAGCATTTCTGCTTACTCCCACATTTTAGCACTCCATAATCTAAGCTGTTCCTCTATTACCAATGGCAACCATAACTACAATCTTCCAAACCCTTAGCGAGCGATTTCCTGCCAGTTCTCATGAGCCCTGACTGTAATCCTGTCACCCATTTCAATGTCCTCTACTACCCAATGTACAATCAGGTAGTCTAATACAGTAGGTCTGCAGCCATTGTATTCTCTCCCTCCTCATTGGCCTTCCACTACACAGGCTATCCCCCCTTCAGTCTATCATGAATGCGGCTGCTAGACTCATCCACCTGACCAACCGCTCAGTGTCTGCAACCCCCCTCTGTCAATCCCTGCACTGGCTTCCAATAGCCCAAAGGATAAAATTCAAAATATTAACAATCACGTATAAAGCCATCAACAACTCTGCCCCTGAATATATCTCAAACCTTGTCTCAAAATATCACCCTAACCGTCCACTCCGCTCTTCCCAAGGCCTCCTGCTTTCCAGCTCCCTTGTCAACTCCTCCCATGCTCGCCTCCAGGACTTCTCTAGAGTCACTCCCATCCTCTGGAACTCTTTACCCCAACCTGTCCATCTATCTCCCACCTTGACTGCCTTTAGGCGTTCCCTAAAGAATCTCTTCAGGGAAGCCTATCCCACCTCAACCTAACCACTCAACCATCATGTTCTCAAACAATTAATCCCCACACAGCTCCCTCCTCATGTATCACTTTTCCCTCCCTTTTAGATTGTAAGCCCTCACGGGCAGGGCCCTCCTTACCATCTTGTCTTGAACTGTATTGTAATGTCTTCCTTATATTGTAAAGCGCTGTGCAAACTGTTGGCGCTATATAAATCCTGTATAATAATAATTCCACCACTACTCAAAGCTTTAGTCTGCTCTGGTACAAAATTCTATATTACCATCTACGACCCGGTAATGCTCTGGACTACAAATCCCAGAGACGTAAAGCTTATCTCAAGGATGAGCCTAGCTGTAAAGGTTGGCAAAACTTTAATTTCTATTTGTTGTCTGTTCTTGCAGTAAAGCTCAAGGAAACTGACCCAGTAGCATTTAAAAGTACTTTACTTGGCGAAAATGCTGCGTGTACAAACTTAGTTACAGAAAAAAACCAATACATAAACAAGACATTCAAAACACTCACAGACATCACTCACCTTATCCTGCACTTTATATTCACTTCACATATTTGCAGAATAATTTTTCACATTGGACTAATCACCACGGAACCATACTGTGACTATTTTCACTATTCACAGGAAAACCAAATAGATTCACTTACCAAGCGCAACATACCCACTTCTCTTTAGAGCACATAAACAAGACAGGCTGCTACAAACATTCACATGCACCCACTACACTATCTAAGATGCTTTCTAAGAGACAAAACACAAAAAATGTACTTAGCTCAGGCTGCAGATTCCTAAATTCCGCAATAAACCGGACTTCTTGGCACATAGGCGTTCAGAGGAAAATGGCTTCTCGTTGCAGTCTCTGGTGGGTAAGTCCTTTGTATTAGAGTTCAGCCCTCTCTTGGTCAGCCTCTCGTCTTGTGAAGTCCTCTCGTCCCCCTCTTGTGAAGACCTCCTCAACCTTTTTGCTACTGGCTTTTTATTGAGAGAAACTGGCCTCCCACTTGGAGGCGCCGCCCCTTAAAACTTTTATATAAAGTGAAATCTCATTATCAGTTGTAAACTAGATTTGAACATTGTCTGTCCTAACAAAGGGTTACATATTGAGAAGCTTGGCTTCTTGCATTGTATGTTAATGAGGAGAAACTAATTCTGTCCCCATTTGTTATGTTCTATGTAAATGTAGATCCTGCACCAAAGAACTGCTGGGTCACCCCATTGTATCCAGAACTGGGGGGGCTCCTGGAACATCCTTACTGTTCTATCAACTTTTTTATAACAGATGTGGCCAACCTTCTTTCATAAACTTGAGATCAGCTTCAAGGCCAATAAAGAAAGATGACAATGTCTGTTTAATCTCAAAATACTAACTACTACGACTAATGGACATACATCAAATCCATTTTGCAGGAACACTGGAACGTTTTATTTATACCATTATTACATCCAAACCATACTTGACTGCCAACCAAACTAATACAGCATGGAAAATGTATGCCACAATTATTTCCAATGATTTACACCCACAAAATTAGAAAAAGAGTGTACAAATTAATGGAAGCTTTATTTATGGTAGCTATACAGTCTGTTTACGTCTGTAAACACATACACAGAATAGATCAATTCGAAAAATAACAATACATTCCATATTTAAAAACATATCAACGAATATATTAGCCTGTGACTTTATATTTTCTCCATGTACACAAAAACAAAAACACAGCATTTCAAAGTGGTGGGCCTGGAGAGAGTGACCATGGGGGAGAGTTGTGGAGATCTGAAACAGCTCTTCCTGCAAAAAAGAAACAAACATAACAAATTGATATATTGACTCCATTTGAAATAAATTAGATTTCATGTGGCCATACAGGACTGTGACTATTATGTTCCTCCCACATATGCATTATCTACTTTCTCTTTTAGAATTATTAAGGTTATATCGGATCCCAACAGGGACAGTGCATGTGGTCCTTTGCAGTACAGCTTGTGGTCCTTTGCAGTACAGCTTTTAGCAGTAATCTTATATGTGTAGTCATATTGATTTGTAAATGTCTTGCAAATAATGAATAAATGTGGCCCAACAAAGTACTGATGGGGTGGTCATAATAATCTGGCCAGATTTTACACCTTACCCACAATGGTAATTTAGTCCTGGTGAGGCAAACAGACAATGCACTGGAGCCTGGGTAGCAGACAGTCTGAGTCTTCTGGAGCATTAGGTGTATTTCTACTTTTGCAATTGAATTTAAAGATAAATATCTCTATATGTTTTCTTATGTGTTCCTATTCACACAACATAAAGAGAAATAATTTAAAAAAATATTTCTTACCTTTAAGATGTTTTTTTTATGCAGGCAAGATGACCGATTCCAGGTTTTTCTCAGCACTTTCACAGTGATCTGTCCTAATGGAAAGACTTAGGACTGAAATTTGAGGATTGTGTTTCTCTCATTCACTTAATTAACATACAATGGTGGAAACAAAGTGGAAATACACTTCAAGGTTGATAACTGTGATTTGTGGCGCCTGACAAACAGTAGGTTTGAGTAGGTTGATAGTTAGGAGTGTGTTTGTATCCAGCCTAAGTAGTACTTTAATCTCTGTGGTCAAGACTGTATGGCTCAGTGTAAAAAATTTTTTAGAACAGCAGGGGGTGCTATTGTCTATACCAAAAGTGATTTTACAGTGGCAGCGAATCAATGCTAGCTTCTTATGCACGTATCCATTTTTTTTATAATTGACCATAGTGGAATAAAACAAAATAGATACAAAATAAATAAGCCCTGTATGTCACATTTCACATAAGTATCCCGTATGGTACGAAAGGCAGTTATTTTTTCAGACATAAACATAGATTTGGAAAAATAATCACACATAAGTCAGATGTAGGTAGAAAAGACAGCTGACATTTTCTATATAAAGCAGTATGGTTGGAGGCTCTTTGCGCTTTTTATTGGAGGATTTCCCTCACTTTTTTTTGCAGCTAGCATTTTAAAGGTCAGTATTAGCAACCCATTAATTTCTTTCATGACCCGTTTCTTTTTAGCACTGTGTCCTTTCCAGAAAATAATGATGACGTAAGAATGTATAGCTGTGCATACAAATAAAGGAATATATATAAAATGAATTGTAGCACAACCAAAAAGGAAAGCGATCAAGCACAGTTCTTCATAAATTATACTATATTGTAAGTTCTCATGATCAGGGCCCTCCTAACCCTATGTACTGAAATTGTATTGTAACTATACTGTCTCCCCATTTTTTACATGAGTTGCAAAGTAGGTTTTTCCTTTACATATTGCTTTTTTTTTACCTAATGCGGGCTACAGGGGGTCACAACATGCTGTGGTGCAATAAAATACAGCCTAATGTTTTGACAGAGCACACCAGCACAGACCATTGATGTCACAATGCAAAACCAGGCTCTTTGCCTTGTCCATGCATTGGAGATGTGTTGACCAATGCAGCCCAACCCATGTGATGTAAACAAACCATAAGAACCCATTCACATCTTGGCTTCCTGGTGCGTTGCATTAATGCACACGCATTGCTGTCCGTTGTGTTAAGGCAGTCCATTCAAAATTAATGGTCTGGCAACGCATGAACATGTCAAAAACTAGACATGCACCATTTTTGGCAATGCAATACAAGAAGACAACACATGATAGTGCGTTACTGTGTGTTTGTAGTGTGCTGCAAAGCATGTGCATTGGAGCTGCATTGCCTAGAGTGCTATTCTAAATAATTGCAGTAATGCACATTAAAGCCTGTTGTGTTGCTCATGCAATTATTGCGTTGCAGGCAATTCTGCAACAAAATGTATTTATTATCACTTGCCACTGGCTGTACGTATACATGTGGCAGCATAGTGGTGGGCTTTACCGCCAGACTGCCACATATATGCATACAGCTAGCATTACTGTGTTATGCTGGGAGTGCTCACTCAGTGCGCCCAAAACAGTGGCCATGCTGTCATTACTAGATGAAGAAAAAACCTAAATGCCCTTTTTACTTGCCTAAAGCCAGGATCATGTAACACTCAGATCCAAGTCTTCTCACTTCCTTTGTTTACTTCCTGTGGGGTCCTTCCTCAGTTGTCCACGTCACTGCCTGCGAATCATGGACATTTCCTATTGACTGTCAAGTCACAGGGTCCTCTCAGGATCCAGAAGAGGAATGACATAACACAAGGGGATTGTAGTGGACTGGTGGTCTTGGGTGCACCTGCATTGGCAGATTAGCAGTCCCCTACACCTGAAAATGGTGGTTACAAGAAACCCGGATGGGTAAGATGCTTGCGACCAGAGGTGTAACTGGAAACCTCAGGGCCTCGGTGCAGGCAACCATGAAGGGCCCCCCACCACTATGGGAGGGAGCATTGGGCTGCTGCATGCTGGGAGCTGTAGTCCCAGGAGACAATGTCGGCACTTGGGTGGTTACAGAGGCTGGGTCCTCTTTTTCTGCCAGTGCTGGCGACACATACACGAATCAATCACAAGTTGGGACATTTGTGGCATAGAAGAGTCCTTTATGAAGTGCAGTCACTGAGTACCCTGAACTTAAATAGTCCATGGTAGAGTACAGCTGTGACCACCGGGGATATAAACAATGCACTTTCAATGGGTCACATCAACAATGAGGTTGATAAGGACCATGCACAAGCCACCTCACCCTCAGGTGAGAGTGAAGAGCCGTCTCATACCTAGTTCCGCCCCACCCCCTCTTGAAGAGCCCGTCCCATACACAGTCCCCCCCACCCCCTCTAGAAGAGCCCGTCTCATACACAGTCCCACCATCCCCTCTAGAAGAACCCGTCTCATACACAGTCCCCCCTACCCCCTCTAGAAGAGCTGGTCTCATATCTAGTCCCCTCCACCCCCTCTAGAAGAGCCGGTCTCATACCTAGTCCCCCCACTCTCCCTAGAAGAGCACATCTCATACATAGTCCTCCCCCAGGACTGCCTTTGTTTTTATTGTTGTTTCCTTCTTTCTCCTCTCCACCATCCCCCCTTGTGCCGTGATAACACATGCACCTCTCTGCCTTGCCCATTCTACCCGCTGGAAGGGGAACCGCCAGCACATCTACCCCTGCGTACACCGAGACGTGGCTGGAACACATGCGCATGCCGCCAGCGCTCCCCCCTCCTTCCCTGGGAGATGGTAGGGCTCACATCACTAGTCCCCCGGGCAGTAAGTAAGTGGTTTGTACGTGTCCGCGCCTGTCGTCTGTCTGTCCTCCGTGTGTCCGTCCCTTCTCATTCATGCTTCCAGCTTCTCCCCTGCACGCTGCTCACGTTAGCCGACCTCGCCGTCCGCTGCATTGCGTAACGAGCGAATGGAGCTTCGTTTGTTAATCGGTGTGAATCAATACTGTGCTATCCCGTCTCTTTGCGGGCTGCACGGTCTGTGCTGTGGGGGCTGGGCTTTCCAATGATACATGTGGACGCTGCAGTGCGATCTAAGCAGTGAGAAGTATGCTGCCAGAGCCACCGGGGTCCTTCTTATAACTCGATCCGTGTAATAAAGTTATTGCTTGACTAGTGATCCTACACTATACAATCTGATTGTACAATCTCCATTAGATCTATCAGCTTTATAGAGAGAGGGATTGCATACAGATTGATTGCATAGTCTAGGTAGGGATTCTTACATTGCTTTAGTAAATCTAAAGCTGATTGTAAGGTCAGAATGACATGGACATGGCAACCCTTACATGATCTGCTGCAGCAGATCATACAATCTGATTGTGCAATCTCCTTTAAGCTGGCCATACACCTTACAATTATCTGCTGATTTTCTATGGTCAGATGGAAAAGGTGCAATAGATTCCTCCATCTACGCTTAACTGTGTGGATGGAGTAATCTCCACCTGGGCCAATCTGTTGCACTTTTTCCATCTCACCACAGAAAATCTGCAGATAATTGTAAGGTGTATGGGCACCTTTAGATCTATCATCTATATAGAGAGAGGGGCTACCTGATTGGATACAGATTGATTGCATAGTCTAGGTAGGGATTCATCTTAACATGGCTTTAGTAGATCTAAAGCAGTTTGTACGGTCACATTAAAATGGGCATGGCAAGCCTTACTGGAGCTGGTTCAGCTGATCATACACTATACAATCTGTCTGTAGAATCTCTTTAGATTTACTACAAAAGCATGTATGAGGGCAAAGCTAAACAATTAATTCACATAACAGTAAGTCAGACAGGCCCTCACATTACATAGTTGGTGGTAGAGCCTAAAGGGTTTGTACAATCAGATGGCATAGTGTCTGGTCAGCCTCAGATCTACCGTCAGCGATATAGTGCCAGGGCCTGCCTGATTTGATACAAATTGGGTGGTATAGGTCTGTCCTCGTGTTATATGGTTTTGGTAACAGCACAGCATATTGTATAGAGTGCACACAATCAGATTGTATAGTGTGTAGTCATCTTTAGGGGAATGGTATGGACATACATACTAGACAACGCAGGCTCTTGTGCCATCAAATGTCTCATCTCCAGGACTGGCTGGACTTTATTCTTACTCAGGATTTTTATAG
>NW_017306391.1:235901-241392 GCF_000935625.1 Nanorana parkeri
CTTTTATATATATATATATATATATATATATATATATATATATATATATATAATAACAACACAACACAAAAAGGTTCGAAGGGCTTAAGCTCACCACATACATTACAATCTGATTGTACAATCTTCTTCAGCAAGTATATAGTGCAAAGCTGTGCTTGCTGGGACAGTTGAGGTTGGTCCATCAGTTGTAAGGTGCTTAGGGTGAGTCTTCCACGCCCCCCCCGCCTTATCACCTTTTATTCGGAGGCAGGCTAAACCACATCACGCGGGATAATCAAATTAGGAGGTCAGCGCTGAGGTCATATGGCTCATCTGAAGCAATCACTTTCTTTTTTTTCCCCTAGTGCTGAGCAAAACGCCTAATTATATGAAATTGGTTTCCATAAAACAGCTGCACGTTGTCATAATAGAAACTTCTACCGCTGGAGCAAAATACTTACCAGAACTGACTATATGAGGAGTATGAAAAGTGTGTTTCCATAGTCTGGGGTGCAGAGCCCAGTCACTACAGGCAGCAAGCTCTCGGTTATCCGGAATTCAACTAACCAGAACTCTCATCTAACCAGAAAAAAACAATCCCCTGTGTACTCATTGTTCTGCTGATCTGCGGCATGTTTTATCCTGGAAACGATCGAGTGTCTATTCGTCTTAATTTGCTTTTGATTACTGCATTTCAATATTAATATGCAGTCCATACAGAGGTTATGGTGAAGTATGGTGTGTGGTATTAGTTAGACCCATTTTTTATAGAAACTCTCAAGCAACCAGAAACTACATTTATCCGGAATCTACCAATCCCCGTGGATGCTGGATAACAGGGAGTTTACTAGTCTAAAGGTGCCCATACACTGCACGATTCTTGTAGGAGAATCGTGGGAAATCCCACGATCGTACGAGAATCGTGCAGTGTGAATGAAGACGTGCGACCGTTTCTACTGTACAGTCGCATGTCTTTTGTCTAAGGAGCATGCTAGAAAACCAGCCGAAAATCGTACAATTTTCCGCTGGTTTGAATGATGCTCGGGAGACAAATGCGGAACGGGCCGTGTGCGCACGAGCACACTGCCCGTTCAGCATTGCGGTCATTGGAAGCCCCCCCCTCAGGCTTCCCGACTAAGGTCTTGCGATGGTTGTAAAGTGTATGGCCACCTTAAGCTTCAGCTGCCAAAAGTCTATTCTGATGGTGATTGGAGGGTCACATGTGAAATGCTGAATTCTAGTTGTGAAGGATGAATAGAAACATTATTGGGGGGGAATTTATCAAAACTGGAGCAGAAGAATCTGGAGCAGTTGCCCATGGCAACCAATTAGCTTCTCTCTTTAGTTTGTTCAGTTAAGGTTTGAAAATGAAAGATGGATGCTGACTGTTTGCCATGCACAAGTGCTAATTAAGGGACACATTCCCTTCTTTGTTTTCTCAGTGTAATACATGTAACTAAATGGGGGGAATTTATCAAAACTGGGGCAGACACATTCTGGAGCAGCTGTGCGTGGCAACCAATCAGCTTCTCTCTTCAGTTTGTACGGTTAGGATTTGAAAATGAAAGGTAGATGCTGACTGGTTGTCATGCACAGCTGCTCCAAATTTTGCCTGCTGCCGTTTTGATAAGTTCGCCCTAATGTATTTTCTCCAATCACGTGACTAAGTACCTTTTGTTCTTATGTTGCCCTTTTTTTTTTTTATCACTCAGGCATGTTGCTTTGCTAAAGTGTAAACCATTATATCAGACAAGGTTACATTTGTTTCCTTTGTTTAGTGTTATTTGAAAATATTTGTAATGCAGAACCTAGAGTGTAATAATATTGTTAGATTGCAACTGCTGAGTTAGGGGACATCCATATGCAAATGGCTCAATGTGTACAAAAGTGCCTAAACCTCAATCAATTGCCTTGTAACCTGAGTTTTCAACTTCCCAAACCTAGCCTGGAGGTTTCCCACAAGGCAAATGAGTGATTTTTGGGGAGCTTAACAAAAGGAAGAGATGTTAAGCAGTTTCCCCCAAACTTCACACAATATACAAAACTCTTATCTATGCCTACATATTCTGGAATCGTCAGTACTTTAGTAACACACAGCAAACGTTATTCACTATATTTTTAAACATGACCTTGGGGACATGACTTCATATCCCATTTGCTATGTTTTTTTTAATTTTGCTATAATTTTACACATTAGGCTACAGTAAGCCATGAACACACACTTACTTTTTTTTAATGATGGGAAAACTGGGCATATGGGGTGTTGCAGATAAGAGTGACATAGTATGGAGAGGCAGTTGTTAGCCACTTGTATTTCCTAAGCAGCAAGGTTGTAGAGAAAATATATACACACAAGATTTTGTGTATGTATAAATAGATTTCACAGGTCTAAACTATCTTACAGGCACTGTGAAGCACATAGAGACATGCAAGTATTTGTGTAGCCAAGCAGCAAATGTGATATATATGTAAAATATTGTTAATGTAATGGCAATTTATAATAAAGAGGCATGGTCTCTACTAAGTATAGTAATACTGGTGTAAGGTGTCTGCTTATTCATTTTAGGCAAACTGAATTCATAGTGGGTTTTAAATGTAAAAAAAAAAGTTGCATTTTGTTCAACTGTGATATTGAAAATGAATATTCATGATATGTATGCAAACTTTTCAGCTCTTTGTGCCAAACTGTCGCATAGGGCCCATCCATGCTTTCATTAGTATGGGGGCTGGGTAGGATCAATTGGTGGCAGCCACCTACAATAAAATAGATCTCTGCCTTATGCTTATTTTTTTAGCTTTATATACTCAATCATGGGTATTGTGTGTATAAGTGAGAGTGTAATAAACAAATCTTGAATCTAGATGTTGTCCTTTCTCATGTCTGATGATGAAACCTATCATGTTTTAGAAGCTGTAATCGGGGGTGTAATTAACTAATATTGAATCTAGATGTTGTCCTTTCTCATGTCTGATGATGAAACCTATCATGTTTTAGAAGTTGGCATAGGGGGTGTTATAAACTAATCTTGAAACTAGATGTTGTCCTTTATAATGTCTTATGATGAAACCTATCATGTTTTATAATCTGGCATATTCAATGTATTGAGCCACAATAAATGGTACCTTGTTGATATAAAACGTTCTGCTCCCAATACACAATTGTATACCCTTCTGCTAGAATCATAATAAATGCAATAATATATGTTGAAGTAACAATTTGCTTAGCTGCAGCCACTATCCTAAAATTAGGAAATAAACCTCTTGTTATATTTTTTTATTTGGGGGAGGGGGGGGGGAGATATGACATGTAAACAAATTGGGAACCATTTATTAGATGAAAAGAGGGTGTTGAAGTAGCAAAGCGATGTTACTTTATGATCGTAAATAAGGTGAACCTGTTTTGATAACCTATTACTGTGCGAAAAAATAAGATTTTGCTAGTAGAAGAAGTGTACACAGCCTCATCCTTTTTCCCAAGCTCAGTCATCATTTACTATTGTTTTAACAAGGAATACTCTCCTTGAAAATTAAGGGCTTATGCAAAAACAAAATGGAGAAAAGAGTCTTCAGCATTTTTAGATGCTAACTAAAACTATATTAAATACACATATAGACCTTGGACAGGAAATGTAATTTAAAAGGAAGTGTTAAAAAAAATTACAAAATCTAAATTAAACATTTTTAAATTAACAGTATAGTATTAACTTTGTCATAATTCTAAAATATATTGTGATTGTATTTTAGTACTGTACATTTTCGATAAAGTGATAAATACTGCATGCATAATGTTAAATAAAAATGCAAAGATCCAAATAAACAATTTAAATTAACAGTTCAGTAATAACTTCATAATTATAAAATACATTTTAAATGTCTTTTTTTTGTAATATTAAAGTAAGAAACATTGCATGCAGTTACTGCAAACATTTTGTTTTAACTATAAACATTCCACAAATGTAACAAGGAAAATAAATATATATATTTAGAATGTGAAACCAATGTTTCTTCAGCTTGTACTTAATAATAAAACAGTATTACAGGGTATTCTATTATGAATTATCTTCTGCTTATTTTCATTTTTAGAAGTGCAAATTACATTCTAGCTGAGCGCTCTATTTAATTTTTATTTAAATAATCCAGTTTCTTTCTATAAATTGAATTTCATTTGGGTTTGATGCCTTCTAAAATGAACTTGCAGCATATTTACATCTATTGCACAGTGCACAATTTCCCAGAAAAATAGTCTATATCTAAAGTTAGAAAAGGGAAAGTTTTTTAGCACATTTTGATATGGTCTATTTATTTGTAAGCATACCATATAGATTCAATTTAGCTGTTTTGCTCAGCAATGTTTTTTATCCTACATAAACTAGACAAAACTAGAGTTTATTATTTATTTATAAAGTATGTGAGCAAAATGTGTGGCACCCTTACTATGCAACTAAACTACATCAGGGCTGCTTTATTTAATCAAACTCAGGAACATTTAAGAAATGTCCCATGTTCCTGATTGAATAAGTGAACAAAAGTTAGGATAAAATGACAATTGTAGGAAATCAGCCTCCTTTTATAAGGATTTCTTTTTTATTCAGTGAACTTGTTTTCTTATGCAAGGACAGTTTCTGTGTTTGAATTCCCTGGTTGTTTTGTAGTTAACACAGGATCACTGGACTTGGGGAAAATGATTGCTTCATTTAAATAATCCCCATAATGTTAATACAAATAATATCAAGTAATATTTAGCTAAAAATAAATGTAAATCTTTTAATTTTATATCTTTACTTTTACTATTCTTAATGTTTCAATTTTTAAATGTTTCAAATAAAGCACAATGTGTGCTACATGAGACTAATACTGCCTAGAAACATGCATGCCTATACACTTATGCTACCTACTTGTCTGAAAAAAAAGGGAAACATTTGTTAATGTTCATAAGATGTAACTATCAGTTTTTATATATTAAAACTTAAATAAAGTGACCTTTATTTCATGAAATTTGTTGGTCATTCACACATAGAAATTTGTATTCCAATTTCTGTGGCCCAGATTTACAATATAACATGTTTAGTTTTATTATTTGTTTTAATGTAATATGTTTGAATATAATACATTTATTTCAACTGACCTTACAACATTTGAAGCAAATCGTAATGCCAAAGTTTTTTTTTGTGTTAAAAAAAAAAAAAAATGAAGAACCTGTGTATGAATGCATTGCATTTGCTTAAATTAATATTTGGTGAAAAAAACTATCTGGAAATTTAGAGATCACTATAGTTATTTTTATATATGTTAAATACAGTGTTTTTCTAAATTTATACTAAAACATCAGTGTACATACCTTGTAAGCTGAAAACTTGCTTTCACTGGCCAGATATCTTATCAAAAGGTTTTTTTTTTATTTCATTACGTTATTTACTGATGTACTGTATTATCAAATGCAAGAGCAGCGTAATAGCTGACTATATGTCTGTATCAGCATGCTATTTATGTGTTTATATATATATATATATAT